>NC_056743.1:402130551-402430551 GCF_019279795.1 Protopterus annectens | reverse complement strand
GTTTGCATCCCCAATAAACTGCCAGCTACAAAAATTCTGCACAAGGAGTTACCATCCACTAGCATGGAAAGTGGATGCCCTCTCATTCAGCTGGAGAACCTACAAGTATACACTTTCCCACCATTACCTCTCCTGCCAAAGGTACTCATAAAAGCCAGGCAGGAAGAGCCAAAGATGATCCTGATTGCATCAGACTGGCCACGCCAGCACTGGTACCCAATCTTAAGGAGCTTATCACAAGAACCACCTTGGATTTTGCCTCAAATCCCACATCTGCTGTCTCAGTACAGCAAACAAATACTACACAGCCAGCTAAAGACCTTAAACCTAGCTGCATGGAAGATTCCTTAGTCAAGCTAGCAGTGCCTCTCTCCAAAGCTGTTATGGATGTCATTCTGGAGGCCAGAAGGCCTAGCACCAGGAAAGCCTATTCGGATAAATGGAAGCGATTCTGTGCCTGGAACCAAGCTCACAGCTTTGACCCTCTTGTCCCAAACATTGCTCAGATACTACAATACTTAACTGAGATGCTGGACAAAGGACTCTTCTTCTCATCCATCAAGATCCACGCCTCTGCGATCTCTGCTCATTACAACACGGATCCACCAATTTTCTCTAATCCTCTGTTAGAACAGTACCTCAGAGGGGCTAAAAACATAAGACCACCCCATAGAGCACCTACTCCAACTTGGGACCTCAACTTTGTTTTGGAGAAGCTAACTTTACCTCCTTTTGAGCCAGCCAACACAGCAGAATTAAAATATATCTCTTGGAAAACTGCTCTGCTCCTGGCAATAACATCAGCATGAAGAGTTTCAGATTTACAGGCACTAATGGCAGTGGAACCTTTCCTCATTTTCCACGAGGACAGGGTGTCTTTAAGAACTAACCCTACTTTTATGCCAAAGGTGGTATCCAGTGTGGCTCTAAACCAAACTATTCACCTGCCAACTTTTTATCCTAAACCACAGAATAAAGGGGAAGAGACTACTGCACTCTTTGGACATTCACAGGCAGTTACGCTTCTACTTGGACAAAACCAACCAAAGCTTTCAGAAAAACTGAACAATTATTGGTAGCATATGCTGCAGGAGCACAGGGAAAAGCCATTTCAAAACAGACTATTTCAAAATGGATAGGACATTGCATACGTTTCTGCTACACTTACCATGGAAAACCTGTACCTAGCAGCATTAGATCTCACTCCACCAGGGCAAGAGCCACTTCAACTGCCTACCTCAGGGGAGTACCTACCAAGGATATTTTGGAAGCAGCAACTTGGAGATGTCCTTCATGGATGCATCTGCAGTCATAACAAGCGGGTTGTCCTGTCGTCAGGCAGCCCTGCAGTCGGCCGGATTCCAAAGTCCGGGTCCGGCTTCGGCTGATGTCGCACTCCTCCCGACGTCATCTCTGTTGGTCTTCGGGTATAAAAGCATCAGCCGACGCCATTTTCCTCCGTCTTTCTTGCCGCGTGGCGCCCGAAGCAGAAGCTGTTCGCAAGTGCCGGTCGGTCGGATCCAGAGATTACTTCTACCGAATACTACTTCGAAGACTTCTAAAGCTAAGTACCCCGTTGGGGACTCTTTCTTGCCTCAGCCAATGTCAGAAAAAGTTAACAATTGTTTAACCTGTGGGAAACAAATACCTCATAAAGATTTCCACTCATACTGTCTGCCTTGTATAGGCCCAGCCCACGACGTAGCAGCCTGTTCGGCCTGTGCTTCTTTTAACCGACGAACGCTTAGGCGCCGGTCGGAGTTTGCAGAACAGTTTTTCGGTACTGATTTTGTACTTTATGCCGCCGGATCCTCCGACTACCCCAAAAACGCAAAGATAAAGACCGACACTCGCGGTCCGCGGTTTCGGCCGAAACCACGGTAAAGCAAACCGCGAGTGTCTCGGTTTCGACCGAAACCGAGAAAACTGCTCAAAGTACAGCTGAACCTATTCTAACAACTGAGGCCCCTGCTACAACTCTTGAATCGACCTCAGAAATTTTACACACTACGGTGGTTGACTTATCAGACACCATCCCCTTGGATGTCTCTACCCCAGCACGTGGTGCTGCTAGGCCTCCAGCTGCCATGTCCATTAAGGCCTTCGCCAGGGCTAAAGCAGCCAAGACTACTAAATCAGTGCCTGTTAAACCCCCACATCCAGGCCCTCTTCTAGTTCTCAAATGCTTTCTTTGGCAGAAGATTTAATTTCCTTAATTAGAGGATCTCAACCTCACCCAGACAGGGCCTCTCAGCCCCCTGAGAAGAGACCTAGGGCAGAGCCCCTGAGCCAGTTTCTACTGATGATTCTGCTGATGAATCAGACATAACTGATCAGCCTGAGGCTCCCTTCTCCAATTTTGAAGATTCGGATGCTGAAGAATCCATTCCAGCTGCTTCCCCACCAGAAGAATTCTCCTTTGGGGAAACCTTGCATGCCATGCGAGAACAGTTCCAATGGCAGCAACAGGATTTTTCAGACTCCAGAAAAGACTTAGGACCTTTCTGCACCTCCCACAGCACAGGCCCTTAGCTATACCTCCTGTTCTCTCTGTGGTGGATGATGCTTTCAATGATGTTTGCTCCGCTCCAGATTCTTTACCCCAGCCCCTGCCAAACCAGACAGATTTTACAGGGTGCCAGATACTCATCACCACCTTTACAAGGCCCCACTTGCAGACCCAGAAACTATATCCCAGGGTCCCAAGGCAGTAGCAGCGACCACAGCTAAAACCCTATTCCTTCTGAAAGGGAAGCAAGGTCACTAGACAGATGGGGTAAAAGGTCTACACTTCAGCTACTCTCTCAGCTAGAGCTTTAAACTGTCAGTTTCACATGATACAATACCAAGAGTTTATGCTTGATCAGTTAACTAAAAACTAACCACTGATGAATCTCTTGATAAGAAATATGTATTAGAGATGGTAAATAACATACAACAGGTTAGCAACCATTCCTTAAAATGTGGCTATGATGCACTGGAGGCTTCATTTAGATCAGCCATGACAGGCACAGTGATAAGAAGGCATGCATGGCTAAAGGAACAAGCTTTACCGGATCATGTTAAAGCTAAGTTGCTAGATGCTCCTATGGACAAGACAAGTCTGTTTGGTACACCTGCCCAGCAGGTTATGAAGAAAATGGAAGAAAAGGCAAAATCTGTTCAAACTGTTAAAGATTTCTTGCAGGTTCAACCCCAAGGTTTAGCAGGAACTGGCCTGCCAAAATTGGTCCTTTCCTGACTCCACAAAATTTCAAAGGGGTAGAAATAGACGTTCCAGAGGCAGAAACCAATCCAGAGGAGGTGCCTACAGGGGACGACAGTGGCAAGGTAACAACAGAGGCACAGACACAGCTACTGCCACTACATCAGCACAACCGCAGTGACTTAATCCTAAATCCGCCTACCAGGGAACAAATAGCAGCCCCTCTAGGTGGAAAGTTAACCTTATTTTCAAAGAACTGGCACTACATAACAAAAGACAAGTGGATTTTACAAACCATAGATCAAGGTTACCGGTTTCACTTCCACACTTTACCAGTCAAAGAGGAATGCCAAATCTGCCACAAAATCAAAAAGCAGAGGCTCTACGCCAGATAATGGAGTTAGCAAACATGAGAGCTGTGGAAAGAGTGCCAACAGCAGAACAAGGAAAGGGGTTCTACTCCAGACTATTCCTAGTTCCAAGAAAGGAAAAAGTTGGAGACCAATTCTCGACCTGTCCACCTTAAATACATACATCATTGTCCCAAAATTCAAAATGCTGACCCTACAGCAACTTCTTCCCATGCTGGGCAAGGAGTCTTGGCTGGTAACTCTAGATCTCAAGGAGGCATACCTGCACGTCCCCATTCGACCAATCTGCAGAAGATACCTCAGATTTCTTGCAGGATCAGAGCACTATCAATTCTCAGCATTGCCCTTTGGCTTATCTACTGCGCCCAGAGTATTCACAAAATGCCTGGCATCAGTAACGCCATTGCAGACTACAGGGAATTCAAATTTACCCATACCTGGACGACTGCCTGCTACAAGGGGACAACAAAAGCAAGCTGACAACAGATTTACAAAGGGTCATTTACTTGCTACAAGGATTGGGATACACAGTCAATTTACAAAAGTCAAGACTGATACCATCCCAAACAAGGACTTTCTTGGGCGCGGAATTGGACACAGTACAACAAATGGCATTCCTGACTACAGAAAAACAAAAAGAACTTCCTCTTTACTTCTTGGCACTAACAAAACTGAACAAGTTAACAGCAAGAAAAGTTCTACAGGCCTTGGGCTTCATGGCATCATGCATAATCTTGGTCCCATTTGCCAGACTACATATGAGGAAACTACAGTGGTACCTAAAGAATTTATGGTCCCAACACAGACACAGTCTAGAAACAGAAATCCCACTAATTCCATGCTTAAAACAGGAGTTCCTATGGTGGGCTCAGGCATGCCAGTCAAACCCAGGCCTACCCTTTCGCAGATGTCAACCAAGCCAGACCATCACAACAGACGCTGCAGACCTAGGATGGGGGGCCCACATGCTGGACAAATGCGTGCAAGGATTGTGGACACAGGATCAACTTCACCTGCACATCAATCTAAAAGAAATGCTGGCAGTAAAACTGGCAATCCAAAAGTTCAAACCATTTCTCAAAGAGGGCCAGTTGATGATAAGGACAGACAACACCACAGTCATGTGGTACATCAACAAACAGGGAGGCACTCATTCATACCCCCTATGCAGAATGACCTTGGAGCTGTGGACCCTGGCACTCAGCTACAACATTCAGTTACAGGCAATATTTGTACCAGGAAAAGACAATACTCTGGCAGACATATTAAGCAGAACCACTTCGGATGCCCACGAATGGAAGCTGCACCGGACATCTTCAAGACCATCTCAAGAAATGGGGAATGCCACAGATAGACCCATTTGCATCACCTCTCAATTACCAGCTCAAAAATTCTGCACAAGGACATTCCACCCACTAGCATGGAAAGTGGACTCACTCTCCTTCAACTGGAAAGGCCTAACAGCATATGCATTCCCACCTCTTCCTTTGATACACAAGGTACTGCTAAAAATAAGGGAAGAACGTCCAAGGATAATCCTGATAGCTCCAAACTGGCCAAGACAACACTGGTACCCACTACTGAAGAGCATGTCTCGAAACAATATGTGGCCAATACCACTGATGCCTTTGATGTTAACTCAGAACAACTACAGCATCATACATCCAAACCTAAAAACGCTGCAACTGACTGCATGGAACATCGCATAGCAGCAGCTAATCCAGAACTTTCCCAAAGAGTTAAAGACATTATTCTTGAAGCACGCAGACCTTCAACAAGAAGGAACTATGCTGGAAAATGGAAAAGGTTTGTCATTTGGAGTATGGAAAGAGGAAAAGATGTGTCAAACATAGATATGCCTAACATTCTGGAGTATCTGGCCGAACTTCTTCATTCAGGCCTGTCCTACTCCTCCATCAAGATACATGCATCAGCTATTTCAGCAGAATACAGCTTTGATCCACCTGTTTTTCACCCTTTGCTCAGGCAGTTCCTCAGAGGAATCAAGAATGTAAAACCTCCAAGGAATCCACCATTACCAGCTTGGGATTTAAACTTTGTGCTAGAAAAGTTGACACTATCACCCTTTGAACCAGCAGCAACAGCAGACCTACAACACCTGTCATGGAAAACTGCTTTCCTACTGGCAATTACTTCAGCAAGGAGGGTTTCAGAACTACAGGCCTTAATGGCAGTGCAACCCTTCCTAATCTTCCACCAAGATAGAGTGTCCTTGAGGACTAATCCTACATTTATGCCCAAGGTGGTATCCAGAGTGTCTTTAAACCAGGCAATCCACCTACCTACCTTCTTTCCCAACCCACAAAACAGAGGGAAAGAATACTGCATACCTTGGATGTACATAGACAGCTACGCTACTACTTGGACAGAACAAAAATAGCAGAAAGACTGACCAACTCTTTGTAGCCTATGCAACAGGAAGGGAAGGAAAAGCTATTTCCAAACAGACAATCTCCAAATGGATAGGAAATTGCATACGATACTGTTACTCCTTCCATGGAAAACCAATTCCACAGAACATAAGACCTCATTCTACAAGGGCAACAGCCACTACCACAGCCTTCTTACGAGGAGTGGCAACCAAAGACATTATTGAGGCGGCTACTTGGACCTCCGTGCATACATTTGCCAAGCATTATAATTTGCCTCTTTATTCCAGATCCCGAGCAGGGTTTGCCACTGCTGTACTGCAAGGGATCCTAAACACACCATAATCTTCTTTTATCCTCCTCCCCTAGTTGGCTATGGTATTCTACCCACTTGTTATGACTGCAGATGCATCCATGAAGGACATAGTACAGTTTTGTACCTACCATAAATGTAGATGTCCGAACTGGATAGCATCTGCAGTCAGGATTACCTCCTCCTTCCCTCTGTGGTACTCCTAGGGTGTTTACCCTCCTAATAGCTAGCTTTTGGGGAGTCTTTATGGTGTATTTGTTTGTATATATGTACATATATGCTTATTGCTGTGTTTACCTCTATCTATTTGGAAACATTGGCATCTATCCAAATTTTTAGCCTGCAAGAGGGCTACTGGCATCTGGGGCAAGAAACACTGAGGAAAATGGCGTCGGCTGATGCTTTTATACCCGAAGACCAACAGAGATGACGTCGGGAGGAGTGCGACATCAGCCGAAGCCGGACCCGGACTTTGGAATCCGGCCGACTGCAGGGCTGCCTGACGACAGGACAACCCGCTTGTTATGACTGCAGATGCTATCCAGTTCGGACATCTACATTTATGGTAGGTACAAAACTGTACTTTCTGTCCATACCTTCACCAAGCAATACCATCTGCCTGTATACTCTAAATCCAGGGCCGGCTTCGCCACTGCAGTGCTGCAGGGCCTTATAGCCACCCCTAATGCCTTATAGAACCAGCCACCCTTCCTCAGCTTTGGGATTCTACCCAAGTGTAATGACTGCAGCAGTGTAACAAGATGAACATAGTACAGTTTTGTACCTACCATAAATGTAGATGTTCGAATGTATACACTGCTGCAGTCCAGGTTACCCTCCCTCCTTCCCGTCTTACTGGATGGAACGTACCTATGTCTTCTACCCTTACTACCTATGGGAAGTATTTTGCTGGTAGCTGTAAGTTGTTTTTTGCTTTTCTTATGTATGTTTTATTAGCAATTGAAATTGCCTACCTATTTAGAGGCACCTGACATCTGGGGCAAGAAAAACTGAAGAAAATGGCGTCGGCTGCATCTTATATACCCGTGTCGCACTGACGTCAGGGAGAGACGACAGCAACCAACGCCGGACCAAGACTTTGGAACTCAGGCCGACTGGGGAACCGCCTGACGGCAGGATAACCCAAGTGTAATGACTGCAGCAGTGTATACACTTGAACATCTACATTTATGGTAGGTACAAAACTGTACTTTTATTTTTACTCTATTTAATTATCCAGATATGTCTTCGGTAAGTCACCCGACTACCGAC
Organism: Protopterus annectens; assembly: GCF_019279795.1. Classification (NCBI taxonomy): domain Eukaryota; kingdom Metazoa; phylum Chordata; order Ceratodontiformes; family Protopteridae; genus Protopterus; species Protopterus annectens. Next base: position 402,423,000 of record NC_056743.1, on the reverse strand, counting down.
ATTCCGAACAAACGCAAAGATAAAGACAGAGACAGGCCGCCTAAGTCCAAAGCTGCCAATGACGCTTCTCCTAAGCTAGTCGCCAGTTCGCCGGTACTCACTGAGCCGCTTTCGCAGCCCCTGATAACCTGCTACTTCAGATTCGCAGGCCTCTACTGAGACCCATTCGGAGTCCGGTGTACTGCGAGATGCTTCAACTGTGGAAACTGCGGATGTCTCTACCTTAGATGGGTCCAGAGCTGTGATGACCAGGATTTACCCGTGTCTACCTGTGAGGATTCTGATGCAGAAAACTCTATTCCCTCTGCTTCCTCCCCAGAGGATTTCTCTTTTGGTGAAACCTTGCATACTCTAAGGGAGTATTTTCGCTGGGAAAGCCAGGATTACTCTGATTGTAAAAAGAGGCTTAGGGCTTTCTTACTCCTGCCCCCAACACAGGCCTTTAGCTGTCCTTCCTGTACTAGACATTGTTGATGATGCCTTTTCGGAATCTGGCTTGGCCCCTGACTCTTTACCGCCTGCTCCCAGAAAACCTGATAGATATTACAGGGTTCCTGACTCTCAAGTTCCTTTTTCAAATTCCTACTGTGGATCCTGAGACCATTTCACATGGACCCAAGGGCATTAAAGCTACTACTGCCAAAAATCCTACCCCCTCTGATAGAGATTCCAGGACGCTGGATAGATGGGGTAAGAAGGCATACACATGTTCTTCATGTTTCACTGTTGCAGTCATTACATTTGGGTAATCTGCTGGTAGGTTGCCCTCAGTCAGCCTGAATAACAAAGTCTTGGGTCCTGCGTCGGTTGCTGTCTCCTCTTCCATGACGTCGGGTCGTCAGGGCTATAAAACATGCAGCCAATGCCATTTTATTCAGTCTTTCTTTCCGCGCAGTGCCCGAAGCAGAAGCAGTTCACAAGTGCCGGTCGGCCGACTCATGAAATTTTTGCATTCGAGTTTCAAAACCGAAGTCTTCAACTAAAGCTAAGTGCCCCGCTGGGGAAACTTTTTCTTGTTCCTTACCGATGTCAGTAAAGGTTAATAATTGCATTACTTGTGGGAAGCAAATACCTCATAAGGATTTTCATTTGTACTGTATTCCTTGCCTAGGCCCAGATCATAAAGTGCCTTGCTGTCAGTTTTGTGCTAGATTTAACCAACGCACTATTAAGCATCGGTATATTTTTGCTTCAAAATATTTTGGATCCAGATTTAACTATCCTGAAATGTCGGTTAGCAATCCGACTACCGGAGTTCACAAAACACGCAAAGAAAAAGACAGAGACAGACTGTCGAGGTCCAAAACCGACGACGAAGCTTCTCCTAAGCCAGTCGCCGGTACTCAGTGAGGCGCTTTTGCAGCCCCTGATACCCGCTACTTTTGACTCGCAGGCCTCTACAGAGACCCAGGCGGAGTCCTGTATGCCGAGATTCTCTGACTATTGAACCCGCGGATGTCTCTCCCTTGGATGGATCCGGAGCCGCTGAGCAGGCACTGGCTTCTGAGGATGTTTTCAGGCCTCAACATTTTTATATAAAACAGACGCCAGCTTCAAAACCAAGATCAAAAACATCTAAGTCTAAAAAAATGATGCATGAGCCACATGCTCAGGCCCCTATGCCTAAAAAACAGATGATCAAAATGGCTGAGGACTTAATTACCTTGATCAGGGGTCGTTCCCCCCCTGCTAAGAGGCCTAAGCAAGACGCTGATTATTAATCTTCAGATCAGGTTTCCATTTCTTCTGATTCCTCCTCTTATCAGGAATTTTCTATACCACCCTATGAGGATTCAGATGCAGAAGAATCCATCCCATCTGTCCTGAGGAAACCTTGCATACTTCAAGGGAACATTTTCATTGGGAGAGTCAGGATTTCTCTGAATCAAAAAAGAGGCTTGGGGATTTCCTCCTCCTTCCTCAGCATAGGCCTTTGGCTATACCTCCTGTATTAGACATTGTTGATGATGTGTTTTCGGAATCAAGCATGGCTTCTGATTCCCTACCTCCGGCTCCTAGTAAGCCAGATAGATAGAGTTCCTGACTCCCACAAGTTTCTATTCAAAAATCCTGCTGCTGATCCTGAAACTATCTCACAGGGTCCCAAAGGTGTAAAGGCCTCTACAGGCATAAATCCTACCCCCTCTGATAGAGATTCCAGGGCACTGGGTAGATGGGGAAAGAAGGTGTATACATCTGCAACCTTGGCAATTAGGGCCTTAAACTGCCAATTTCATATGCTTAAATATCAACAGCATGTTATGGGCTTATTGAAACAGAAAATGATGTTGATTTCTGATTGTGTAGAAAATAAAGAATTACGCTGTCCGGTTCGATTCTCAGCTAGAGCATCTTCTGCGTGGAGATGTGCGTGAATGGGCCTACCTTCGTTGAAGGTTGTGCGTCAGGCCTGGCAAGCCGGTACGTAAAAATCAACTGCCAATCATTAGCGGACCGGAGTTCCGCTGTGGCGACCCCTAACCGGGAAAAGCCGAAAGACACATTACATGCAGCAGAACAGGTTGGAAAGCATACCTTGCAATGTGGTTTTGATTCCTTGGAGGCCTCTTGCAGGGCCGCAGTTACTGGATCTGTGATTAGAAGACATGCCTGGCTCAAAGTGCAAAATCTGCCTGATCATGTTAAAGCTAAATTGTTGGATGCCCCTTTACAGCATGATGCTCTGTTTGGTAATAAGGCAGAAGAGGTTTTAAAGAAATTGGAAGACAAAGCTAAATCTGTGCAAACTGTAAAAGATTTCTTACAAGTGCAGCCACCCAGATTCAGTAGGCACTGGCCTACTAAAAATTGGTCCTTTCCTGTGTTTAGCAGAGCCTCTGAAGGCAAATCCAGGCTCTCTAAAGGCTCTAGATACCAATCACAGGGTTCTTACAGGTCAAAGCAATGGGGTGCCTCCACCTCCAAATCTGGAGGAAACAAAGCACAACCCTACAGTAAGCAGTCTCAATGACTTCCCTCTACCATCACCAAGCACTTGTCTTTTGGCAGCCCCCTTGGGGGGGAAATTAGTATTTCATGTTCAAAATTGGCAGTTGATTACCCAGGACAAGTGGGTATTAAACATAATATCCCAGGGGTACAGATTTTATTTCTATACTTTGCCAATTCCAAACGGTTGGCCAGATCTGCCACAAAAATCAGTGGGCAGAGGCTTAGAAACAAGTTACGTCCCTCATGAATATGGGGGCTGTTCAACCAGAACAGGAAAAAGGACAAGGTTTTTATTCAAGACTGTTCCTGGTACCCAGGAAAGGCAAAGCCTGGCGTCCAATACTGGACTTATCAATTTTGAACACATTCCTGGACATTCCAAAATTCAAAATGCTGACTTTACAACAGCTATTGCCTATGTTGGGCAGGAACCCTTGATTAGTGACTCTAGACTTGAAAGAGGCATACTTGCATATCCCAGTAAAGGAATTGGGCAGAAGATACCTCCGCTTCAAGGCAGGTTTTATGCATTACCAATTCTCTGCACTGCCCTTTGGCTTATCTACTGTGCCCAGGGTCTTTACAAAGTGCTTGGCACCAGTAATTACATTCTGCAGACAAAGAAGCATTCAAATGTATCCTTATCTGGGCGACTGTCTCATTCAAGCCGAGAACAAGGACATTCTTCTTGAACATCTGGAGTTTGTAAAAAGGCTTCTAACATGCCTAGGGTACACAGTAAACGAAAATAAATCACAGATGGTCCCCTCTCAAAAAATGACATTCCTGGGTGCAAGCTTGAATACAACTGCCCAGATGGATTACCTTACGCCAGACAAAGGCAATTGACAATATACTTCAAACAGATGGCAACAAAACCCAGTTATCTGCAAGACAAATTCTGCAGGCTTTGGGGTTCATGGCATCCTGCATTCTACTAATTCCATTTGAATGGTACCTAAAAAGTTTATGGAGTCATCATTGTCACAGTCTGGAAACAATGATTCCTTTCATTCCCTGCCTACAACAGGAGTTTCTTTGGTGGGCAGAGACATGTCACCAAAACAAGGGACTGGCATTCAGTCTACCCCTGCCACCCAAACCCTAACTACAGACGCATCAGACTATGCTTGAGAGGCCCACCTGCTGGGGAGATGCATTCAGGGCACGTGGAGCCCAAAACAAATGCATCTGCATATCAACCAGAAAGAGATGCTAGCTGTTCAGAATGCCCTGACAGCCTTCAAGGACTTACTTCATCCAGGGCAACTACTGATAAAGACGGACAACACCACGGTTATGTGGTACATAAGCAGGGGGTACACATTCCAACCCCCTTTGCAGACTAGCCATGGCATTGTGGAACACAACCTTGACTTACCAAGAACATCTTCAAGCTCAGTTCCTGCCAGGAAAACAAAATACTCTGGCAGACGACCTAAGCAGAAATCTTATGGACCCGCACGAGTGGAAACTGGATCCACAAATCTTCAGCATGGTAACACAGAAATGGGGGAGCCCTGACATAGATCTATTTGCCTCTCCCCAAAATTATCAACTGGACAAATTCTGCACAAGGACTTGTCACAGACAAGCATGAAAAGTGGATGCCCTATCCTTCAGTTGGAAAAACCTATCAGTCTATTTCTTTCCCTCTCTGCCTCTTCTCTCCAAGGTCTTACTAAAGGTCAGACAAGAAAAAACAAAAATTATCCTAATTGCTCCGGACTGGCCTCGCCATCACTGGTACCCAATTCTAAGGAATATGTCTCAACTCCTTCCTTGGTACTTGCCTCAAATACCTCATCTACTGTCTCAGCAGAACAATCAAATTTTGCACACTCTGCTCCAAAAACTGAACCTTGCAGCATGGCTGATCATGTAATTATTCAAACACCTCTCAGTAAATCTGTGATGGATGTCATTTTGGAAGCCAAAAGGCCTACTACTAGAAAATCTTATGCTAATAAATGGAAGAGATTCTGTGCTTGGAACCAAGCACAAGGAACGGACACAGCAAACCCAAATATCCCTCAGATTTTGCAATACTTGACTGAGATGCTTGACAAGGGCCTATCTTTTTCTTCAATAAAAATCTATGCCTCTGCCATCTCGGCTCATTACAAAACGAAGCCTCCCATCTTTTCTCATCCTCTGCTAAAACAGTTTCTTAGAGGGGCCAACAATTTAAGGCCTCCCAGAAGATCATGAACTCCTGCATGGGACCTTTTGAACCAGCAGCTACTGCGGATATAACATTTTTATCTTGGAAAACAGCTTTCCTTTTGGCAATCACTTCAGCAAGAAGGGTTTCAGAACTACTGGCCCTCATGGCTGTGGAGCCTTTTATTACATTTTATCCAGACAGAGGGTGTCCATCAGGACCAATCCTTCCTTTATGCCTAAGGTGGTATCCAGTGTGGCTCTTAACCAAACCATTCACTTGCCAACATTTTACCCAGATCTGCAGAAGAAGGGGGAGCGGATTCTGCATTCATTGGATGTACACAGACAACTATGATTCTACTTAAACAGAACCAAATTTCTAAGAAAGTCTGAGCAACGTCTGGTGGCATTTGCTGCAGGATCAGAAGGGAAGGCTATATCAAAGCAGACTATTTCTAAGTGGATAAGCCACTGCATTCGTTTCTGCTACTTGCATCATGGTAAACCTGTGCCCAAGGGAATCAGGTCACATTCCACCAGGGCTGCCTCTACCTCATCAGCCTTTCTTAGAGGAGTACCAACCAAAGACATTCTAGAAGCTGCTACTTGGAGCTCTGTTCATACCTTCACAAAGCATTATCATTTGCCTCTCTTCTCTAAATCCAGGGCAGGCTTTGCCACTGCAGTTCTGCAAGGCCTCATAGCTGCTCCTAATGCTGTTTAGCTCCAGCCTCCCAACCATAGCTTTGGGACTCTGCCCAAATGTAATGACTGCAACAGTGAAACACGAAGAACATAGTACAGTTGTGTACCTACCATAAATGTAGATGTCAGAGTGTATTCACTGTTGCAGTCCTGGTTTCCCTCCCTCCATCCCCCTTTCTTCTGATGGAACCTATCTTTCCTTCTCTGGTTTATACAACCTATGTGGTGTATTTCCTTGTAGATGAAGGTAAAGTTTATATTGGTGCATGTATTTTTACATATATAAATTTTGGCTACTCTTTTAGGGGGCACCTGACATCTGGGGAAAGAAAAACTAAAGAAAATGGTGGCTGCTTCTTTTATACCCCTGACGACCTGACGTCAGGGAAGGGGCGACAGCAGCCGATGCAGGACCCAGGACTTTGGAATTCAGGCCGACTGAGGGCAGCCTGCCAGCAGGATTACCCTAATGTAATGACTGCAACAGTGAATACACTCTAACATCTAAATTTATGGTAAGTGTACGCAACTGTACTTTTGCCTCCTCCCAGAACTACCAATTGGACAAATTCTGCACAAGGACTTCCCACAAACAAGCTTGGAAAGTGGATGCTCTGTCCTTCAGCTGGAAAAATCTATCAGTTTATGCCTTTCCTCCTCTGCCTCTCCTCTCCAAAGTAGCACTAAAGATCAAACAGGACAAACCAAGGATGATACTGATTGCACCAGACTGGCCACACCAACACTGGTACCCCCTCTTGCGCAGTGTGTCACTGCTGGCTCCATGGCACCTGCCTCAGAACCCTACCCTGCTGTCACAACAGGAGAGCCAGATTCTGCACCCTCAGCTTCAAGCCCTGAACCTGGCAGCCTGGCTAATTACCTAATCTCTCCATTACCATCCCTCAGTAAACAAGAGTCGGATGTCATTTTGGAGGCAAGGAGGCCTAGTACTAGAAAATCTTATGCTGAAAAATGGGAAAGATTCTGTGCCTGGAAACAAACTCAAGGGATGGGCACAGTAGCACCCAGTTTACTTCAGATTCTTCAATACTTAACTGAGATGCTTCACAAGGGCCTTTCTTTTTCCTCCATCAAAATTCATGCCTCAGCCTTTTCAGCTCATTACAACACAGAGCCCACCCCTCTTCTCTCATCCACTGCTCAAGCAGTTCCTCAGAGGGGCCAAAAACTTAAGACCACCCAGGAGAGCCCCAGCTCCAGCCTGGGACCTTAACTTTGTATTGGAAAAACTCACCCTTCCTCCTTTTGAGCCAGCTGCAAGTGCAGAGTTAAAATTCCTTTCTTGGAAAACAGCCTTCCTTTTAGCAGTCATTTCTGCAAGAAGGATATCTGAATTACAGGTCTTTATGGCAGTGGAGCCTTTCATCATCTTTCATGCAGACAGGGTGTCCCTCAGGACCAGTCCCTCCTTCATGCCCAAGGTAGTATCCAGTGAGGCTCTTAATCAGTCCATTCATTTGCCAACCATCTTTTCTAATCCACAGAACAAAGGGGAACAGATACTGCACTCTTTAAATGTGCACAGACAACTTAGATTTTACTTGGACTGAGCTAAACCTCAAAGGAAATCTGAACAACTGCTGGTGGCATTTGTTGCAGGGGCAGAGGGGAAGGCCATTTCAAAGCAAACCATTTCTAAATGGATAGGCCATTGCATTCATTTCTGCTATAAGTACCATGGAAAACCTATCCCACAGGGGATTAGACCACATTCAACCAGGGCTGCATCTACCTGAAATGTCATCGGTTAGCAATCTGACTACCGGAGTTCACAAAAAACGCAAAGAAAAAGACAGAGACAGACCGTCGAGGTCCAAAACCGACGAAGCTTCTCCTAAGCCAGTCGCCGGTTCGCCAGTACTCAGTGAGGCACTTTTGCAGCCCCTGATACCCGCTATTTTTGAGTCGCAGGCCTCTACTGAGACCCATTTGGAGTCCGGTATACAGCGAGATTCTCAGGGTATTGAACCCGCAGATGTCGCTCCCTTGGATGGGTCCGGAGCCGCTGAGTAGGCACCGGATTCTGAGGGTGTTTTCAGGCCTCAACATTTTTATATTAAACCGATGCCAGCCTCAAAAACAAGGTAAAAAACATCTATGTCTAAAAAACTGACGCATGAGCCACATGCTCAGGCCCCGCCCCCTATGTCAAAAAAACAGATGATCAAAATGGCTGAGGACTTAATTACCTTGATAAGGGTTTCCCATCCCCCCTTGCTAAGATGCCTAGGCAAGGCAATGATTATGAATCTTCAGATCAGGTTTCCATTTCTTCTGATTCCTCTTCTGATCAGGAATTTTCTATTCCACCCTATGATGATTCTGATGCAGAGGAATCCATCCCATCTGTATCTCCTCCTGAGGATTACTCTTTTAGAGAGACTTTGCATACCTTAAGGGAACATTTTTACTGGGAGAGTCAGGACTTCTCTGAATCAAAAAAAAGAGGCTTAGGGATTTTCTTCTTCCTCAGCATAGGCCTTTGGCAATACCTCCTGTATTAGACATTGTTGATGATGTGTTTTCGGAATCAAGCATGGCTCCTGATTTCCTACCTCAGGCTCCTAGTAAGCCAGACAGTTATTACAGGGTTCCTGACTCCCACAAATTTCTATTCAAAAATCCTGCTGCTGATCCTGAGACTATTTCACAGGGTCCCAAGGGTGTAAAGGCTTCTACAGCCAAAAATCCTACCCCCCTCTGATAGAGATTCCAGGGCGCTGGATAGATGGGGAAAGAAGGTTTATACGTTTGCTACCTTAGCAATCAGGACCTTAAACTGCCAGTTTCATATGCTTAAATATCAACAGCATGTTATGGGCTTACTGAAACAGAAAATGTTGATTTCTGATTGTGTGGAAAATAGTTACAGGAATTATTGCATTCAGTAGAACAGGTTGGAAAGCATACTTTGCAATGTGGTTTTGATTCCTTGGAGGCCTCTTGCAGGGCCGCAAGTTACTGGTTCTGTGATTAGAAGGCATGCCTGGCTAAAGGAGCAAAATCTGCCTGATCATGTTAAAGCTAAATTGTTGGATGCCCCCTTGCAGCATGATACTCTGTTTGGTAATAAGGCAGAAGAGGTTTTAAAGAAAATGGAAGTCAAAGCTAAATCTATGCAAACTGTAAAAGATTTCTTGCAAGTGCAGCTACCCAGGTTCAGTAGGCACTGGCCTACTACAAATTGGTCCTTTCCGTTGTCCAGCAGAGCCACTCAAGGCAAATCCAGGTGCTCAAAAGGCTCTAGATACCAATCACAGGGTTCTTACAGGTCAAAGCAATGGGGTGCCTCCACCTCCAAATCTGGAGGAAACAAAGCACAACCCTACAGTAAGCAGTCTCAATGACTTTCCTCTACCATCACCAAGCACTTATCTTTTGGCAGCCCCCTTGGGGGACAAACTAGCACTTCATGCTCAAAATTGGCAGTTAAATTACCCAGGACAAGTGGGTATTAAACATAGTATCCCAGGGGTACAGATTTCATTTCCATACTTTGTCAACTCCAAACGGATGGCCAGATCTGCCACAAAATCAGTGGGCAGAGGCTCAGAAACAAGTTATGTCCCTCATGGATATGGGGGCTATTCAACCAGTACCAGGACAGGAAAAAGGACAACGTTTTTATTCAAGACTTTTCCTGGTACCCAGAAAAGACAATTCTTGGCGTCCAATACTGGACTTAACAATTTTGAACACATTCCTGGACATTCCAAAATTCAAAATGCTGACTTTACAACAGCTATTGCCTATGCTGGGCAGGAACGCTTGGTTAGTGACTAGACTTAAGAGGCATACCTGCATATCCCAATAAGGGAATCATGCAGAAGATACCTCCGCTTCAAAGCAGGTTTTTTGCATTCCCAATTCTCTGTACTGCCCTTTGGCTTATCTACTGCGGCCAGGGTCTTTACAAAGTGCCTGGCACCAGTAATTGCATTCTGCAGACAAAGAACCTTACAAATTTATCCTTATCTGGATGACTGTCTCATTCAAGCAGAGGACAAAGTTTGTAAAAAGGCTTCTAGCATGCCTAGGGTACACCATAAATGAAAAGAAATCACAACTGGTACCCTCTCAAATAATTACATTCCTGGGTGCAAGCTTGAATACAACTGCCCAGATGGCTTACCTTACGCCAGACAAACAGAGGCAACTGACAACATACTTCAAACAAATGGCAACAAAAACCCAGTTATCTGCAAGATAAATTCTGCAGGCTTTGGGGTTCATGGCAACCTGCATTCTACTAATTCCATATGCGAGACTGCATATGAGGAAACTTCAATGGTACGTAAAAAGTTTATGGAGTCAACATTGTCAAAGTCTGGAAACAATGATTACTCTCATTCCCTGCCTACAACAGGAGTTTGTTTGGTGGGCAGAGACATGTCACCAAAACAAGGGACTGTCATTTACTCTACCCCCTGCCACCCAAACCCTAACTACAGATGCATCAAACTATGCTTGGGGGGCCCACCTGGTGGGTAGATGCATTCAGGGCAAATGGAGCCCAAAACAAATGCATCTGCATATCAGCCAGAAAGAGATGCTAGCTGTTCAGAATGCTCTGACAGCCTTCAAGGACTTACTTCATCCAGGACAACTACTGATAAAGATGGACAACACCACGGTTATGTGGTACATAAACAAGCAGGGGGTTACACATTCCTACCCCCTTTGCAGACTAACCATGGCATTGTGAAACACAGCTTTGACTTACCAAATACATCTTCAAGTTCAATTCCTGCCAGGAAAACAAAATACTCTGGCAGATGACCTAAGCAGAAATCTTATGGACCCGCACAAATGGAAACTGGATCCACAAATCTTCAGCATGTTAACAGAGAAATGGGGGAGCCCAGACAGATCTATTTGCCTCTCCCCAAAGTTATCAGTTGGACAAATTCTGCACAAGAACTCATCACAAAAAGGCATGGAAAGTGGATGCCCTATCCTTCAGTTGGAAAAACCCATCAGTCTATACCTTTCCCCCTCTGCCTCTTCTCTCTAAGGTGTTACTAAAAGTCAGATAGGAAAAAACAAAAATGATCCTAGCCTCGCCAGCACTGGTACCCACTTCTAAGGAATATGTCTCAACTTCCTCCTTGGTACTTTCCTCAAATTACCTCATTTACTGTCTCAGCAGAACAATCAAATTCTGCACACTCAGCTCCAAACTCTGAATCTTTCAGCATGGCTTATCATTTAATTATTCAAACACCACCACTCAGTAAATCTGTGATGGATGTCATTTTGGAAGCCAGAAGGCCTAGTACTAGAAATCTTATGCTGATAAATGGAAGAGATTCTGTGCTTGGAACCAAGCACAAGGAACAGACACAGCAAAGCCCAATATTCCTCAGATTTTACAATATTTGTCTGAGATCCTTGAGAAGGGCCTATCTTTTTCTTCAATAAAAATCTATGCCTCTGCCATCTTGGCTCATTACAACACAGTGCCTCCCCTCTTTTCTCATCCTCTGCTTAAACAGTATCTTAGAGGGGCCAAAAATTTAAGGTCTCCCAGAAGATCACCAACTCCTGCATGGGACCTCAATTTTTTGCTGGAAAACCTCTCCCTGCCTCCTTTTGAACCAGCAGCTACTGCGGATATATTTTCTATCTTGGAAAACAGCTTTTCTCTTGGCAGTCACTTCAGCAAGAAGGGTTTCAGAACTACAGGCTCTCATGGCTGTGGAGCCTTTTACTACATTTTACCCAGACAGGGTGTCCCTCAGGACCAATCCTTCTTTTATGCCTAAGGTGGTATCCAGTGTGTCTCTTAACCAGACAATTCACCTGCCAACATTTTACCCAAATCCACAGAACATGGGGGAGCGGATTCTGCATTCATTGGACGTACACAGACAACTAAGATTCTACTTAAACAGGACCAAATCTCTAAGAAAGTCTGAGCAACTACTGGTAGCATTTGCTGCAGGGTCAGAGGGGAAGGCTATATCAAAGCAGACTATTTCAAAGTGGATAAGCCACTGCATTTGTTTCTGTTACTTGCACCATGGTAAACCTGTGCCCAAAGGGATCAGATCACATTCCACCAGGGCTGCCTCTACTTCAGCAGCTTTTCTCAGAGGGGTTCCAACCAAAGACATCCTAGAAGCTGCTACTTGGAGCTCTGTTCATACCTTGACAAAGCATTATCATTTGCCTCTCTTCTCCAAATCCAGGGCAGGCTTTGCCACTGCAGTTCTGCAGGGTCTTATAGCCGCTCCTAATACTGTTTAGTTCCATCCTCCCATCCATAGCTTTGGGATTCTACCCAAATGTGATGACTGCAACAGTGAAACACGAAGAACATAGTACAATTGTGTACACTTTCCATAAATGTAGATGTTTGAGTGTATTCACTGTTGCAGTCCGGGTTACCCACCCACCATCCCCCTTTTCTATCTTTCCTTCACTATATACTAAAGCCTTTGTGGTGTATTTGCTTTTAGATGAAGGTAAAATTTGTTGCTAAAAGTGCATTTATATATATTTTTGTTTATTTATATATATATATATATATATATGTGTGTGTGTGTGTGTGTGTGTGTGTGTGTTTTGTTCCCCATTTGGTGGGCACCTGACATCTGGGGCAAAAGAAACTGAATAAAATGGCATTGGCTGCATGTTTTATACCCCTGATGACCTGACGTCATGGAAGAGGAGACAGCAACCGACACAGGACCCAAGACTTTGTTATTCAGGCCGACTGAGGGCAACCTGCCAGCAGATTACCCAAATGTAATGACTGCAACAGTGAGTACACTCGAACATCTACATTTATGGTAAGTGTACACAACTGTACTTTCAGCATGCCCTGTCAGCTTTCAAACTCCTCCTACTCTCCCCGGGGCCTCTAGTGATCAAAACAGACACCACCACAGTGATGTTGTATATCAACAAGCAGGGAATGACTCGCTCTTTTCCTCTCTGCATGTTCGCCATGACCCTGTGGCGCACGCCCTCAGCCATGCAGATACATCTGCTACCACAATTCCTGCAAGGCTCCCTAAACTCTCTGGCAGACAACTTAAGCAGGAGCCTGCTAGACCCACATGAGCGACAGCTAGCCCACAGAACCTTCAACCTTGTAACCTAGAAATGGGGCACTCCGAAGGTGGACCTCTTGGCCTCCCACTCCAATCATCAGCTCAGCAAATTTTGCACCAGGGAACCTCACAGCAAGGCCTGGAAAGTGGATGCCCTATCCTTCCAATGGGTAAACCTCTTGATCTATGCATTTCCCCCTGTACCCCTCATTTCAAGGGTACTGCTCAAAATGTTTGTGTCTTTCGGCTTTTCCCGCTTAGGGGTTTGCCACAGCGGAACTCCGGTCCACTAATGATTGGTAGTTGATTTTTACGTGCCGAGTTACCAGCCCTGACGCACAACCTTCAACGAAGGTACGCCCATTCACACATGTCTCGACGCAGAGACGCTCTAGCTGAGAATCGAACCGGACAGCGTCTTACTGTGAGGCGACAACGCTACCGCAGCACCACCAGTACTGCTCAAAATAATGGAGGAAAAACCAAGGACAATCTTGATTGCCCCAGACTGGCCACTCCAGCACTGGTACCCACTGCTGCTCAGCCTGTCAGCCCTGCCACCTTGGCACCTACCTCAGATCCCAACACTCCTGACACAGAAAAATGGAGAATTCATGCATCCTTAATTGCAGACCCTGAACCTGGCAGCCTGGCTTATTCCCTGACCTCTCCTCAAGCTGCCAGCCTAAGCAAACAAGTCCTGGATGTTATATGTGAGGCCAGACGCTCCAGCACTAGAAAATCCTATGCTGATAAGTGGAACAGGTTTTGCACTTGGATCCAGGCTAAGGGAGCCGAAACAGCACAGCCCTGTTTTCCTCTCATCCTGGATTACCTAGCAGACCTATTACACAGGGGTCTGTACTTCTCGTCTCTTAAAATTCATGCCTCTGCCATCTCTGCTCATTACAGCACAGAGCCATCTCTCTTCTCACACCCTCTCATCAAACAGTTCCTAAGAGGGGCTAACAACTTATGGCCACCCAGAAGAGCTCCTACCCCAGCTTGGGACCTTAACTTTGTGTTGGAAAAGCTCACCCTACCCCCTTTTGCGCCTGCAGCTTCAGCAGAGTTAAAATTTCTTTCTTGGAAAGCAACTTTGGTTCTGGCCATCACTTAAGCTAGAAGAGTTTCAGAGCTACAAGCATTCATGGCTCTAAAGCCCTTCATCATTTTCCATGCTGACAGGGTCTCCCTCAGGACTAACCCATCATTCATGTCTGAAGTGGTGTCCAGTGTAGCTCTCACCCAATCCATTCATTTGCCCACCTTTTTCCCTAACCCACAAAAGGGCGAAAGGATTCTGCACTCTCTAGATTTGCACAGACAGCTCAGATCGTATCTGGATTGGACTAAATCTTTCAGAAAAACTGACCAATTGCTAGTCAGCTTCGCAGCAGGGGCAAAGGGCAAGGCCATAGCCAAGCAAACAATCTCCAAATGGATAGCACACTGCATCCTTTTCTGCTACAAAAAGCACGGGAAACCACCCCCAAAGGGGATTCAGGACCCATTCCATCAGGGCAACTTTCACTTCTGCAGCTTTTCTCAGAGGGGTCCCCACCAGAGACATCCTGGAGGCTGCAACATGGACTTCTGTTCATACCTTCACCAAGTATTACCACCTGCCTGTCTTCTCCAAATCCAGGGCACGTTTGCCACTGCAGTCTTGCAGGGCATCCTAGCCAGCCCCCAGCCTTATTGACTGCCCTCCACCCTTTTCTTCAGCTTTGGGAATCAACCCAAGTGTGATGACTGCAACAGTGAAACACGAAGAACATAGTACAGATGTTCTTCGTGTTTCACTGTTGCAGTCATATTTGGGTTATCTGCTTGCAGTAGCCCTCAGTCGGCCTGATTAACAAAGTCTTGGGTCCTGCATCAGTTATTGTCTCTCCTTCCGTGACGTCAGGTCATCAGGGGTATAAAACATGCAGCCAATGCCATTACACCAGTCTTTCTTGCCGTGCGATGCCCGAAGAAGAAGCAGTTCGCAAGTGCCGGTCGGCCGACTCCTTAAATTTTCGTTTTCGAGTTTCAGAAACAAAGTCTTCAACTAAAAGCTAAGTACCCCGTTGGGGAAAATTTTCTTGCTCTAAACCAATGTCAGTAAATGTAAATAATTGCATTTCTTGTGGAAAGCAAATACCTCATAAAGATTTTAATTTGTACTGTATTCTTTGCCTAGGCCCTGACCACAACGTTACCTCGCTGTCGGTTTTGTGCCTTATTTAAACCATGAACTATCCATCGGTATATTTTCGCTTCTAAATATTTTGGTGCTCGGTTTAGTTATCCAGATATGTCTTCGGTAAGCCATCCGACTACCAACATTCTAAAAAAACGCAATGATAGACAGAGACAGGCTGCCTAGGTCCAAAGCTGCTGACGACGCTTCTCCTAAGCTAGTCGCTAGTTCGCCGGTACTCATTGAGGTGCTTTCGCAGCCCCTGATACCCACTGCTTCAGATTTGCAGGCCTCTACTGAGACCCATTCGGAGTCCGGTATGCCGCGAGATGCTTCAATTGTGAAAGCTGCGGATGTCTGTACCTTGGATGGGTCTGGAGCCACTGTGCAGGCACCGGCTTCTGAGGGTGTATTCCGGCCTACTGACTTGCATATTAAACCGACGCCATCTTCTTCTACAAGGCTTAAACTCGAACCATGCCTAGAAAACTGACGCCCAGACTGCATGGTCAGGCCTCTATGCCTAAAAAACAAGTAAGAATGTCTGAAGACCCTATTACTTTAATCAGGGGAAGCCAACCTTCCTCCTCTAAGAGACCTACCAGGATTCTAAAAATTTGTTTCCTCTGATGACCAGGATTTACCCTTATCTACCTATGAGGATTCTGATGCTGAGGACTCTATTCCCTCTGCTTCCTCCTGGATGATTTCTCTTTTGGTGAAACCTTGCATACTCTTAGGGAGCATTTTCATTGGGAAAGTCAGGATTTCTCTGATTCTAAAAAGAGGCTTAGGGATTTCTTACTCCTGCCCCAGCACAGGCCTTTAGCTATCCCTCCTGTACTAGACATTGTTGATGATACCTTTTCGGATCTAGCTTGGCCCCTGACTCTCTACCTCCTGCTCCCAGAAAACCAGATAGATATTACAGTGTTCCTGACTCTCACAAGTTCCTTTTCAAAAATCCTACTGTGGATCCTGAGACCATTTCACAGGGTCCCAAGGGCATTAAAGCTACTACTGCCAAAAATCCTACCCCCTCTGATAGAGACTCCAGGGCGCTGGATAGATGAGGTAAGAAGGTATACACTTCTACAACTTTGACCATTAGGGCCTTAAACTGCCAGTTTCATATGTTAAAGTATCAGCAGCATATTATTGGATTGCGTAAACAGAAAATGATGTTGATTCCTGATTGTGCTGAAAGTAAGGATTTACAGGATTTAATGCATTCTGCTGAACAAGTTGGAAAACATACTTTGCAGTGTGGTTTTGATTCACTAGAGGCACTGTCACTGGGTCTGCACTTAGAAGGCATGCTTGGCTTAAGGAGCAATCCTTGCCAGATCATGTTAAAGCTAAATTACTGGATGCTTTCTTAAACCAGGACCGCTATTTTGGTAGTAAGGCAGAAGAAGTTCTTAAAAAGATGCAGGAAAAAGCTAAATCTATGCAGACTGTTAAAGATTTCTTAAAAGTACAACCTCCAAGATTTAGTAGGCATTGACCTTCTAAGAATTGATGTCCTTCATGGATGCATCTGCAGTCATAACAAGTGGGTTGTCCTGTCGTCAGGCAGCCCTGCAGTCGGCCGGATTCCAAAGTCCGGGTCCGGCTTCGGCTGATGTCGCACTTCTCCCGACGTCATCTCTGTTGGTCTTCGGGTATAAAAGCATCAGCCGACGCCATTTTCCTCAGTCTTTCTTGCCGCGTGGCGCCCGAAGCAGAAGCTGTTCGCAAGTGCCGGTCGGTCGGATCCAGAGATTACTTCTACCGAATACTACTTCGAAGACTTCTAAAGCTAAGTACCCCGTTGGGGACTCTTTCTTGCCTCAGCCGATGTCAGAAAAGTTAACAATTGTTTAACCTGTGGGAAACAAATACCTCATAAAGATTTCCACTCTTACTGTCTGCCTTGTTTAGGCCCAGCCCACGACGTAGCAGCCTGTTCGGCCTGTGCTTCTTTCAACCGACGAACGCTTAGGCGTCGGTCGGAGTTTGCAGAACAGTTTTTCGGTTCTGATTTTGCGTACATTATGCCGCCGGATCCTCCGACTACCCCCAAAACGCAAAGATAAAGACCGACACTCGCGGTCCGCGGTTTCGGCGAAACCACGGTAAAGCAAACTGGCGAGTGTCTCGGTTTCGCCGAAACCGAGAAAACTGCTCAAAGTACAGCTGAACCTATTCTTACAACTGAGGCCCCTGCTACAACTCTTGAATCGACCTCAGAAATTTTACCTACTACGGTGGTTGACTTATCAGACACCATCCCTTGGATGTCTCTACCCCAGCACGTGGTGCTGCTAGGCCTCCAGCTGCCATGTCCATTAAGGCCTTCGCCAGGGCTAAAGCAGCCAAGACTTCTAAATCAGTGCCTGTTAAACCCCCCACATCCAGGCCCTCTTCTAGTTCTCAAATGCTTTCTTTGGCAGAAGATTTAATTTCTTTAATTAGAGGATCTCAACCTCACCCAGACAGGGCCTCTCAGCCCCCAGAGAAGAGACCTAGGGCAGAGCCCCCTGAGCCAGTTTCTACTGATGATTCTGCTGATGAATCAGACATAACTGACCAGCCTGAGGCTCCCTTCTCCAATTTTGAAGATTCTGATGCTGAAGAATCCATTCCAGCTGCTTCCCCACCAGAAGAATTCTCCTTTGGGGAAACCTTGCATGCCATGCGAGAACAGTTCCAATGGCAGCAACAGGATTTTTCAGACTCCAGAAAAAGACTTAGGACTTTTCTGCACCTCCCACAGCACAGGCCCTTAGCTATACCTCCTGTTCTCTCTGTGGTGGATGATGCTTTCAATGATGTTTGCTCCACTCCAGATTCTTTACCCCAGCCCCTGCCAAACCAGACAGATTTTACAGGGTGCCAGATACTCATCACCACCTTTACAAGGCCCCACTTGCAGACCCAGAAACTATATCCCAGGGTCCCAAGGCAGTAGCCGACAACACACCTAAAAACCCTATTCCTTCTGCAAGGGAAGCAAGGTCACCAGACACACGCGGTAAAACGGTCTACACTTCAGCTACTCTCTCAGCTAGAGCTTTAAACTGTCAGTTTCACATGATACAATACCAAGAGTTTATGCTTGATCAGTTAACTAAAAAACTAACCACTGATGAATCTCTTGATAAGAAATATGTATTAGAGATGGTAAATAACATACAACAGGTTAGCAACCATTCCTTAAAATGTGGCTATGATGCACTGGAGGCTTCATTTAGATCAGCCATGACAGGCACAGTGATAAGAAGGCATGCATGGCTAAAGGAACAAGCTTTACCGGATCATGTTAAAGCTAAGTTGCTAGATGCTCCTATGGACAAGACAAGTTTGTTTGGTACACCTGCCCAGCAGGTTATGAAGAAAATGGAAGAAAAGGCAAAATCTGTTCAAACTGTTAAAGATTTGTTACAGGTTCAACCCCCTAGGTTTAGCAGGAACTGGCCTGCCAAAAATTGGTCCTTTCCTGACTCCACAAAATTTCAAAGGGGTAGGAACAGACGTTCCAGAGGCAGAAACCAATCCAGAGGAGGTGCCTACAGAGGACGACAGTGGCAAGGTAACAACAGAGGCACAGACACAGCCACTGCCACTACATCAGCACAACCACAGTGACTTAATCCTAAATCCGCCTACCAGGGAACAAATAGCAGCTCCTCTAGGCGGAAAGTTAACCTTATTTTCAAAGAACTGGCACTACATAACAAAAGACAAGTGGATTTTACAAACCATAGATCAAGGTTACCGGTTTCACTTCCACACTTTACCAGTCAAAAGAGGAATGCCAAATCTACCTCCAAATCAAACAGAGGCTCTACGCCAGATAATGGAGTTAGCAAACATGAGAGCTGTGGAAAGAGTGCCAACAGCAGAACAAGGAAAGGGGTTCTACTCCAGACTATTCCTAGTTCCAAGAAAGGAAAAAAGTTGGAGACCAATTCTCGACCTGTCCACCTTAAATACATACATCATTGTCCCAAAATTCAAAATGCTGACCCTACAGCAACTTCTTCCCATGCTGGGCAAGGAGTCTTGGCTGGTAACTCTAGATCTCAAGGAGGCATACCTGCACGTCCCCATTTGACCAATCTGCAGAAGATACCTCAGATTTCTTGCAGGATCAGAGCACTATCAATTCTCAGCATTGCCCTTTGGCTTATCTACTGCCCAGAGTATTCACAAAATGCCTGGCATCAGTAATCGCCCATTGCAGACTACAGGGAATTCAAATTTACCCATACCTGGACGACTGCCTGCTACAAGGGGACAACAAAAGCAAGCTGACAACAGATTTACAAAGGGTCATTTACTTGCTACAAGGACTGGGATACACAGTCAATTTACAAAAGTCAAGACTGATACCATCCCAAACAAGGACATTCTTGGGCTGAATTGGACACAGTACAACAAATGGCATTCCTGACTACAGAAAAACAAAAGAACTTCCTCTTTACTTCTTGGCACTAACAAAACTGAACAAGTTAACAGCAAGAAAAGTTCTGCAGGCCTTGGGCTTCATGGCATCATGCATAATCTTGGTCCCATTTGCCAGACTACATATGAGGAAACTACAGTGGTACCTAAAGAATTTATGGTCCCAACACAGACACAGTCTAGAAACAGAAATTCCACTAATTCCATGCTTAAAACAGGAGTTCCTATGGTGGGCTCAGGCATGCCAGTCAAACCCAGGCCTACCCTTTCACAGATGTCAACCAAGCCAGACCATCACAACAGACGCTTCAGACCTAGGGTGGGGGGCCCACATGCTGGACAAATGCGTGCAAGGATTGTGGACACAGGATCAACTTCACCTGCACATCAATCTAAAAGAAATGCTGGCAGTAAAACTGGCTATCCAAAAGTTCAAACCATTTCTCAAAGAGGGCCAGTTGATGATAAGGACAGACAACACCACAGTCATGTGGTACATCAACAAACAGGGAGGCACTCATTCTTACCCCCTATGCAGAATGACCTTGGAGCTGTGGACCCTGGCACTCAGCTACAACATTCAGTTACAGGCAATATTTGTACCGGGGAAAGACAATACTCTGGCAGACATTTTAAGCAGAACCACTTTGGATGCCCACGAATGGAAGCTGCACCCGGACATCTTCAAGACCATCTCGAAGAAATGGGGAATGCCACAGATAGACCTATTCGCATCACCTCTCAATTACCAGCTCAAAAAATTCTGCACAAGGACATTCCACCCACTAGCATGGAAAGTGGACTCACTCTCCTTCAACTGGAAAGGCCTAACAGCATATGCATTCCCACCTCTTCCTTTGATACACAAGGTACTACTAAAAATCAAGGAAGAACGTCCAAGGATAATCCTGATAGCTCCAAACTGGCCAAGACAACACTGGTACCCACTACTGAAGAGCATGTCTCCGAACAATATGTGGCCAATACCACTGATGCCTTTGATGTTAACTCAGAACAACTACAGCATCATACATCCAAACCTAAAACGCTGCAACTGACTGCATGGAATATCACATAGCAGCAGCTAATCCAGAACTTTCCCAAAGAGTTAAAGACATTATTCTTGAAGCACGCAGACCTTCAACAAGAAGGAACTATGCTGGAAAATGGAAAAGGTTTGTCATTTGGAGTACGGAAAGAGGAAAAGATGTGTCAAACATAGATATGCCTAACATTCTGGAGTATCTGGCGAACTTCTTCATTCAGGCCTGTCCTACTCCTCCATCAAGATACATGCATCAGCTATTTCAGCAGAATACAGCTTTGATCCACCTGTTTTTCACCCTTTGCTCAGGCAGTTCCTCAGAGGAATCAAGAATGTAAAACCTCCAAGGAAACCACCATTACCAGCTTGGGATTTAAACTTTGTGCTAGAAAAGTTGACACTATCACCCTTTGAACCAGCAGCAACAGCAGACCTACAACACCTGTCATGGAAAACTGCTTTCCTACTGGCAATTACTTCAGCTAGGAGGGTTTCAGAACTACAGGCCTTAATGGCAGTGCAACCCTTCCTAATCTTCCACCAAGATAGAGTGTCCTTGAGGACTAATCCTACATTTATGCCCAAGGTGGTATCCAGAGTGTCTTTAAACCAGGCAATCCACCTACCTACCTTCTTTCCCAACCCACAAAACAGAGGGAAAGAATACTGCATACCTTGGATGTACATAGACAGCTACGCTACTACTTGGACAGAACAAAAAGTAGCAGAAAGACTGACCAACTTTTTGTAGCCTATGCAACAGGAAGGGAAGGAAAAGCTATTTCCAAACAGACAATCTCCAAATGGATAGGAAATTGCATACGATACTGTTACTCCTTCCATGGAAAACCAATTCCACAGAACATAAGACCTCATTCTACAAGGGCAACAGCCACTACCACAGCCTTCTTACGAGGAGTGGCAACCAAAGACATTATTGAGGCGGCTACTTGGACCTCCGTGCATACATTTGCCAAGCATTATAATTTGCCTCTATATTCCAGATCGAGCAGGGTTTGCCACTGCTGTACTGCAAGGGATCCTAAACACACCATAATCTACTTTTATCCTCCTCCCTAGTTGGCTATGGTATTCTACCCACTTGTTATGACTGCAGATGCATCCATGAAGGACATAGTACAGTTTTGTACCTACCATAAATGTAGATGTCCGAACTGGATAGCATCTGCAGTCAGGATTACCCTCCCTCCTTCCCTCTGTGGTACTCCTAGGGTGTTTACCCTCCTAATAGCTAGCTGTTGGGGAGTCTTTTATGGTGTATTTGTTTGTATATATGTACATATATGCTTATTGCTGTGTTTACCTCTATCTATTTGGAAACATTGGCATCTATCCAAAATTTTAGCCTGCAAGAGGGCTACTGGCATCTGGGGCAAGAAACACTGAGGAAAATGGCGTCGGCTGATGCTTTTATACCCGAAGACCAACAGAGATGACGTCGGGAGAAGTGCGACATCAGCCGAAGCCGGACCCGGACTTTGGAATCCGGCCGACTGCAGGGCTGCCTGACGACAGGACAACCCACTTGTTATGACTGCAGATGCTATCCAGTTCGGACATCTACATTTATGGTAGGTACAAAACTGTACTTTCCTTTCCTGCCTCTTCCAGGCCTTCTCAGTCCAAACCTAGATCCAGCAGAACACCCAGGCTTCAGTCCCAAGGTACACACAGGACTAAGAAGTGGGGGGCCCCCTCTTCCAAATCTGGGAGTAGTAAAACTCCCCCTATGGTAAACTGTCTCAATGACTTCATTTTTAAACTTCCAAGCACTTCTCAACTGACTGCCCCTTTAGGGGGAAAGATTGCCCTACATGCAAAAAAACTGGGAGCTCATTACCCAGGACAAATAGGTTTTAAATATAGACTCCGAAGGATACAGATTTCACTTCTACACATTACCAACCCCAATCGGTTGGCCAGATCTACCCTCAAATCAGTGGACAGAGGCTCAAAAGCAAGTACTCTCTCTTTTAAGCATAAAGGCTATTCATACTGTACCAGAGGAGGAAAAGGGACAAGGTTTCTACTTGAGATTTTTCCTGGTACCCAGAAAAGACAATTCATGGCATCCTATCCTGGACCTGTCTACTCTAAACACCTTTTTAGGATTCCAAAATTCAAGACGCTGACTGTTCACCAGTTGCTTCCTATGCTAGGCAAAGATGCCTGGTTGGCAACACTCGATTTAAAGGAAACATACCTGCACATCCCAATCAGGGAATCTTGCAGAAGATACCTACGCTTCAAAGCAAGCTACACGCACTATCAGTTCTCTGCACTGCCCTTTGGCTTATCCACTGCGCCCAGGGTATTCACAAAGTGCCTAGCTCCAGTCATTGCATTTTGCAGGCAAAGAAATATTCAAATATACCCATACCTGGACGATTGTCTAATTCAGGCAGAAAGCCAGGACATACTTTTGAATCATCTGGCCTTTGTACAAAGGGTGCTAACTTGTCTGGGGTACACCATAAATGAAAAGAAATTACACCTGGTACCCTGTCAGCAAATTATATTCCCGGGAGGAAACTTGAATACAACTACCCAGATGGCTTTCCTCACGTCAGAGAAACAAATTCATTTGACATCCTACTTCAAACTAGTGGCCACGAAAACCCTGCTATCTGCAAGGCAAATTCTGCAAGCCTTTGGGGTTCATGGCCTCCTGCATTCTTCTAATTCCCTATGCAAGGCTGCATATGAGGAAACTACAATGGTGTCTAAAAAGCCTGTGGTGTCAACATTCTCAGGATCTAGAAGCAATGATTCCTATCATACCTTGCCTACGCCTAGAGTTTCTTTGGTGGGCAGAGGCCTGCCACCAAAACAAGGGGCTACCATTCACTCTACCCCCTGCCACCCAAACCCTAACAGACGCATCAGACTATATATGGGGGGCTCACCTGGCAGGGAAGTGCATTCAGGGCAAATGGAACCCAAGTCAAATGCACCTGCATATCAATCAAAAAGAATTGTTAGCTGTACAGAATGCTCTGACTGCCTTCAAGGACAACATTCTTCCAGGACAATTAATGGTAAAGACAGACCACCACTGTTATGTGGTACATAAGCAGGGGGGTACCCATTCTTACCCCCTCTGCAGACTAGCCATGGCATTGTGGAACACAGCCTTGAGCTACCAAGTGCATCTACAGGCTCAGTTCCTGCCAGGAAAACTAAATACACTGGCAGATGGACTAAGCAGAAACCTCATGGATCCACATGAGTGGAAACAGGAACCACAGATTTTCAACATGTTGACAAACAAATGGGGAAGCCCAGATTAGACCTGTTTGCCTTCCCCCAGAACTACCAGTTGGACAAATTTTGCACAAGGACTCCCCACAAACAAGCTTGGAAAGTAGATGCTCTGTCCTTCAGCTGGAAAAACCTATCAGTTTATGCCTTTCCCCCTCTACATCTCCTTTCCAAGGTGCTACTAAACATCAAACAGGACAAACCAAGGACGATATTGAATGCACCAGACTGGCCACTCCAACACTGGTAACCCCCTCTTGCGCAGTGTCACTGTTGGTCCCATGGCATCTGCCTCAGACCGCGACCGCTACCCTGTTGTCTCAGCAGGAGAACCAGGTTCTGCACCCTCAGCTTTAAACCCTGAACCTAGCAGCCTGGCTAATCACTTAATCTCTTTTTTTACCATCCCTCAGTAAACCAGTGATGGATGATATTTTAGAGACAAGGAGGCCTAGTGCTAGAAAATGTCATGCTGAAAAAAGGAAAAGATTCTGTGCCTGGAACCAATCTCAAGGGGATGAGCACAGCAGCGCCCAACTTACTTCAGATTTTACAATATTTAACTGAGATGCTTCACAAGGGCTTTTCTTTTTCCTCCATCAAAATTCATACCTCAGCTTATTATAACACAGATCCTCCCCTCTTCTCTCATCCACTGCGCAAGCAGTTCCTCACAGGCCAAAAATTTAAGACCACCCAGGAGAGCCCCAACTCCAGCCTGGGACCCTTAGCTTTGTATTGGAGAAACTCACTCTTCCTCCTTTCGAGCCAGCTGCTACTGCAGATTTAAAATTCCTTTCCTGGAAAACAGCTTTCCTTTTAGCAGTCACTTCAGCAAGAAAGGGTATCTGAATTACAGGCCCTTATGGCAATGGAGCCTTTCATCATCTTTCATGCGGACATGGTGTCCCTCAGAACCAATCCCTCCTTCATGCCCAAGGTGGTATCCAGTATGGCTCTTAATCAGTCCATTCGTTTGCCAACCACCTTTCCTAATCCACAGAGCAAAGGGGAACGGATACTGTACTCCTTAGATGTGCACAGACAACTTAGATTTTACTTGGACAAGACTAAATCTCAAAGGAAATCTGAACAACTGCTGTTGGCATTTGCTGCAGGGGCAGAGGGGAAGGCTATTTCAAAGCAAACCATTTCTAAATGGATAGGCCATTGCATTAATTTCTGCTATAAGCGCCATGGAAAACCTATCCCACAGGGGATCAGACCCCATTCAACCAAGGGCTGCATCTACCTCTACAGCCTTTCTCAGAGGTATCCCTACCAGGGACATCCTAGAAGCTGCTAACTGGAGTTCTGTACATACTTTCACGAAGCATTACCATTTGCCAATTTTCTCTAAATCCAGAGCTGGCTTTGCCACTGAAGTCTTGCAGGGTCTTATAGCTAGTCCTAATGCTATCTAAATTCCTCCTCCCATCCTTTGCTTTGGGAATCTACCCAAATGTGATGACTGCAGCAGTTAAGCACAAAGAACATAGTACAGTTGTGTACACTTACCATAAATGTAGATGTTTGAGTGTATTCACTGTTGCAGTCCTGGTTACCCTCCCTCCATCCCACTGATCTTTTTGGCTATACCTCTACTCTCCTTTACTATGCTTAAAAGCTTTTTGATGTATTTTCTTTTTTATTGGAGGTGTATCCATATATATATATATATATATATATATATATATATATATATATATATATATATATATATAAAGTTTTTCTTGTCCCAGATATCAGGTGCCCCCTTAATTTATTTTTTATTTATTATTTTTTTATTTAATTTTACATTTGTTAACCAGGCTAGTCCAACTGGATGAATATCCATTTTCAGTAGAGGCCCGGGGAGATCAGCTCCAATTTGTACAATTTGTTAATACTAACTTAAACATCTAATCATAACATTGACAAAAATAAGAGAAATCTTTTTTAACATTTTTCAAACCTTGAATAGGTAGAAAGCAAGGAAAAGAAAAAAAAGAAAGAGAAAAAAGGCAGAACTAGGAGTAATAAAATTATAAAAAAGACCCTTGTTCATATATTGTGAGGAAAAAAAAATATCAGCAAGAGTAGACTTTGAGAAATCTAATTATCTAATAAAATTCGAAAGACTGAGTTTATTGAGGATTTCACTGACATAGAAGTCTGAAGTTGAAAGATAAAAGAAAAAAAGTGGGTATAACATAAATTGCTTAAGGCAGAAGTTAGTCAGGATTACAACTAGGGCAAAGCCAGTGTTTTTTTAGGTATATTTTAAGTTTTGGTTTGAAGTTAGTTAGAGAGGAAATAGAGGTAAGATCAGGAGGAAGAAGGTTCCATTTTTTCCCAACTACATTAGAGAAGAGAGCATCGCCTGCTCTGTTGTTGGATTTGCTGGAGGAGATAAGTAGTTTATTTGAGGAGCGCAGGGAGTTAAGATTCAGGTAGGGAGTAATAACGGTAGATAGACTTGGGGTCTTCTTTGGTTGGTAAAGTATTTTGTGGGCCAATGTAATTTGGGTAAACTCAAGTAGATTTTGAAATTCAAGCCAGCCTAGTTGAGATAGATTCTGGCAATGGTGTGTTCTAAATGGTCGTCCAGTGGCAAATCTAGCAATGCTATTATAAGATTTAACCAGTTTAGAGAGATTGCTTTTTGAAAGGTGAGTATAGATAGTAGAAGCATATAGAAGTGAGGAGATAAGGTGGGAGTGGGCGATACTTGTTTTAGCTAAAGGAGTGAGGAATGGCTTAATTCTGTAGAGGGCACCCATTTTTTTGTTGACTATATTTACAGTATTGTTGATATGCTCATTGAAAGTAAGGTGGTTGTCAATAGTATCCCCTAATAGTTTTGTTGTTAAGTCAGGTTGTATGTGAGTACCATTTTTTGATAGGGATGAATGGGAAGCAACAAAACATATGTATGTATGTATATGCATACATATATATATATTTTTTTTTTTTGCTTCCCATTAAGGGGGCACCTGACATCTGGGGCAAGAAAAACTGATGTAATGGCATCTGCTGCATGTTTTATACACCTGACGTCACGGAAGAAGAGACAGCAACTGACGCTGGACCCAAGACTTTATTAATCAGGCCAAATGAGGGCTACTGCAAGTTGGTAACTTAAATGTGATGACTGCAAAGTGAATACACTCGAACATCTACATTTATGGTAAGTGTACACAACTGTACTTCGTGTACACTTAACATAAATGTAGATGTTAGAGTGTATTCACTGTTGCAGTCCTGGTCTCCCAGCCTCCACCCCCCTTGTCTGTCTCTCTCTCTCTCTCGTCCTCTCTCCATATAGGGAATTTTTGGTATTTACTTTCTACTGGTGGTGTTCTTCCACCAAAACCTAGCTCCCTATTTGGGGGCTACTGACAGTTGGGGCAAGAAAAACTGATGTAATGGTATCGTCTGCCTGATTTTATACCACTGACGACCTGACGTCAGTCCTGGAGCGACAGCAAGTGACACAGAAATGCTAAGCTTCTGGTATTCAGGCTGACTGAGGGTTACCCCTGGCATGATAACCCAAGTGTGATGATTGTAACAGTGAATACACTCGAACATCTATATTTATGGCAAGTGTATACAACTGTACTTTCTTTGCCTTGGACAAGGCTTTGAGGACCTGTTCCTCAGATATGTAAGGTGGGGGGGGTTACGGAGGGTTTGTTGCAAGTTAGAAGGGATAAGGGAGTGACATTTTCACCAAGTTTATCTGCTGGCAGGTTCGCTATCTCTGTGGGGGGGTCAGTATTTATGATACCGTTGACCACCAGTTTGACACATGCTTGGGTCCTACCCTTTAGGTTATGTATGTAGCTTTAATAGGCCTTATCGTTATCCTTGGTGGTACTTGCTAAGTTTCTGTCAAAGGAGCTCTTGGAGGATTTGACAAGTATTATTTGCCTGTTAAGGCAGAGGAGGGTGCTTTTTCATTGTTTGTTCCATGTCTTTGTTTTCTTGGACAGCAGCTTTTTGCATTTATTTTAGTTTATTGATGCTGGAAGTCCACCATAGCAGCTTGACTTTTACTTGGGGCTCTGGCTTTGATTCGGTCTGGTATAGCCGAATCTATACACTTATGCAAGTGATTGTACAGGGCATTAGTGTATGCTTCAGTGTAGTTATCACCTTCGGCTTGGGGTGGAGCTTGGAATGCATTTATACCTTCATTAGGAAGGTATAGATGTTCATCATGTTACCCTGCTGCAGTCATCACACTTGGGTTATCCTGTCGTCAGGCGGTCCCGCAGTCGGCCTGAGTTCCAAAGTCTTGGACCGGCGTCTGTTGCTGTCGCTTCTTCCCTGACGTCAGTGCGCCAGGGGTATACAAGAGGCATCCAACGCCATTTTCTTCAGTCTTTCTTGCCACGCGGCGCCTGAAGCAGAAGCAGTTCGCAAGTGCCGGTCGGCTGACACCTGAGATTTTCAAATCGAATTTCAGTCCGAAGTCTTCAATGCTAAGTACCCCATTGGGGAACCTTTTCTTGCCTCAGTCCGATGTCAGAAAAAGTTAACAATTGCATTTCTTGTGGGAAGCAAATACTTCATAAGGACTTTCATTCTTATTGTATACCTTGCCTAGGCCCAGATCACGACGTCACTGGTTGTCGGTTTTGTGCTAGGTTCAATAAGCGAACTATAAAGCGACGCTTTGATTTCGCTCGACACTACTTTGGTAGGAAATTTAATTATACTATGCCGTCGGTGCAACCGACTACTGGCATGCATAAAAAATGCAAAGATAAAGACAAGCAGCCTAGATCCAAGCCAGACTCCGAGGCCTCTGCTGGGCCGGTCGCCGGTTCTCCGGTTTTCAGTGAGGTGCCTACGCAGCCCCTGACGACTGCAGAATTGGAACCCCAGACCGCTTCGGATTCCCAAGCAGAGAGTACTAGGCCGACGCAGCCATTTTCTTTAGGCTCTACCGACAACATTGCAGAAGGAGAAGCCGGTGCTGTGGAAACACCTTCGGTTACAGAAGGTGTCTTTAGACTGACTACTCTCACCATAAAATCTTATGCTAAGCTTAAGACTCCTTTAAAACCTAAAAAGACTGTACATCAGTCTCCAGTTCAAGGCCCCATGCCTAAGAAACAGATGCTTAAGATGGCGGAAGATTTGATTACTCTGATCAAGGGTTCCCAACGCCCCCCCCCCCCCCCCCCCAGACAAAAGGCCAAGACAAGAGGAGGATTATGCCTCCTCTGATCAAGTTTCTATTTCCTCAGACTCCTCTGAGGAACAGGATTACTCCTTAACCCCTTATGAAGATTCTGATGCTGAAGATTCCATTCCCTCAGCATCTCCCCCTTAAGACTACTCCTTTGGGGAAACCTTACATACCATGAGGGAACATTTCCACTGGGAAGGTCAGGACTACTTCCACTCAAAGAAAAGGCTCCGAGAGTTTCTTTTACTTCCCCAGCACAGACCACTTGCTATCCCTCCAGTTTTATACATTGTGGATGATGTTTACTTAGAATCTAGTCTAAATCCATATTCTCTGCCTCCTGCTCCAGCCAAACCACACAGATATTATAGAGTGCCTGACTCACACAAATTCCTTTACAAGAGCCCTGTTGCTAACCCAAAAACAATCTCCCAGGGTCCCAAAGGGTCTAAGGCTTCTATGGCTAAAAATCCTGTGCCCTCTGAAAGGGACTCCAGAGCACTAGATAGGTGGGGGAAGAAGGTTTACACCTCAGCTACTCTAGCTATGAGAGCACTAAATTGTCAATTTCACATGCTGAAATATCAGCAATTCCTAATGTCTCGATTAAAACAAAAGATGAGCACACACACTCAACAGTCTGAATTCAAGGAAATGCAGGATCTGTTGCATGCAGCTGAACAGGTGGGCAAACATACTTTACAATGTGGATTTGATTCCTTGGAAGCTTCCTGTAGAGCAGCTGTTACTGGGTCTGTCATACGTAGGCATGCTTGGTTAAAGGAACAAACTCTGCCTGATCATGTAAAAACAAAATTACTAGATGCACCTTTACAGCAGGATGTCTTATTTGGTGTCAAAGCAGAAGAGGTTTTAAAGAAAATGGAGGATAAGGCAAAGTCTATGCAGACGGTCAAAGATTTCTTACAGGTACAACCCCCTCGCTTCAGCAGAAATTGGCCAACAAAAATTTGGTCCTTTCCAGCTTCTGACAGACCACAGAGGGGTAAATACAGACGCCCAAGGGGCAGAGGTCAAGCACAAATCCCTTACAAACCTCGCCAATGGGGCACTGCAACACGGAAGGGAGGAGAAGACTGGCCCCAAACTACTAGAAGATAAACACAATGACTTAACCCTCAAACTGCCAAGCAAAACTCTCTTGGCAGCTCCCTTGGGAGGAAAATTAGCACTTTTTGCAGACAACTGGCGCATCATCACAAAGGACAAATGGGTCCTAGACATTATCTCACAAGGATACAGATTCCATTTCCACACCTTGCCAAGGACAAAAGGAATGCCAAACCTGCCACAAAATCAGTGGGCAGAGGCACAAAAACAAATTGCAGCTCTGATGGACATGAGCCATTCAACTGGTACCTACATAGGAGCAAGGCCAAGGATTTTATTCAAGGGTCTTTCTAGTCCCCAGAAAGGACAGTGCATGGAGACCCATTCTGGACCTTTCAGTTCTAAACACCTACTTGCAAGTACCCAAATTCAGGATGCTAACACTACAGCAGCTTCTTCCCATGTTGGGCAAGAAAGCTTGGCTAGTAACGTTGGACCTCAAGGAGGCATACCTGCATGTCCCTATCAGACAAAATTGCAGAAGATACCTCCGTTTCATTGCAGGTTCAACCCATTACCAATTCTCTGCACTGCTTTTTGGCTTATCTACTGCGCCCAGGGTCTTCACAGAATGCCTGGCACCAGTAATTGCATACTGCAGACAAAGAGGAATTCAAATATACCCATACCTGGAAGACTGCCTCATCCAAGCAGAAAGCAAGGACATTCTCTTACAGTATCTGGCGTTTGTCAAACACCTTCTAAGTTGCCTAGGGTACACAGTAAATGAAAAGAAATAAAAACTAGTGCCCTCACCCTCACAGAACATGACATTTCTGGGTGCTAGCTTGAATACAATGGCCCAGATGGCTTATCTCATGCCAGACAAGCAGCTACAACTAACTCAGTACTTCAAAATAATGGCAACAAAGACCCAACTCCCTGCAAGAAAAATTCTGCAGGCCTTGGGATTCATGGCATCTTGCATACTACTAATACCATTTGCAAAACTGCATATGAGGAAATTACAGTGGTACCTGAAAAGCGTATGGACTCAACACAGCCACAGCTTGGAAACAATGATACCTCTCATTCCCTGCCTTTAACAGGAGTTTCTATGGTGGTCACAGGCATGTCACCTCATCAAGGGTCAGCCTTTCACCTTACCCCCAGCCAGGCAAACTATGACAACAGATGCATCGGACTATGCCTGGGGGGGGGGGGGGGCACACATGGCAGGACAGTGCGTTCAAGGCAAATGGACTACAGATCAAAGATATCTGCATATCAGTCAAAAAGAAATGCTAGCTGTACAAAATGCTCTGACAGCCTTCAAGGACCTCTTACATCCAGGACAACTTATAATAAGGACAGACAATACTACAGTAATGTGGTACATATCCTTTATGCAGGCAAGCGATGACCTTGTGGAACACAGCACTGACTTACCAAGTTCAATTACAAGCACAATTCCTGCCAGGAAGATAGAACACATTGGCAGATGACCTAAGCAGGAACATCATGGATCCCCATGAGTGGAAACTGGATCCACAAGTATTTGCAATGATAACTCAAAAATGGGGGCGCCCAGACATAGACCTGTTTGCCAACCCCAAAAACTATCAGCTACCAAAATTTTGCACAAGGACATTCCCCCATCAAGCTTGGAAAGTGGACTCACTCTCATTCAGTTGGAAAATGTTGACAGTATATGCCTTCCCTCCACTGCCCCTTCTAACAAAGGTGCTGCTGAAAGTCAGAATGGAGAGACCACAAATGATACTCATTGCCCCAGACTGGCCACGCCAGCACTGTTACCCACTACTAAGAAACATGGCCCACAGCCCACCATGGATTTTACCACAAATTCCTCATCTGCTCACACAGCAAGACAGTCAGATTCTACACAGCCAGCTCAGGACCTTAAATCTGGCTGCATGGCAAATCACCTAAACAACCAGCCAGCTCCTCTATCACAAGCCGTTATGGATGTCATTCTGGAGGCCAGGAGGCCCAGCACCAGGAAAGCCTACTCAGACAAATGGAAAAGATTTTGCACCTGGAACCAAGCTAAAGGCCAAACTCCCCTTGAGCCAGACATACCTCAGATTCTACAATATTTAACTGAGATGTTACACAAAGGACTTTCCTTTTCATCTATTAAAATCCATGCCTCAGCTATTTCAGCTCACTACAACACGGATCCTCCCTTATTTTCACATCCACTTCTAAGGCAGTACCTCAGAGGGGGCAAAAACATAAGGCCTCCCAGGAGAGCACCAACGTCAACTTGGGACCTCAACTTTGTTCTGGAAAAGCTTACACTACCACCTTTTGAGCCAGCTTTCTCAGCTGATTTAAAGTTTATATCATGGAAAACTGCCCTGCTGCTAGCAATAACTTCAGCCAGAAGAGTCTCAGAGCTACAGGCACTAATGGCAGTGGAGCCTTTCCTCATTTTTCATCAAGACAGAGTCTCTCTACGAACTAACCCCTCCTTTATGCCAAAGGTGGTATTCAGTGTGGCTCTAAATCAAACCATCCATTTACCCACTTTTTTTCCAAATCCACAGAACAAAGGAGAAAGACTCCTGCACTCCTTGGACATTCACAGGCAACTACGTTACTACTTGGATAAAACTAAGGCTTTCAGAAAATCTGACCAGCTCTTTGTATCCTATGCAACAGCATCACAAGGAAAGGCTATCTCAAAACAGACCATTTCAAAATGGATAGGGCATTGCATACGTTTTTGCTACACCCATCATGGACAACCAGTTCCTGCTAGCATAAGGCCCCACTCCACCAGGACAGCAGCTACATCTACAGCCTTCCTCAGGGGGGTGCCAACCAAGGATATTCTGGAAGCTGCAACTTGGGAGTTCAATACACACCTTCAAACACTATCACTTACCACTATACTCTAAGACTATAGCTGGCTTCGCCACTGCAGTTTTGCAGGGCCTACTAGCCTCTTCTAACCCTGTTTGAATCCACCTCCCATCCTTAGCTTTGGGATTCAACCCAAGTGTGATGACTGCAGCAGGGTAACATGATGAACATAGTAGAGTTTTGTACCTACCATAAATGTAGATGTTCGAGTGTTCACCCTGCTACAGTCCAGGTTACCCTCCCTCCATCCCCTCTGATCTAACTGAAACTTTTCTATGCCTTTATATCTGATACAACCTTTGGGGTGTATTTGCTTATAGCTGGAGGTATGTTTTGTTTGTGCTTCACTTTTATTATTGGTACTATGTAGTGACCTCCTATTGGGGGGGGGGGCACCTGACATCTGGGGCAAGAAAAACTGAAGAAAATGGCGTTGGATGCCTCTTGTATACCCCTGGCGCACTGACTTCAGGGAAGAAGCGATAGCAACCGATGCCGGACCAAGACTTTGGAACTCAGGCCGACTGCGGGACCGCCTGACGACAGGATAACCCAAGTGTGATGACTGCAGCAGGGTGAACACTCGAACATCTACATTTATGGTAGGTACAAAACTGTACTTTTGCCTTGTTGCATTTTTTTTAGTCTGATTTCACTCTGTGAGTTCTGGTGTTGGTTTCAGTTCGAAAGTGACTGATTTGTGGTCAGTTTTAACTAACGAGGATCCAACAGTTGCGGTAGTGCACCTGTTTGACATGTTGGTGAGGACCAGATCTAGAGTATTTTTTGTCTTGTCGGGGTATGGACAGTTTGCTCCAGAGCATTTAAAATCACAATGTCAACGAAGTTTTGTGCTAGCGAGTTTGGGCTAGAGTAGTTATCCCAGGTGCTGATGGGATAATTGAAATCCCCCATAATTAATGTGTTAGATAAAATTTGGATTGTCTTCAGTTTGGTTAAGTGGGCTTCGTGTATGTTTAGACCCATGGAGGGAGATCTGTAACTAGCTAGCACACGAAGTGGGGGGGGGTCTTAGCCACCATAACCTGGACCTGGAGTAACTCCATGGAGTTGACCCGTCTAACTAGACGGAAGGTGAATTTATCTTTGTCTGACATGAAATTGGCATCTCTGTCAGTCAGTATTTCTCTCTGGAAACTTACCCTTCTGAAAATCTCTAACAAAGCATTTGCCATCTTATTTGCCTCAGTGGAGGACAGAGCCACTGCCTCAGGGTATTTGGTAGCATAATCTACTACTACCAGGATCTACTTCTTCCCTTTGGAGCTTGGGGTACTCAGAGGCCCCACAATATCTATAACTACCCTCTGAAATGGCTCTTTAGTCACAGGCAAAGGCATCAAAGGAGCATTGACCTTGTCTCCTGCCTTGCTTATTTTAGGCACTGCTCACGGTACTGCAGTATGCTGTTATATCCCTTGCAATCCCAGGCCAATAAAAGTTCTGCATAATATGTCTCTTGGTACGCTGTATCCCCATATGACCTGCAGAATGTCCTGGCTAGAAGTGCCAGATGGTAGGCTCTACCCTCTCACCCTACCTCAGGGGTCCACTCTCTATACAGTAACCCTTTGTTTCAGTATACAAACTCCCCTTTTTTTTCTTTTTTTCCAATATCTTTATTAAATTTCCATATGTGACAAAGGCAGTCTTACATTTATATAAATGAAAAACCTACAAAATGAAATCACTTTAGTTGTAAACAGTTTACATCACAGACACCTTTGAAACAACTGTAGTTGTAAACTTTACTAATCACTTACAAACATTCTGGTCATCAGTTAAGCATTATATAGCTCATTCAAATCCTGCCGCTTAAACATCAATCCTGCTCTGCAAGACTCCCCTTTATTTTTGAGAATCAGGTGGTCTGTAGCTACCTCCCTATAACCTCAGTGTAAGGACTGAGAGCTGAGCCTGTCTCAGCTCAACTTTTGTGACGCTTCCCAGCTCCCCTTCCACAGGACGACTGGTATCCTCTGACAGTGGTGTCTCCCTGTCAGCCTGGGTACTACCATTAACCTCTGCCCTTGCAGTCACTCTGTTGAAGGGAACATCAATACCTACTAGCAGCTGTGGCTCACCTTCAGGCTCACTGCTACAGGGTAGCTCCGTCCCTGAGCTACTCCAACAGCCCTGGCTTCAGGTGTGGTGTCTGTCTGGGTCTCCCCCAGGTTACCAGACCCACATAAGTTCATAGGTATATATACTATGCTAACGAACACCAGGGCCTTTATAAACCTAGCCCTACAATCCAACCCAATTATGTCCCTATGTATCATGAGCATTTAAGAGGTGGCATGTTAGTTATAAAGTTTCTAGAGGTTATGTGCATTGGGACCATCTTAATTTGGGAATTACAGTCTGCCTCTGTCTGACAGAGCAATGAGGTCCAGACCCAGGGTGAATTTTCAATTTCCCATCCATTGGTCAAGGTTACACTTAAATAGGGTTAGGGATGGACTTTGCTTTACATGAAAGGGGAGCCTGTTCCAGAGCATGGGAGTCATTTGAGACACATCTGTCTCACCAACATGTCTTATTTATGTCACAAGCAACATTTAAATTCTTGGATCTAGTGGTTTTGTTGCTGTTCAATTTGCAGATATGCAAAGGGTCCATCAGAGCTGGATCGAATGATGTCTTATATGCCAGGCAGAGATCACCTCTCAGTAACCTGTAGGAGAGCGAGTATAAAGATTGGGTTTTAAGGCGATCCTAATATAACTATGTGTTTATTCCTTGAATTCTCGTGTAAAGGAATCTTTGTGGGCATTCCAACTGTTGCATTTGTCTGGTCAGGTATATGCCAAATAAAGTGGCTCAATGACTTCCTTAGACCTGGCTGTCATGCCATTACTTATAAGCTGGGTGACAGAATGATTTTCTGACTACCTTGGCACATGTTGGTCAACAGCCAGATTATTGTCTACATATGATTCCAGATCCCTGTCTACTGGGTCATCTCTTAGGATATCTTATCAGTGGAGTAATTAGCCTGGGTGAGAGTTTTCCAAAAGGCACCATCATGTATTTCTTGGCATGGAGTTTTAATCCTTGACTTCGGCAGTAGTCCTATGTATGTGTTAAGACACTTGTACGATGTTTGTGTCATGGAAGGATCTATACTTGCTCCAGATTTGCAGTCATCTGCAAACTTAGTCACCCAAAGGCCCATGACTTTAGTCTTTACCTCTAAGAAGTAGCTGCCAAATAGGAGTGGTCCCAGCACAGAGCCCTGAGGTATCCCACTGATGACTGGTCTCTTAGTGGAGGTGGTGTCACCAATCCTGATATCCTGGGTCCTGTCTGTGAGCCAGTTAGTGAGTTGCATCAGGGTTTATGCCCAGTTCACCGAGTTTGTCGACTATACCTGAGTGGGGTATTGTATCAACCATCTTATCCAGGTCATGCACCATTTTCCCCTCATCCATTGCCTTGGTGACCTTCTCAGTGAAGTCCATCAGGTTTATTAGGAATGACCTTCACTTGACAAAGCCAGACTAGGTCAGGTCCAGTCTCTGAAGGTTACCTGTATCTTTGTTGATCATTTCCATGATAATTCATTCCATGACTTTGCATATTAGACTAGTGAGACTAATAGGTCTCGAATTCCAGGGGTCAGTTGATGGTCCACCATTATGAAGTGAGATAACAGTTGCACTCCATTCTCATGGTACAAAGCCTGTTTTGACGGTATAGCTGAAAAGTGACTCAAGTGGTCCTGCTAGGACTTTGTAGCAAGCTATTTAGGAGGCATCCAGTGATATTATCGAGACCCATTGAGGCTGTGTTTTTGGCCTTCGTGAGCACTGCTAAAACCTGCTCACTGCTAATAGTTGGGGGGGTTATGCTAGTAGGTATTTCATGGGGGGGGGGAGTGGGGGGGGGAGTTTGAGTTGAATTTGTCAACCAACAGATTCACTAGGATGGTCTGCTCCATGAAGGCCACACCATTGACCACTGGTTTGACTCACTGCACTGTGCTGCTTTTGAGGTTTCTGTCATAGCTGCAGAAGGCCTCATAGTTTTCTTAAGTCTTTGAAGTTGACTTGACCTGGTAAATGGCCTTGTTGGACTTAGTCTTCTTAGTTTCCTGTTTAGTTTAATTAGAGAGTTCCTATCATTATGGGAGTTGCTGTTCCTGATTTTAGTAATTACTTTTTTTCATTTTGTTATATAGGTTCATAGGTCTTTACTAGGCTAACTACCACAAGCACCTTTTTAAGCCTAGCCATGCATTCCAAATCTCTGGCAAGTTCTGATACCCTTGATAAATGTAAGCAGGGGCTTGGGAGATGAAACATTTGCAAGCTAGGGCCTGGGAGATGAACCATTTACAGGTTGCCTCAGTCCATTAGAGACATAGGTGCCAAAACAGGGATGAATTTCCTGTTCCCATCCAATTGTCCAGGTTGCACTTGAATTGGGTTAGGAAGGAACTCTGATTCACATGGATAAGGGAGCCTGTTCCAAAGACGGAGTAATCTCTGGGATACATACCTCTCTCTCCAGCAGGTCCTGTTTATAGCACAAGAAAGGTTTAAGACTTCAGAATGAGAAATTCTGGTGCTGTTTGTTTTGCGCATATGCAAGAGGTCCATCAGAGTGGGATCTGACGATGCTCTGTATGTCAAGCATAGATCTCCCCTCAAAAGCCTGTAGGAGACAGAATACAGAGAGAGAGAGCTGTGAGCCACGTATACTCTGTCACATATCGTCTGCTCAGAGGCGATCTCTGCTTAACATACAAGGCCATGTCAAACCCAGAGCTGTTGGACATGTTACACTTAAAGAAATCCCAATCACTCAGAGAGAGACGCTCCAGGGATCTAAACTTTGTCATCACAATGAACAAAACATGGTGGAGGGATAGGTTCCTGACCCAGAGACTCCCCAGACTCTGGAATAGACTGCCCATACATGTCAAGCAGAGCGCCTCTTTGGCCCTCTTCAAAAGAACCTTGACGATTGGATGGGAGATAGGAAATTCACCGCGGGGATCACATCAGTCGCCCTGCTAGACAGGGGTCCATGGAATTAAATACTGTGGGAAGAAATAGCCAGGGAATTGTTATGGCTAGGCTTGTATAGGCGCTAGGGCCGATAGCCTAGTACCAACCTATGAAGCGGTCTGTATAGGACATTTTACTTGAGCCCTGCATTTTAGTGAGGAACCTTTCTGGGTGTTCCAGTTGTTGGATATGTACATACCAAAGTGGGGCATTGTACTCAATGATAGGTCGGATGAATGCGGAATACAGTGGAACAATGAATTCCTTGGACTTGGATGCCGTACCTTTGTTTATAAGTTGCGCAACATAGTCTATTCCCTAACTGCTGTAAACATGTGATGGTCAAAGGTTAGATTACTGTGTGTGTGTGTGTCCCTAAGTCACTGACTACTAGATCAACTCTATGGGGTGTGTTGTCCATATAATAGATGTTCTTCGTGTTTCACTGTTGCAGTCATTACATTTGGGTAATCTGGCAGGTTGCCCTCAGTTGGCCTGATTAGCAAAGTCTTGGGTCCTGCATCAGATGCTGTCCCTTCTTCCATGTCGTCAGGGGTATAAAACATGCAGCCGACATCATTACACCAATCTTTCTTGCCGTGCGGTGCCGAAGCAGTTCGCAAGTGCCGGTCGGCAGACTCCTGAAATTTTCGTTTTTGAGTTTCAGAACCTAAGTCTTCAACTTAAAGCTAAGTACCTCGTTGGGGAAACTTTTTTTCTGGCTCCTTTCCAGTGTCAGTAAAAGTTAATTGCATTACTTGTGGAAAGCAGATACATCATAAAGATTTTCATTTGTACTGTATTCCTTGCCTAGGCCCTGTCCACGACAAACCTTGCTGTCGGTTTTGTGCTTTATTTAAACAGTGCACTATCTGTCGTTGGTACATTTTTGCCTCTAATTATTTCGGTTCTCGATTTAATTATCCAGAAATGTCGTCGTTTAGCCTTCCGACTACCAGAATTCTGAAAAAACACAAAGATAAAGACAGAGACAGACCGCCAAGGTCCAAAACTGCCGGTACTCAGTGAGGTGCTTTCGCAGCCCCTGATACCCGCTAAGCCACACAAATGTTGGCATACAGATGCCTCAGACTCAGGCTGGGGAGCCACATTGCACTCTTAGAGTCCAAGCCTAATGGCAACCTCCCATGATAACCAAACACATCAGTGTAAAGGATTTGACAGCAGTTCTTTTAGCTCTTCAGACCTTCCTACCACTACTGCTACCAGGTCCTCTTCTGATAGTAACAGACAATACCACTGTTATGTGGTACATCAACAAACGGGGAGTTACCAAGGCATACCAATTGTGCAGGCTAGCCCTATTAATTTGGGACCTAGCATACCTGCACAACCTATCCCTTTACACCCCTTCGCAGGACAAGCAAGCAGACCTCCTGAACAGAACATCCTCTCCACAACACGAATGGATGCTGAACAGGACAGTCTTTCTAGACATAGTCCATCAATGGGGCACTCCACAAATAGACCTGTTTGCCTCCCCCAGAACAGGCAGCTGCAGACCTTCTGCACAAAGACTTACTCCCCCCAAACCTGGTGAGTAGAAGCCTTCAGTTTCACCTGGGAGGGGAAGTTCCCATACGCCTTCCCCCTGAT
This sequence comes from Protopterus annectens, assembly GCF_019279795.1. Classification (NCBI taxonomy): domain Eukaryota; kingdom Metazoa; phylum Chordata; order Ceratodontiformes; family Protopteridae; genus Protopterus; species Protopterus annectens. The sequence goes on along the minus strand of NC_056743.1, from coordinate 402,383,333 downwards.
TCAGAAAGTCCTTCTGAAAATCAAGAAGATAAAACCAAAAATCTTGTTAGTGGCTCCCTTCTGGCCAAGGCAGCACTGGTTCCCCCTTCTATACAATTTAGCCAAGGGCAATCACTGCAAGTTACCTTACAAGGTGGACCTTCTGACACAAGACAAAGGAACTCTCCTACACCCACACTTGCAAATGCTATCCCTGACTCTGTGGGTGATAAATTACTAACCCCATTCAGACACCACTATTCAGAGGGCGTGCTATCAGTCCTGAGGGAGGCCAGGAAACCCACTACTAGAAAATCATACCGTGCCTAATGGGAAAGATTTTTTCTGTGGTGTCTGTGACAGGAAAGGGACCGTTACGAGGCTGACACCCCCTAGTCCTCTCATATGTGTCAACTTATAAAGGGTGGACTTGCCTATTCATCAGTGAAAGTGCACCTGTCCGCATTATCAGCCTGCTTACCTCTACATCCCCCCTTGTTAGCCAGGCTACATGTGAAACCCTCCTTAAAGGGGGTCTTACACATCAGACCACCTAAGAAGCCTATTCCTCCTCTATGGGACCTGAACTTCATCCTGGAAAAAGTCACCAAGCTCCCTTCGAACCGGCTAATACAGCCTAACTACAGTTTTGTACTTGGAAAACAGTACTGTTAGTGGCTATTACCTCTGCCAAAAGGGTTTCCGAGCTACAAGCCTTAATGGCATGCTCACCTTACACCATTTTTCATAGGGACATGGTCACACTGCGAACTAACCCTTCCTTCATGCCCAAGGTAGTCAATGACTTATCTTTAAATCAATCCATTCACCTACCCAATGTTTTCCCCTCTCCCACTAACCAAGGAAAGAGGATACTCCACTCCCTAGATGTCCACAGGCAACTGGGATTTTACCTGGACAAGACTAAAGACATTAGGAAATCCAAACAACTCTTTGTATCTTTCCACCCCAGGGCATTGGGCAGGGCAGTCACCAAACAGACCATTGCATCCTGGATTAGAAAGGCAATCTGTTTCTGCTACTTACACCACGGAAAAAAACTCCAGTTGCGGTTAAGGCACACTCCACAAGAGCAGTGGCCACTTCCAAGGCCTTTCAAAAAGGCATGGACACAGCTTCCATTATGGAAGCAGCTACATGGTCCACTATCCACACTTTAACCAAACATTACAAATTGGACCAAATCTCCAAAGCAACGCGCAGGATTTGCCAGGGCAATCCTACAAGGCTTTGTGGAATCATCTGCATCCGCCACCCTTTCATCAAACTAAGCTGTGGTACTCTCCCACACCAAGAATACTGTAACATAGGAATAGAAGGACATAGAATAGTTGTGTAAAATTTTACCATAACCATAGATGTCCTTCTCTTCCATGTTGCAGTATTCCTTCCCACCCACCATACCCCCTCACTGACTCTGCCGGTCTAACTACTCCCTGATGCCTCTCTCCGTTAGAGAAGAGACCCAGGGCCTTATACATGTCACCTTTGGCAGCCTGTCCTGTTGGGCTGTCTACTTTGCCTGCTTAGCTTCAGGTTCTGAGGATTGTGCGTGCAGATGTCACACATAGGGTCCCTGGTTTATGGCCCTACGTGTGACGTCCCACGCAGCTGCAACAGCCAAGTTGAAGCTTTTGTATAGGAGCCGACGTACGAGTCGCCTGAAGGTAGGAAATCCCACACCAAGAATACTGCATCATGGAAGAGAAGGACATCTATGGTTATGGGAAGATTTTACACAACTATTCTGTGCAGGTGTAGCCATAAGGAGAGACACCTGGATGTGCCTATGTGATTTTGCGGAACCATTCAAGTCGTCTTTCGTCAATGCTGCCTTTGATGGAACATCCTCTTTGGCCCAAAAGTGAAATTTTATCCAGGTGCGAGAAGGATGGTAAGACCCTTTCTGCTGTGGGCGTATGTTTTTCCACCCCCAAAGGTCATTTTCTAGGAGCCAGAAGAGGGATGGAAAAATGTGGTTCAAGAAATTCCAAGGGCCTTTCCATGACACATGTGGAGGGAGTTCCCTCAGGGGCGGGGGGGCCAAAACAGAAGACACCACCCTTGTGGCAGAGGTGGTCCACAAAACCACAGCTTCAGGGATTCTTTCTCAGGCAAGCCCTTTCACTGTTCCTGAAGGGAAGCCCAGTTACTTTCCGGTGGACACTTGTCCTTGCACTTAAATGCCTGGCTAAATATAAAAGATTCCTGGGTGCAACGGTTCGTATCCAGGGGCTGTATTCCCTTTCCTCAACCTCCCCCTGTTCAGAAGAAAATCCCCAGCATCCCACCCAGTCAGAGTAATTCAGCAGTGCAAGAAATCCAGAAACTGCTGGACAAATGAGTCATCCAACACGTCCTGCCAAACCAATAAGGATCTCAAATCTACTGAAGATTCTTTGGTGCCAGAAAAATAGGGGACTGGAGACCAATTTTTGGATCTCTGTACTGAACAAATCTGTTCAGCAAACAAAGCTTCGGGTGGTCACGGTATATTCTATTCTTCCCTTTCTGAAGAAAGATGACTGTGCTGAATAGACCTTCAGGATGCGTATTGCCATGTAAAAATGGACAAACCCTGCAGAAAGTTCTTCCACTTCCGGCTGGGGGCCAGTCATTACCAATTCAGCATACTGCCCTTTGGACCCACCACAGCCCCCCAGGGTGTTAACCAAATGCATGGCAGTAGTAGCAGCTCACTTGAGACTGCAAGGATTCTGAGTGTTTCTGTACTTGGATAACTGGCTCATAACTGATTCAGCCAAGCATCAGTCAATAGTAGTAGGGAGACTGCACCCTCGACATCTGTGCCCATCTGGGGATTAGAGTAAATCTAGAAATGTCGCATTTAACAAATTTATAGGGGCAGTGCTGAATACTGTAACAACAATAGCATCTTTTCCTCCAGAATGACATCAGAGAATTGTGGTCCAGGTTCAAAAGTTAATTCACAGAAAGAAGGTTCCAGCACGATTAGGCTTGCAAGCTCTAGGATATATGGCAGCTTCTATAACTCTAGTGCTGCTCGCCAGATTACGTATGAAAATTTTGCAATGGCTACTAGCCTTCCAGTGGTCTATCCTTCACCAGCCACTGTCAGACCCGTTGCAAAATGAATCTTCATTGGTGGATATATTCCGAACAATTTCTTCATGGCCGTCCATGTGTTTTTCCAGAGTGTACAGCCATAGTGATAATGGAAGCCTCCCAGATGGGGTTGGGGGGATTATCTGGCCAAGACTGTCCAAGTCACTTGGTCACCATTAGAGGCCAACTTGCACATCAATGTCATGGGAGATGAGAGCAGTACTTCTTGCATTACAGTCCTTTCAGACACCTCTTCCTCGGGGGACTATTCCGATTCAAACGGACAGTATGTCAGTGGTTTTGTACATCAGCAAGCAGAGAGGAACCAAGTCTTACCCCTTGGTTGAGAAGCCCTCAAAGTGTAGCAGTGGGCAACTTCGTCCAGCCACTTTCTAATAGCAATGCACATTCCGTGGAATTCCAGTGTGATTGCAGACAAGCTGAGCAGATGCATCATTCAGCCTCATGAGTGGTCTCTCAATCTAGAAGTGGCAAAAATGATATTCCGTCATTGGGGTCAATCTTGTGTGACCTATTTGCGTCTCCCTTAAGCAACAAGTGCAGCAATTACTTTGCATTGATTCCCCTTCCGGGAAAGTCATGCAGAGATGCTATCCTCCACAATTGGCCCCCCGGTCTCCTGTATGCCCCCCCCCCCCCGATACCTCTGATTCCCAAATTTTTACAGAAAGCACTCAGGTTGAAGAGCACAGTATTCCTCATTGCTCCCTTTTTGCTTCAACAGATTTGGTTCCCCTTTGTTTGGCCTTACTTGATTCGACAACCTTAGATTCTGGATCCACTGCCAGATCTTCTGTCCCATCCAGATGGTCTTGTTCACCCAAGCATTTCGAACCTGAAGCCGACTGTGTGGTTCCTCCAATTCCATTAATTTCCAGGCATCCTAATATTTAGTCTTCAGTACACCACATCCTTTTGTGGGCCCATACACTTTCCACTAGAAAACAGTATTTAAGTAAGTGGAAGATTATTACAGTTTGGGCCCATGAAAAACAAACTGATCCTTTTATGCTTCAGTAGAGCATGTCTTAGATTTCTTAGCATCTCATTTCAATGCTGGACCTTCTCAACCACCATCAGACTACAATTAGCTGTGGTTTCTAATGTTCACAATGGTTTAGAAGAACGTTCTTTAGCCTCTCACAGGCTTTGTAATTCATTCCTGAGAGGTACACTTTTTGGTTAAAACCCCTGCTCAAAGATCCGACTCCTCCTTGGGACCTAAACTTAGTACTACAGGCAGTAATGCATTCCCTATTTGAACCCTCTGCGGAATGTGATCCGAAGTTTTTATCTTGGAAGACACTTTCTTTGGTACTTCCACCAGAAGAATTGCAGAAATCCAGGCCTTAACATCTGAACCTTCTTACCTAGTTTTCCATAAAGATTAGGGTATCTTTATGAACGAACCCCTCCTTTCTACCCAAGGTAGTATCAGAGGCTAATATTTACCAGACTGTTAATTTACCGGTCTTCTTCCCAAGCCATTCTAGCAAAGGAGACTACACCCTATGTTTACTAGATGCCCATATACAATTACGTTTCCATCTTCACAGAGCAAAAAATATAAGACAATGAAATCAACTCTTTCTTTTTTCCACTCCAAAGTTGGGCAAGATAGTCAGCAAGATTACCCTCTCTAAATGGCTGAAAGACTTAATTTCATTCATTTATGATAAAAATAAATTAACCTTGCCTAAACCTGCCAAAGCACATTCTACAAGGTCTATAGCCACTTCAGCGGTCTTACAGTCTACAGCTTCAGTGGATTATATATGTGCAGCAGCTTCTTGGGCTTCTCCCCATACCTTTATTACTCATTACAAACTTGGCTTGGTCTCTAGGAGGAGGTCATCCTTTGGCTTGATGGTACTCAAGAATATCCTTCCATGAGTTGATCCAAGTTTTTAGGTATCTACGGACTCCGTCCCATCTGTCCAGGTTAAAATGAAAATTGACATCATCAGATAAAGAAGTTATGTACTTGCTATAACATTCCATCTGTGTTGTCTATCTTCTTTATTCCTGGACTCCCCCCCCCCCCCCCCCCCCATTCAAAGTTTTTTTGGTGAAGCAGATCACATACACTTGAACTATTATACTATTCAAACACAGTAGATGAGGCTTCCATCTGATTTACTTCCTGTGTGTATGTATGTATATGTATATATATATATATATATATATATATATATATGTACACATATACATATATAGATATATATATATATATATATATATATATATATATATATATATATATATATACATACATACATACACAGTTTCTGTTCCTGTGTCTTCTGCAAACTCGATCTGAGGTAATTGAGCAAGAGGGATTCTGGATAGAGGTGAAGCTCGAGAGTTTTTGGCTGGCGCAAGCTGTAGTAACGGCTGAGTCGGTTCCAATGTTGGAACCGAACCCATTTGTCAAGGATAAATGCATCAGTGTCTCAGCAGGTAGCACAATCCTTAAGATCAGAAGGCTGTGTGAATATTCCCACCCCAGGTGACTGTAGACTCATTTTCATTTACTGTCATTACAATACAGCATTACAGTGGACTGCAGTCCTGTGTGCCATCCTTCTGATGAGAAATTAAGCTGAGCCCTGTCTGCCTGAGTTGGTGGTAGTTCGGTTGGATGTGAAAGATCCAACAACAGTTATCGAATAAGAGTAGGCGAATTTCATTGTTGTCCTGGCCAAATTTCCCATAGCTTATATAAATACCACCTCTGTTATCCCCTGAAAGAGGCCACATCCTAGTGAAACTAACCTGGTAAACAATGACTAAATTAAGTTACATAAATGTTAACTAAATTAAGTAAATAAATAAATGTTAACCAGCTTTTACCAGAGTCCTCTCCCAAATCTGAGTCTGAAGACGTTTTGACCTGAGTCTCACCACCTGAGGACCTTTCCTTTGGAGGCAGAACACAAGATGAAAAGTCCTTTAACTATGAGGTTCAGAAATATTCTCAATTTCAGAAAAGATTCGGACAAAATTTTGTTGAGTTACCAGAAAATGAGCCAATATCTGTTCCTTCAGTGTTTGATATACTGGATTATGTGATCCCCTTTCAGATAAGTAGAATAGAACTCTTAACTACTTTTCAGCTACTCTGGCCACTTTCATGTTAAAAAGTGCAAATCCCTGCTGGATCAGATGAAACAGAAAGCAGACTAGATTGAAGAGCAGGCCCTCTAGAAGGAAATACTATTTGTATGCAGCACCAGTCCCCAGGTGTGGCTATAATGCTTTGGATACAACCAACATGGCAGTCACCATAGGGTCTGTTGTTATGAGGCATGCTTGTCTGAGGGAGCTGTCTCCATGTGAGCATTTTAAAGCAGAGATCTTTGATGCTCCATTCATTAAGGATTTCCTGTTTGGACCACCAGCTGAGAAAGACTTAGAAACTGGAGAAAAAAGGCAAAGACCATGCAGACAGTTTTTGAAGTCCTTTCCATCTAGGTTCAATGGAAGTCCTTGTAAAATGTGGTCCTTTCCCACCAACAAGACAAATGGTAAGGTAGGAAAAGAAAGAAAAAGGAAATTATCGTAGAAAGTGACAAACCAACTCCAAATCAAGGTCTCTTGAGGCAGAGTCCCAGATCTCCAACAGGATGCATCTCAGACTCAGCAGAACAACTCCATAGCCCAACGCTCACCTCCTCCTCTATCACCACTAGAAAGAATAGAAAGGACCGTGTCTCTCTTCTTCCCCAACTGACTTCAGGTCACGCAAGAGAAATTGCTATTAAACCTAATAAAATGGGTCCCCACCGTACAAGCGTACAAGTTCATAAAGAAACCAAAACTTTGAGGCATTCCTTCCGTGCCAAAATGTCAACAAAAACTGGTTCAGCGTGCAGCCTCAAGTAAAAAATCTGCTAACATGGGGTTCCATAGAGCCAGTATCAAGCAAAGAAGTTGGAACAGGCATCTATTCCACACTCTTTCTGCTTACAAGAAATGGTCTTTGAGACCTGTCTTCCTGGCTAAACAAATTTGTCCCAAAATTCTAGATGCTTACCCTGCAAAGTCTCCTTCACATGATCCTTCCAGAAGCTCTCATGGTCACCATATAAAAAGATGCCTTCCTTCATATTCCCAAAGCTCAGATTATAAGTTCCTGTACTTCAAGGCATAGGGCTCACACTTCCAATTTTTCTTGCCCTTTGGCTTGTCCATCGCATCCAAAGTTTTTACCAAATGTCTGGTTCAAGTTCTGTTGGACAAAGGGAGTCCACATTTACACGTAATGTGGATGATTGCCTCATCCAGGCATCTTCCCCTCAAAAGATGCAGACATCTGTACAGCTAGCCATGGATTGCTTCTTCAAGGTGGGGTTCTCCCTAAACCTTCAGAAGGCATTCCCTGTCCTCCAACAGGGTAACCTTGTTGGGAGTGGATCTGGACTCCAAGGACCAGAAAGCTAATCTCTCCAGGAAAAAAAACCCTGTTCCTGTCCCTATACTTCAAGAAAATGTCAAAACCATTTCAAGCAGGACATTCTAGAGACTCCTAGTTTTCATGGCATTGTGCATATTTATGGTCACACTAGCCAGATTTCACAGGAAAAAACTGTAATGGTATCTAAAAAGAAAATGTTGGTGCCAGCATCAGCATTTTCATCAGACCTCTCTCCCCCCTCATTTCGTGCATAAGGAAGAGAGCTCCTGTGGTAACTGGGAGCCATTCAAATCAGGTAGGGAGCCCCCTTTCATCTAGTCACAGGCGCACTCTTCGCGTTTCAGGTCTCATCTGTGGGGCCCATTCAGGGGAGAGAGAGGACCAAAGTCATTGGGGAAACCAGAATGTTATGCAAGCATATTGGTGTCAAAGAAGCAGTAGCTGTCATAAGGGCTGTGTTAGCCTCAGCCTTTAGTTCCTGGTTAGAACGATGGACTGTACCACAGTAAGGAGATAAGTAAACCGGGAGGCACCCACTCCTATCTCTAGTGCAGATAAACCATGCAGATTTAGGAACTGGCACAAAAGATGGGGCTCACCGTCCAGGTCCAATAACTCCCAGGGCATGGGAACATCATCACAGATGCACTGATCAGAATGTGTGTATAGACCCAGAGGAGCAGATTTAAAAAAAGGGAAGTATTCTCAAAATTCACCAGTGGGTGCATCAGAAATGGACCTTTTAGCCTCTCGTCAAAACAAGCAGCTCTGGAAATGCTCTAAAAGATGTCCATAAGGGAGCATGGAAGACATAGGCATTGTACTTTCCATGGGCAGGTCTGTTTCTGAAAGCTTTCACTCTCATCACCTGGGTATTGTATATGATCAGGGAGAATGGACTGAGTGTGATGCTACTGGTCCTTTTTTACTCTGGCAGCAGTGGTTCTCTTTACTGCTGAGCATGACCAAAGAGGAACCATGGATGCTTCCACAACAGACAGTTGGACTTGCTTACTCATAGCCAGAGAGTCCTCACTACACCCCCACTTGAACACACTAAAGCTGGCAGGAATGGGTGATTTTATCACCTGCAAGCATTTGGATTCAGAGGATGTCTGACATATTTTAAGAGGCCTGAAGACTTGGCACCAGGAAATCAAACACTTCTAAATAGACTTTTTTTTTCTCCTTGGTGCCTCAAGAAAGGGAAGCAGCTGTTTCAAGCCAGGCTGCCCCTGATCCTTTGCTGTCTGTATAGTCTTCTCCATGGAGATCTGTGTCGAGCCTTTTCAGCCTTGAAAGATCCAACCCTATTTATATTCCTGTTCCTTCGCAGTACTACTGGTACCTAAAGAAACTGAACTTTCATCAGCAGATAAATACAACAGGTTGGCATGATAGATTCATATCCCAATATGTCCCTCACGGCTAGAACAAACTTCCAGGACATGTCAAGCATAGTAACATCTTTGTCACTTTCAAGGTAAACCTATGTAAAGATAATTGGATGGGCAGCCTCAAAGTCTCCCCCAGCCTATCTTGTCTAGCCTTAAGGCTAGAAGGAATTTTTGAATAGGGTTTTTTTTGGCTAGGCTTGAAATGCACTGCAAACCGTTTGCCGCCTGTGATCTCTACAAAAAAGCTTTGTCTTACACCTCTTTTAAAATGTATGCTTCAGCTATCTCCATTTGTTTGCCTGTGGACTTCCCAATATTTTTCTTACCCCAGCCAAAAAACAGTTCCTAAAAGAAATTCTTCACCTGGTACCACTTAAAGAACCAGACCCCCACCTCCAAGATCTCAGCTTTGTGCTAGAAGAGGTTTTGTCTCTCCTCCCTTTGAGACTGCTTCTTCAGATGACTTAATCAAACTGGAGACCATCCAAACTTTACCAAACACACTGGTTATGGGGGATTTCAATTATCCCACCATCAACTGGGAAACCTGTGCTAGCCCTAACTCGCTACTGCAAAAATTCCTTGACTTCCCACCCACCCCACTACATCTGCATTTATCTTTACACATAACCACACCTCCCACCTCATTACCAAATCATGTACATCTACCCATATCCAGCTCTTCTCCTAAGCCCCTCCCTTAATTAACTCCACTCTACTACTACTCCTGTCAGTGATACTCCAGCTATCACTCCCAAACCCTATCCTACACAAAGACTACAATCCACTCATCTTAACTTGTTACTAGTACAAATTACTTCCATAATTGTACTACTTACACTTTCTCTCCTCACCTCTTACCATACCCACCTGCATGTAACCCCACATTATGCAGATACTGCTGCCTCTCATCATGAGTACATTCATTCTTACTTCTCTGTCTCTTCCTCTATCCTTACCCTATCACCCACCGACTACTCATGCTTTAAAATACTACCTCACCCCAAATATCATCAACCCTCCCTAAAATTCAACAGACAAATCACAAAACTCCTGCAGTCCATTCTCTACATTGCCTCTAAATTATCTCGCTCTGGGGATATTCATCCCAACTCTGGACCAACAACTACTACAAACCTACCCCCCCTGCAAATTTTCCTTCTCCCTAATAGTCTAAATCAGCTTCCTAGGAAAACTACTTTTTCTAAATAAAAACTGTAGAAGTATCCCCAAGAAAATCCATGACCTTGTACGCCTGTCTTTCTGTACATCTGCCAGACATAGTGGTTATAACTGAGACTTGGCTAAAGCCACATATCAACGACAATGAAATTATTTCCCCAGGATACAATATACTAAGGAGGGATAGAAAGGACAAAAAAGGTGGTGAGATTGCTATATTGAAGAACCATCTCACAGTGCAAATACTAAGTATACAACATCCCTCTGTTGACAATGCAGAAATATTGTTCCCCCAACTGCAACTCGACTCCAAAAAAAATAATAAACATAATTGGATGCTGTATACCTCCCGACAATAATATACCCACTCTAGAAAATCTGCTCCATTGGTCCTGTTTATCTCTCCAAAATGAACTCATCATTCTGGGTGATTTTAATATAGATTGGCTATCCTGTAACTCTTCCACCCCAACAAATCATATTAATCTCCATGGCTTTATCAAATCCATCCAAACTCCAACAAGAATTGACAAGACAACTAACATGGAATCGATCCTTGACTTGATTCTGACTAATAAACTTAGCCACCCCTGTCTTGCAGGTTGCCTCCTTGATGGTCTAAGCGACTGTTTGCCCACCTTCCTTCTACGACAACTCAACCATAATCCCAAAAGTATAGTCTATCATTTTATTAGAAAGAAAAAACTTTAACCCCATCGATTTCACAGTAGAACTAAAACATTGCAATTGGGCACCCCTGAAATACCTGGAATTAAATGAGGCAGTTACTTACTTTAATAACACCTTCTTAAATGTATTGATCTTCACTCCCCTCCTAGAACCATAAGAACCAGATCTAATCCCACTCCATGGCTTACCACAGAAACCAAAGCCCTCCTCAAAGCTAGAGATAAAGCATGTGATCACTGGAAAACTGTTAAGTCCCCAGCTGCAAAACAAAAATATCAGGAGCTTAGGAATAAAGCTAAGAAACTAGTAAAACTTGACAAAATTAATTACTGCTCCAATCTTCAAATCAAGCACCAAAATAGCCCTCAAAAAGTTTGGGCAGCCATTAGCAAATTACTACTACCAGGCAAAACTGGTACCCCCGGTTCCACATTAGTAAATAACTCTGACACATTCCCACTCAATTTAATAAATTCTTTACTGAAACAATACTGACCCTAGCCAGCCAACCAACAGAAAAATCAACACACAACACCCTTCCTCTGAACCCATCACTACTCCCATAAGGAGTAGCTCCTTCAAATTCCAGTCAGTCTCTTTAGATAGGATAAAAAAGTACCTCAAAAAAACTTAAGCCCGCTACTCTGGCTGCTGACAAATTACCAGGGGAATTCTTAAAAATTGCTGCCAATGCAGTGGCCTACCCTATAGCCATTCTAATTAACACATCCCTCTCTGAAGCCACCGTCCCAGAGATATGGAAAATCTCACATAATCCCCCTACATAAAGGAGGTAACTCCACAGAGCTTACAAACCACCAACCTATAGCAATTCTATCCCCTCTAGCAAAAATCCTTAGTGCATACACTTCCAAATGATTCACTACTTGCACTCACACAGGCTCTTATCAAACACCCAGCACGGCTTTCGACACTTCTGTAGTACCACCACTGTCTTATTGTCCTTCTCCAATACAGTAAACTTTCATAGAAATGCTGGTAAATTTGTTTCTGCCACTTTTCTTGACCTCTCAAAGGCCTTCGATATGGTTAGACATGACATTCTTATCGAAGAACTGTCCGAATTAGGACTCTGTGTCTTCCCACCATAGCCTGGTTACAGAGCTATTTAGCTGGCCATCAGAATGCAGTCTTGTGGAAAAAAGAACTCTCGCCCCTTCTCTCAGTTAATCTTGGTGTTCCCCAGGGTTCTATTTTAGGCCCTCTCCTGTTCACCCTCTATACCAATGAGCTTCATTCCTCCACTCCCAAAGCATCTGTCATCCAATATGTTGATGATTCGACATTAATTTGTGCAGCTTCCTCACTACAAGAACTTCACACATTAACTCAGGAATCTTTCCTCTCTATAGGAACATGGCTATCCAATATCCAGCTCATCCTAAACCCTGCTAAAACCAAACTACCAGTCTTTAAACCCACTAGGTCCACCTCATCACCTTCTACCTTTAATATCATGTCCAGTAACAAAACTACTCTCTCTCCCCCCACAGAGCACACCAAACTCCTGGGCATTGAGATTGATAATCTAAGATTTGATATTCATATTTCCCAGACCATCAAGAAAGTTCACAAAAAACTAGGTATCTTCTATAGAAATACACAATTCCTTACCCAACAAACAAAAGCTACTATATGTCACACTCACCTTATTTCTACCCTTCTCTATGCCTTACCTATTCTCACCAACCTTAGAAAAGCAGACCTAGCTAAGCTTAACTCCTGCTATAACAAAATAGCTAGATTTGCCTCTGACTCCCCATTTAGATCTCACCACTGCTCATTCTTGAAGCTGTTCAGCTGGCTGGTACTTCCTCAACTCCTGCACTACAACCAAATCTCTCTGGCCCATAAAATTTTATATCAACCAGAAGAAAAACATGCATTGCAAAGCCTACTTCACCTCCACACCAGTAACAGAACTCTCCGCTCCAGTAACAAACTTATTCTCACAGTAACTAAGTCAAGTAATACAGCAGATGATGCCCTCTTTTCTAATTATGTATCCAAAATATGGAATGCTGTACCCTATAACATAACTTCTATGATATCCTTCATATAGTTCAAAAAAACATTAAAACTGCATCTCACTAATAACTGGCTATGCTCTTGCACTTCACCAGGCTAGATCCTCCACTATGTAAGACCTTACACCACCTTAACTGTCTCACACCTCAAGAGGAACAGATAGGTTTATATTATATTACTGTAGAAATACATACAATATAATAAAATAGATTATGGTTTAGACCCCAATAACCTTTAAGAAGTTGTTGGTTTACACATGACTCCCTCCCGCAATGATTGAGGGCATTATATATCTCTCTCTAGGCTAATGAAACTATTGCTGTAAGATTTCTCTGTTTTCACTAATTGTGACTGCTGTGTGTGAATATACTACTATTAATTAGGACTCACTGCATTTTGTATCTAAATATACTTTGTAGTTTTTTTTTTGTTGCATGTTATTCATGTGTGGAGCTTTTCTTCCCAGGCCTCCACTGAAAATGGACCTGTGTCCAGTGGACTATCCCAGTTAACAAATGTAAAATAAATACCCTAGAACAATTTGTCCAGACCACGACAAGGGGAATAAACATTCTGGATCTGGTCCTCACCAACATGTCAAACAGATGCACTGCTGCAGCTGTCGGACCCTCATTTGTTAAAACTGACCACAAATCAGTCACCTTCAAGCTGGCACTAACACTACAAGTCTCAAAGGGTGAAATCAGACTAAAAAACTTCAAGGTAAACTGTCCCTTCCTAGTTGAAGGTATAAATGCATTCCAAGCCCCCACCCCAAGCTGGAAGTGGTAACTACTCCGAAGCTTACACTAAAGCCCTGTACAATCACTTGCACAAGTGTATAAACTTGGCTGTACAAGAAAGAATCAAAGCCAGAGCCCCAAGTAAAAAGAAGCTGCCGTGGTGGACATCCAGCATCAGCAAACTACAATAGAAACGAAAAGGTGCTGTCCAAGAAAAAGGCAGGGCACCAACAATGGAAAAGCACCCTCTTCAGCCTCAACAGACAAGTAAGAAAACTTGTCAAGTCCTCCAAGGGATCCTTTGAGAGAAACTTAGCAAATACAGCCAAGGATAACCATAAGGCCTTTTACAGCTACATAAGTAACCTAAAGGGTAGGACCCACGTATGTGCAGAACTAGTGGCCAATGGTATCACACTCACTGACCCTACAGAGATAGCAAACCTGCTAGTTGATAGGTTTGGTGAAAATTTCACTCCCTTATCTCCTCCTAACTTCCAACAAACCTTCCCCCACCCTACATATCTGAAGAGCAGATCCTCAAAGCCTTGTCCAAGGCAAAAAACACAGCCTTTATGGGACTGGACAACTTCCCTGGCTGTTTTCTGAACAGGCTAAAACATGAACTAGCATCAACACTAAGTACATTTTTCAATCATAGCCTAACACAAGCTTTGTTCCTGCAGAATGGAGAACAGCGACAGTTATTCCCCTCCACAAAGGTGGCCTAGCAACAGACCCGGGGAATTACAGACCCATAAGCCTGACCAGCCTTGTCTGTAAGGCCATGGAACATATCATTATGGACCTCATAAAGATGTAGGTGACCACCAAACCCTGGATCCTACCCAATTTGGCTTTGTGAAGGGCAGATCCTGCCCGTTAAATCTAGTGATTTCTTAGAAAATGGGACCAAGGCCATTGAGGGCAAATCTGTGCATACAGCATACCTCAACCTGGCAAAGGCTTTCGAGACAATCCCACATTCAGGCATTACTGATAAACATAGCAAAATGAATGTAAACCTCTTCGTTGTAACATGGGTTGCCAGCTGTCTCACAAACCAAACCCACACTATCCAAATAGGTGACTCCACATCAACCAGCAGACCTGTTACCAGTGGGGTGCCACAGGGGTCAGTGCTAGGTCCCCTACTGTTTGGTATATACTTCTCAGAAGTTCAGGTCAAAACTAAAGGGTTGTGGCTGACCAGGTTTGCATATGACTGCAAATTAGATGCAATCATTGAATCCCCAAATGATGATAGTATAATCTAGGAGGGTCTCCTGCAGACTGACGACTGGTGTATTAGTCACTGTCTCAAATTGAATGCAAAGAAATGCATCCATCATTCCCTTCAGCACAATCAATCACACTATCAAATCAACAACAGTACCTTAAGTACCCATGAAGTGGTAAGGTACCTGAGATCACAAGGTGACTGCAACCTTAACTTCGACCACCATGTATCTTCTGTAGTAAAGAAAGCTTTCTATGTAGCACACTTGATTAGTAAAGGCATCACTTCGAGAACAAAAGTTATAACGCCCTATACTCTGCACTTGTCCGGCCATTAATTAAGCATAATGCCCAGTTTGTCGTGTACCGTACTAAGCACCTGCAGTAATTAGAGAGACCTCAGAGGTTACTAACAGAGATCATCAGGGGTCTCCAGCATATGCCTACACAGACCGACTAAAGTCCCTGTCACTATACTCTGTATCGTATAGACTTGGGGAAGACTTATGCCTAGCCTACAGAGCAATCTGAGACCCATACCTAATGAACTTTCTGCACATCCGTAAATCAAACTGGACTAGGGCTACCCATTCCAGGGACCTAAATATGGCCTGCAAATTAAATAGGACATGCTGAAGGAACAGATTTATCTCCCAGTGACTGCCGCATCTTTGGAACAGGCTACCAATTCATGTGAAGCAGAGCAGCTCTATGACACTGTTCAAGAGGAAATTGGGCGAGTGGATGTGGCACCGTAATTCTTTACCAGGGATAGAGCCCACAACCCCCCTGAACATGGGCAGTCATCACTAAATGCAAAATTGGGTATTGACTAGCATTTCTATGGTATTACATTGGGATGAAATGACTAGGCTTCAAATGACCTCCAGGTCAATAGCCTAGTAATCGCCTATGACATCAAGATGCTCTTCGTGGCCATTGCGGTCATAGTGACTAATATCTCTAGAAAAGAGCCCTTTGTGGAGAGCACTGCAGTCCATCTCCAAGAAAAGAGTGGATATTGGGCACCTTCTCTGTTAGGGCGATGCATAGGACAAGACTGCAGTGTAGGTTAGTTGAACAGAAATTTTGCAGACATTGAACAAGTTACCACATAGGAATTTACAGAAAGCACTGCTTTTCATGGTGGTAGTTGAAAATATGTATAACTTCATTATGAGATTACTTAATATAGGTCGGACAGGTAGGGGGTAATGGAACAGATATCACAATATACCACCAAGGCTGGCTTAGAAACTCTAGTTTTGCTTACCATTTTAAGGCATTTTTCACAATCGTCATTTATCAGAGTTCATAATTGTTTAGATTTCAGGTAAAAGAAAAACAGTAAAAGAGCAAGCAGGAAGGCAAAACATTGCTCACTGCTGCTGGAGTTAAATTCTACTCTCCATAGAGGACCTTTATGTGTAATCAAAGGAGTGCAAGGAAATCTATGGTTTAAGAAGACCCAAACAGGCTACCTTTCAAGCAGAGTTCTGGTAGGAGTCAGCAGTGTTACAAGGGTTTACAGAATGGACACCTCCCCCAGAGACAGCAGCAGTCTGCAAAAAATGGCGATTTTACAGTACTCCTATGAGAAGACAGTTGCAGATTCCATGAGGACTTGCTCAGCTGACCCTGTCTGGTGGCAGTAAGGGGTCTGAGCTTCCTAAACCTTTCTGCTTTACAGGCCGTCATGCAGAACAAGGGGGATCAGGGAAAATAGTATCCAGTGACTACAGAATCCATTTTATATCACCACCAAGACCAGCATCCTACCCTATCAGAGGCAAAGGGTCAAATATTTGAGGTAACAAACCTTTTAAAAAGAGCAGTCCAAGAGCTCCCACAAGATTGGAGACGATCCAGAATTTATTAAGGTTCTTTTTGGTGTCCAGGAAGGCATAGGATCTCAGCCTCATATCAGCTTTAAAAAGGCAAAAGAAATGAAAAATGAAGTTCCATATGGTAATAATGCAGTCCATTCTTCCATGTCTGCAAGAAGGGGACTGGGTGTGCTCTTCAGATCTCCCGTACACCCGTTTGCACATTAAGGTAGCCAGAGATTCCTGAAGAGCTTTGTGCTTCAGGATAGGTGGCAGTCCGTGTTTGTTTCAAGCTCTTCCATTTGATCTTACCACAGCTCCCAGGATGTTCAGCTTTGCATTGCAGCAATACCAGCTTATGTCAGGCTAATGGGCATTTGTTTTACTCTTACATAGATGACTGGCTCCTCACAGCCAACACAGTCTGTGATCAGGCTGAGGTAAGCATTATTGTGTCTGTTTACGACCTTGTGGATATATAGGAACCCTACTGAGTCACAGTTAGAGCTGTCTCAAACAGAAGTCATTAGTTGCCACCTGGACACAAGAGCCTACCAGGTACATCTGCAGTCAGTGTAGTCAACATTCATCCAACCATTCCCATTTTATGACATCCTCCAAACCAACAGCAGTTCTTTGCCTGAAGGTATTGGACCTAATGCTGGCTGCATCTTATGTAGTTCTCTTTGCAAAGTATTGAATGAGAGTACTTCACTTGGATACCCAGGGTCCAGAGGAATCACAATCTTGATCCAATGTCCCTTCCATTCTGGTCATCAGATTTGTCACCAGCATCTCCACTAATGAGTCCAATAAACCAACCTTTTATTTTTACATTTTTTTAAAACAGGTAGACGCACTGGTCTGTGTGTTTTTTTCAGACATGACCCAGCCCTTTTTCGGACAAGATAAAGAAAACAAAAAATAAATAGTGACTTATAGCAAACATAAAATACAGTAATAAAATAATAGAGCACTGCAGTAAATTGCAGACAGTAGTGTGACTAGATTCAAACAGTAGTCAAAGTATAACATTTGGATACAGCTGAAATATGTTATCTATGCTGACCCCAGGTAATGTAGTACGAGTGCCAGTCTGAAGACATATAATTGATAATCTGTCTGTGAAGTTAGCTTTTAAGAGTAGTTTAAATAATGGCAACCATACATTTTTATTCAAACGTTTAAACCCCCCCCCCCCCAAACACACACACGCACACACACACACGCAGAGCATAACCATCAATGCAGCCGTCTCTGCCCTGGCATTGGAAGGGTGTAGTTTGGACAGATGCTCCAGGCAATATGGTGTCTACAAGAGGGCCTCATTGCACATCGGTGTCCTGGATATGACGCAGTCCTATGAATGTTGCATACATTACAGGGCTTCCTTTCAGAGCATTTCTTTATACTTTTCCCACATTCCCACTTTTAATTGAGCTTCTGTGAAAGCAAAGGTGGTCAAGGTCATGCTCATAAGCCTATTTTGACCCAGGCAAGTTTGGTTCCCATTGTCATGGTCTCACCTGTTAGAGAAGCCTCTTCTTCTCAGGCATCAGAAAGGTGTCCTATGGCAAGCTTTACCAAGTCTTAACAGAGTAACTCTGTAGTTTCCCCAGTTCCCCTGTTTTTTTTTTTTTTTTTTTTAATGGCCAGGGCATTTTGTGTCTCCAAGGGTAGTCCATATCCATACAGCATCCCCAAAACCTGCTACCAGAAAGCTATACAAAAGTAAGTAAATGGAGTTATTTTTGTGAGCAGCATAGTAGAGACTAGACCTTGTTCAGCCACAGTGATTTTTTTAAACAAGACATCTTTATTAAATTATCATGTATGATATAAGCAATCTTACATTTATATAATACAAAATAAACTATACCGACATGATTTCAGTTGCAAACATTATACATTACAAACCACATTGACACAGCTGTAGTTGCAGGCATTATACATCACTTATAATCTATCCAGTCATTGTCAGTCAAACATTACATAGCTCATTCAAATCCTGGCTCACATTTTTTTCCTCTCTAGATCGCTCCTAACCTTTTCTAAAGATCCCAATTCCAGTTGTTTTATCTCTGTTACTATATTCACTACTACTAGTAAAGGTGGTTTGGACTTTGATTTCCGTTTTCTAGTAACTTCTTTTTTGGCAGCCACCATAATTACTGAGCAATGCCTTACTTACTATGTCTAGGCAACTCTAATTCTGTATCATAGCTCAAAAAGTAATTTCCTTGGTTACACCACTTTGCTCACCCAGTATGTCTGACAGAGTAGCCTGCAGAAAAACTTCTAAAGTCTACAACATCTGCAAGCAAAAATCCTAAATCTTCTAGATTTTGTTGCATATTTGGGAGGCATACATATATCTTCCCATTGTTTCTTTTTGAATTGCTTATCCAGTCTTTCTTCCCAATCCTTTTTAACCTTCTCTGATTGATTCTTATAGTTATCGTGCAATATTTTATATGCTGTACTTATTATTCCTTTCTTAACGACAGCTTCTGTTCTAGATTCTACTAAAAACTCTTCCAGTGCTGGTCTTTTGTTTAGGACCCCTTATTTTTTTTCTCTTTGCCTATACTTCGATATCAGTCCTTGGTAAGGAAGGCAGTCTCTAACCTGCAGTCCAAATAAATTCTTGGCATCTTCCCAT
The DNA here is from genome assembly GCF_019279795.1 of Protopterus annectens. NCBI lineage: Eukaryota > Metazoa > Chordata > Ceratodontiformes > Protopteridae > Protopterus > Protopterus annectens. The sequence continues at coordinate 402,364,020 of NC_056743.1, read as the reverse complement.
TCTGTCATCTTTCCCTCTGTAGTTATTTGCGCCCAATACCTTGGTTCCTTTGCCAATTTTCCCAAAATAAATTTCAGCCCCCTCTTGCCTATTGTCTGTATCCCTAATTGCAGTCATTCCCTATCAACAGAATCTCCTTTGTCCATTCCCGTGTTGGCTTAGTACTTGGTGTCCTTTCTGCTACATTATGAATATAATCTGTATGATTATCGTTATTCTCCTTAAAGGTCTGCATTCAAAATCTGATCCCTTCCCAGATGTTCTTCGTGTTTCACTGTTGCAGTCATTACATTTGGGTAATCTGCTGGCAGGTTGCCCTCAAGTCAGCCTGATTAACAAAGTCTTGGGTCCTGCGTCAGTTGCTGTCCATTCTTCCGTGACGTCAGGGGTATAAAACATGAAGCCGACGCCATTACATTAGTCTTTCTTGCCGTGCGGTGCCCAAAGCAGAAGCAGTTCGCAAGTGCCAGTCGGCCGACTCCTGAAATTTTCATTTTCGAGTTTCAGATCCGAAGTCTTCAATTTAAAGCTAAGTAAGTGTTGGGGAAACTTTTTCTTGCTCCTTACTGATGTCAGTAAAAATTAATAATTGCATTACTTGTGGGAAGCAAATACCTCATAAGGATTTCCATTTGTACTGTATTTCTTGCTTAGGTCCTGACCACGACGTACCTTGCTGTCGGTTTTGTGCTTTATTTAATCAACGCACTATTAAACGTCGGTACATTTTTGCATCTAAATATTTTGGCTCACACTTTAATTATCCAGAAATGTTGTCGGTTAACAATCTGACTGCTGGAGTACCTAAAAAACGCAAAGAAAAAGACAGAGGCCGTTTAGGTCCAAAACTGCCGACGACGCTTCTCCTAAGCCGTTCGCCGGTACTCAGTGAGGCACTTTCGCAGCCCCTGATACCCGCTATTTCTGATTTGCAGGCCTCTACTGAGACCCATTCGGAGTCTGGTATGCCGTGAGATGCTTCAGTTATAGAACCCGCGGATGTCTCTACCTTGGATGGGTCTGGAGCCGCTGTGCAGGCACCAGCTTCTGAGGGTGTTTTCAGGCCTACAGATTTGTATATTAGACCGACGCAATCTTCAAAACTAAGGCCAAAATCTCGACCTATGTCTAAAAAACCGACGCCTAGGCCACATGTGCAGGCCCCTATGCCTAAGAAACAAATGATCAGAGTAATTAAATCTTCAGCCATTTTGATCAGGGGTAGTCAACCCCCCCTTCTAAGAGGCCTAGGCAAGATATTGACTATGAATCTTCTGAACAGGATTCTATTTCTTCTGATTCTTCTAATGAACAGGAATTGTCTATATCTACTTATGAGGACTCTGATGCAGAAGATTCCATTCCTTCTGCTTCTTCCCCTGAGGATTTTTCTTTTGGGGAAACTTTGCATACCTTAAGGGAACATTTCCACTGGGAAAGTCAGGATTTTTCTGAATCTAAAGAGAGACAAGGGTTTTCTTCTTCTTCTTCCTCAGCATAGGCCTTTGGCTGTACCTCCTGTTCTAGACATTGTTGATGATGTTTTCTCAGAATCTAGTATGGCTCCTGATTCTCTGTCTCCGGCTCCTTGTAAGCCAGACAGATACTACTGGGTTCCTGACTCCCACAAATTCCTTTTTAAAAATCCTGTTGCGGATCATGAAACTTTTTCTCAGGGTCCCAAGGGCATTAAGGCTTCTACTACTAAAGATCCTACCCCTTCTGATAGAGATTCCAGGGCGCTGGATAGATGGGGTAAGAAGGTTTACACTTCTGCAACCTTGGCAATCAGGGCTTTAAACTGTCAGTTTCATATGCTTAAATATCAACAGCATATCATGGGACTGCTTAAACAGAAAATTATGTTAATTTCTGACTGTGTGGAAAATAAAGATTTACAGGATCTATTGCATTCAGCTGAACAAGTTGGAAAACATACTTTGCGATGTGGTCTTGATTCTTTGGAGGCCTCTTGCAGGGCTGCTATAACTGGGTCTGTGCTAAGAAGGCATGCTTGGCTCAAAGAGCAAACTCTGCCTGATCATGTTAAAGCAAAATTGTTGGATGCTCCTTTACAACAGGACCGTCTCTTTGGTAATAAGGCTGAAGAAGTTCTAAAAAAGATGGAAGATAAAGCTAAATCTATGCAAACTGTGAAAGATTTCTTACAAGTGCAACCTCCAAGATTTAGTAGGCACTGGCCTACTAAGAACTGGTCCTTTCCAGTTACTTCGAGAGCCACTCAAGTCAAACCCAGACATTCCAAAGGCACCAGGTTTCAGTCCAAAGGGACTTTCAGAACAAAACAATGGGGTGCTTCCTCTTCCAAATCTGGAAGCAACAAAACTCCTTCCTATGGTAAGCAGTCTCAATGACTTCCCTTTACACTTACAAGCACTTACCTTTTAGCCGCCCCTTGGGGGGAAAACTGGCTCTTCATGCAAGAAACTGGCAACTTATAACCCAGGACAAATGGGTTTTAAATATAGTATCCCAGGGATACAGATTTCATTTCCACACGTTGCCAATTCCAAACTGATGGCCATGACCTGCCCCCAAATCAGTGGGCAGAGGCCCAGAAACAAGTACTTTCCCTCATGAACATGAGGGCTATTAAACCAGTACCAGAAGAGGAAAAGGGACAAAGTTTCTATTCAAGACTTTTCCTGGTACCCAGAAAAGAAAAATCATAACGTCCAATTCTTGGTCTATCTACTCTAAACACCTTTCTGGACATTGTAAAATTCAAGATGCTGACTCTTCACCAGTTACTTCCTATGCTAGGCAAAGATTCCTAGTTGGCAACTCTAGATTTAAGAGGCTCACCTGCATATCCCAATCAGGGAATCTTGCAGAAGATGCCTCCGCTTCAAAGCAGGCTACTTGCATTAGCAGATGTTCTTCGTGTTTCACTGTTGCAGTCATTACATTTGGGTAATCTGCTGGCAGGTTGCCCTCAGTCAGCCTGAATTCCAAAGTCTTGGGTCCTGCGTTGGTTGCTGTCTTCTCTTCCATGACGTCAGGTCATCAGGGGTATAAAACATGCAGCTGACGCCATTTTCTTTAGTCTTTCTTGCCGCGCGGTGCCCGAAGCAGAAGCATTTCGCAAGTGTCGGTCAGCCGACTACTGAAATATTCGAGTTTGAGTTTCAGAACCGAAGTCTTCACTAAAGCTAAGTACCCCTTTGGGGAAACTTTTTTCTTGCTTTTTAACGATGTCAGAAAAAGTTTACGCCTTTCCTCCTCTGCCCAAGGTCCTCCTAAAAGTCAGACGAGAAGCCAAAGATGATTTGCTCCGGACTGGCCCTGCCAATACTGGTACCCAATCCTAAGGAACTTGTCTCATTACCCAGCTTGGACCTTGCCTCAAAAACCACAACTACTGTCCCAGCAAAACAATCAGATCCTGCACAATCAACTACAGACTCTGAACCTGGCAGCATGGCTAATCCTGTAATCATACAGACAACACCTCTCAGTAAAGCTGTGATGGATGTCATTTTGTAAGCCAGAAGGCCTAGTACGAGAAAATCTTATGCTGACAAATGGAAGAGATTCTGGATCAAGCACAAGGAACTGATACAGCAGAACCTCATATTCCTCAGATATTACAATACTTAACTGAGATGCTTGACAAAGGCCTATCTTTTTCATCAGTCAAAATCCATGCCTCTGCCATTTCGGCTCATTACAATACAGAGCCACCAATCTTTTCTCATCCTTGACTAAAGCAGTGTCTTAGAGGAGCCAAAAATTTAAGGCCTCCTAGCAGATCACCATTACCTGCATGGGACCTTAATTATGTGTTGGAAAAGCTCACCCTGCCTCCAACTGAACCAGTTGCTACCGCTGATACAAAGTTCTTATCATGGAAGACAGCTCTGCTACTAGCAATTACTTCAGCAAGAAGAGTTTCGGAGCTACAGGCCCTCATGGCTGTAGAGCCTTTTTATCATATTTTACCCAGACAGGGTGTCTCTGAGGACAAGTCCTACTTTTATGTCTAAGGTCGTTTCCAGTGTGGCTCTTAACCAAACAATTCATCTGCCAACTTTTTATCTAAATCTGCAGAACAAAGGGGAGAGAATTCTGCTTTCCTTGGACGTACACAGACAGGTAAGATTCAACTTGAGCAGGACTAAAGCTCTAAGAAAAACTGAGCAATTACTAGTGTCATATGCTGCAGGATCAGAAGGAAAGGCTATTTCAAAGCAGACAATTTCAAAGTGGATAAACCATTGCATCCGTTTCTGCTACTTACACCATGGCAAACCTGTGTCCAAGGGCATTAGGTCTCACTCCACCAGGGCTGCAGCTACTTCAGCAGCGTTTCTCAGAGGAGTACCAACCAAGGACATTCTAGAGGCTGCTACTTGGAGTTCTGTTCACACCTTTACAAAGCATTATCATTTGCCTCTCTACTCTAAGTCCAGGGCAGGCTTTGCCACTGCAGTGCTGCAGGGCCTTATAGCCTCACCTAATGCTGTTTAGCTCCAGCCTCCCAACCATAGCTTTGGGATTCTACCCAAATGTAATGACTGCAACAGTAAAACATGAAGAACATAGTACAGTTGTGTACACTTACCATAAATGTAGATGTTCGAGTGTATTCATTGTTGCCGTCCAGGTTACCCTCCCGCCATCCCCCTGTCATTCTACAGTTTATCTTTCCTTCTCTATCTTCTACAACCTATGTGGTGTATTTGCTTGTAGATGAAGGTAAAGTTTATATTGATGCATGTATATATATATATATATATATATATATATATATATATATATATATATATATATTTATTTATTTATTTAGAATATTGCTACCTTTTTGGGGGCACCTGACTTCGGGGGCAAGAAAAACTAAAGAAAATGGCGTCGGCTGCATGTTTTATACCCCTGACAACCTGGCGTCATGGAAGAGAAGACCGCAACCGACGCAGGACCCAAGACCTTGGAATTTAGGCCGACTGAGGGCAACCTGCCAGCAGATTACCCAAATGTAATGACTGCAACAGTGAATACACTCGAACATCTGCATTTATGTTAGGTGTACACAGCTGTACTTTCTTTGCACTGCCCTTTGGCTTATCTACTGCGCCCAGGGTCTTTACAAAGTGCCTGACTCCAGTAATTGCATTTTGCAGGCAAAGAAATATTCAAATATATCCATACCTGGACGATTGTCTAATTCAGGCAGAAAACAGGGACATTCCTCTAAAACATGTGGTGTTTGTAAAAAGGGTTCCAGCTTGTCTAGGGTACACTATAAACGAAAAGAAATCACAACTGGTACCCTCTCAAAAAATTACATTCCTGGGTGCAAGCTTGACTACAACTGCCCAGATGGCTTTCCTTACGCCAGAAAGGCAAATTCATTTGGTGACTTACTTCAAACAGGTGGCCACAAAAACCCTGCTATCTTCAAGACAAATTCTGCAAGCCTCCTGCATTCTTCTAATTCCATATGCAAGGCTGCATATGAGGAAACTTCAGTGGTACTTAAAAAGTTTATGGAGTCAACATTGTTACAGCCTGGAAACTATGATTCCTATCATACCTTGCCTGCAACTAGAGTTCCTATGGTGGGCAGAGGCCTGCCACCAAAACAAGGGACTGTCATTCACACCACCCCCTGCCATGCAAACTCTAACTACAGATGCATCAGACTATGCTTGGGGGCTCATCTGGCAGGGAAGTGCATTCAGAGTAAATGGAGCCCAAATCAAATGCACCTTCATATCAATCAAAACGAAATGCTAGCTGTACAGAATGCTCTGACAGCCTTCCAGGACAATTAATGATAGACAGACAACACCACGGTTATGTGGTACATAAGCAGGGGGGTACACACTCCTATCCGCTTTGCAGACTAGCCATGGCATTGTGGAGCACGGCCTTGACCTATCAAGTACAACTACAAGCTCATTTCCTGCCAGGAAAGCTGAATACTCTGGCAGATGAACTAAGCAGAAATCTCATGGACCCTCACGAATGGAAACTGGAACCATGTATTTTCAACATGTTGATACACAAATGCCCAGACATAGATCTTTTTGCCTCACCCCAAAACTGTCAGTTGGACAAATTTTCCACAAGAACTCATTACAAAAAAGCCTGGAAAGTGGATGCTCTTTCCTTCAGCTGGAAAAACCTATCCGTCTATGCCTTTCCCCCCTCTGCTCTCCAAAGTTCTACTAAATGTCAAACAGGACAAACCACAAATGATTTTGATTGCTCCAGACTGGCCTCGCCAACACTGTTACCCACTCCTGCGCAGTGAGTCACACCTTCCACCTTGGCTCCTGCCTCAGACACCTTACTTACTGTCTCAGCAGAACAACTAAACTCTGCACACTCACTTCTAAACTTTGAATCTTGCAGCGTGGCTAATCACCTAAATTCAACCTTAGCATCCCTCAGCAAACCTGTGATGAAATGTCATTTTGGAGGCAAGAAGACCTAGTATTACACTGACAAATGGAAAAGATTCTGTGCCTGGAATCAATCTCAAGGGATAAGCATAGCAGTGCCCAACATTCCTCAGATTTTGCAATACTTAACTGAGATGCTTCACAAGGGCCTGTCCTTTTCGTCCATAAAAATCCATGTCTCAACCATTTCAGCTCATTACAACATAGAACCTACCTTCTCTCATCCTCTTCTAAAGCAGTATCTCAGAGGGGCCAAAAACTTAAGACCACCCAGGAGAGCTCCAACCCCTGCCTGGGACCTCAATTTTGTATTGGAGAAGCTCACTCTCCCTCCTTTTGAGCCAGCTGCTACTGCAGACTTAAAATTTCTCTTCTGAAAAACAGCTTTCCTTTTAGCAGTCACTTCAGCTAGAAGGATTTCCGAATTACAGGCTCTTATGGCAGTGGAGCCTTTCATCATTTTTCATGCGGACAGGGTATCTCTCAGGACCAATCCATCCTTCATGCCTAAGGTGGTATCCAGTGTGGCTCTTAATCAGACAGTTCATTTGCCAAATTTCTTTTCCAATCCACAGAACAAGGGGGAGCGGATTCAGCATTCATTGGATTACACAGACAACTTAGATTTTACTTAAACAGGACTAAATCTCAAAGAAAATCTGAACATCTGCTGGTGGCATTTGCTGCAGGGGCAGAGGGAAAGGCTATTTCAAAGCAAACCATTTTTATATTTTTTTTATTTATTTTACATTTGTTGACCGGGATAGTCCAACTGGAGCCATGTCCATTTTCAGTGGAGGCCCAGGGAGATGAGCTCCAATTTATCAGATACAATAATACAAGTAAAACAAGAGTACATAAGTAGTATTACCAACGAATACATAGACATGAGATACCCCTGATTATAGTCAGGAGAAAAATTAACAATAAATAGTTGGGTTATTCACATTCATGTTGAAAGTTACCCGGGCTTGTTGCAGTGGCAAAGCCAGTTAAATGCCATATGTTGTTTGAGTTTAGTTTTAAATTGTCCTAGGGAGGAGAGCAAAGTATTATCACCTGGAAATAAGTTCCAGGTTCTGCCTGCAGCGTTAGTAAAGAGGGCATCTCCAGCAGTGTTGTTGATTTTGATTGTCTGAATTAGAAGTTTGTTCGAGGATCGAAGCAGTCTTGGATTGTTGTGGGGGGGTGATAATATTTTGAAGGGCTAGTGTGTTATCTGGGTTATAGAGGATTTTGTTAGCCATGATCAGCAGGTTATATTGTATGAGACTGGGAAGTTCTAGCCACCCAAGCTGTTTTAGATTTATACAGTGGTGTGTTTTAAAAGGCATTCCAGTGGCAAACCTGGCAATATGATTGTAACAGGTTGACAGTCTATTTAGTACAGATTTGTTTAGAATGGAGAGAAGGGGGGAGGCATATAAAAGTGTTGAGAGTAGATGAGAGTGAACTATAGCCATCTTAGCTGGAGGGGTTAGGAAGGCTTTTATTCTATACAATGACCCAAGTGTTTTATTGATGTTCTTGATTGTTTGATTTACATGTAGGTCAAACTTTAGGTTGTCAATAATGACACCTAGTAATTTTGTAGAGGGGTCAGGGGAAATTATTGTCCCATCTTTTGCATTTATGGTAAAGGTGAAGGCGGCAGACCTATGAGTTGGAGAGAATAACAGCATTTTAGTTTTTTTGGGATTTAGTAACAATCTACGTTCAGAGAGCCAATTTTCTATGGTATTAAAGGTAGACTGGGTAGCGACCCTCAGGTCTGTGGGAGAAGTAGCTGAGCAATTCAGGGTGGAGTCATCAGCGTACTGGATACAGCTGACGTTTGGTATGACTGTATACAAGTCATTAATAAAGATGGAAGACAGTAGGGGCCCTAATATGGAGCCTTGTGGTAAGGGTGTTTGGTAATAGATTAGAGAGCTTGTTCTGCCATAGGACAGCCTGTTGTCTTCCATTTAGGTAGGATGTAAACCAAAGAAGGGCATTAGTATCAAGGTGGAAAGTTTGCAAGGTGTGAACCAGAAGTTGGTGATCAACCATGTCAAATGCTTTGGAAAGATCCAAGAATAGGGCAGAGGATATTTGATTATTGTTACGGTTATTGTTTATGGTATTGGTAAAAGCCATTAATGCTGAGGTTGTGCTATGGTGTGGACGAAAACCATGCTGGGTATCTGCCATGAGGTGATTTTGGATTAGGTGGTGCATAAATTGTTTTTGTATACATTTTTCCATAATCTTTGCAAGTGGAGAAAGTATAGCTATAGGTCTATAATTGGAGAATTCCGTAGAGGAACCTCCTTTATGTAGTGGGATTACGTAGGATGTTTTCCAGATGGTGGGAATGTTAGCTTCTGCTATGGTACGATTGATTAGTATCGATATTGGATAGGCAATGGCATCAACTGATTTTTGAAGGTACTCAGTGGGGAGCTGGTCAGCGGAGAGTGTGGTAGGTTTTCATTTTTTGATCATGTTACGGATAAGAGATGTGGACACTGGGTTGGAAGGAGAATGAGAGTTGTTTTTTAGAGGTAGAAGTATCAGGGGCAGGGGAGCTAGAAGATAATTGTCTAGGTAGAGCTTGAATTGTTTCGATAAAGAAATGGTTAAAACTGTCAAGAGACCTCTGGGGATTTATCAATGGTGGCAGCAGGGATAGGTATAGATGTTTTACCAGGGCGGAGCAGATTGTTCAGCCCTGCCCAGAACTTCTGAGGATTGTCCTTGTTGGTTGTCTGTAAATTGCAGTAGTATTGTTTTTTGTCGTGTAGAATAAATTTTTTTTTGTTTCATTCCTAGCATACCTATATTTTACATGATCATGGGGGTCTTTTGTGGAACGCCATTGAGCCCATAGTTTGTTTCTGCTGGTAATGTTTTGTCGTCTCTTTAGATAGCCATGGTGCAGTTCTTGCTTTTGTACGTTTTGAGCGGGCAGGTGCATGTAGATCAAGAATTCCAAGAAATTTGTCCTTAAAATAGGCAACTGCCTCCTCTAAGGGTAGGTGTTTTAGCATGGACCAATTGCAAGAGCGAAGTTCCAGTTGGAATTTGTCAGGGTCAAAGTTTCTTTTGCTCCTGACTTTTCTGAGTAGGGGTTGTTGTGGGGTAATGGCTTTAACCTTAACTATGTAAGTGAGAAGATGGTCACTTAGGTCATCGGGGAGGGTACCAGCAGTGTACAGTTGGGGATTACTATTTATGAGTACCCAGTCGAGTATACTATCTTTTTGGTTGGGTTTACCTAGTCTGGTAGGGGTGGTAATGGTTTGTGTAAATGCATGCAAGTTGATGTGGGTAGAAGAGGATTCTTTGGAACAAGAATCCCAGTTGATGTTAGTCTCCTAGTATTAGTGTTTCTTGGGGGTAGTGACAAGATAGCCAATGAAGCGTGTCTTCAAGTGTGGCTACATTATTACCTGGGGGAATATACATACAGATGATGTTGATGCTTTTACTTTTGTTAAGTTGCAATCTAGTGGCAATAATCTCTGAGTTATTGATCTGAGGTGGTTGAATAACATCTATGGTCACATTCAACTCAGATTTATAGAGTACAGCCACCCCTCCACCTTTCCTGGAAGCACGATCCAGCCTGTGTATATTATATCCGGGTGGTAGCACTTCATTGTCAGTAATGTTAGGTTTTAACCAGGTCTCAGATAGACATAGAACATCAGGGGAGTAGACAGCCAGGAGGACGTGCAATTCGTGTACCTTATTATTAATGCTCCTAATATTAAGATGACAGACAAGGAGAGAGCTAGTTGGTCTATTGGTTATAGTTTTGTGCCTTGGGTTGCTGGTCGAGAGGGAAATTGTATCTGTGGTGGATGGGCCTGGATTGGGGTGAGTGTCACCACTGAGTATAAGACTAGGCCTATACTCATTGATAAGCCTCAGGAGTTTGTTTAAAAGTTTGTAGTAGTGTCTGGATCTTGAGCTACTGTTTCGGGGGATGGTATGCTTTAAGATTGAAACTGATGTTGAGTTGTACCCAATGTTAATGGTATGGCTAAAAGTGGGATATTCTAAAGCTGGGGTGATGGTATGTCCAGCAGGGAAATGATACCCATTAAGCTGTTGGTTTTCATACAAAGTGAATATATAAGTGGCTAGCAGAAGGGGTAGTAGAGAGTAGTATAACATAATGTGGGAGGAGTTAAGTGGTTGGAATCAGTTTGATGACACAACAGATATAAAGTCAGATGATCAGAATGGAGGCATTAGAGTGGAAGGAGGAATAATTGTGTTATTTGAAAGCTGATAGGGTGGTAATGCAGGGTGGAAGGAGTATAACGGTGAGGGTGATTGGGTGTTGTAATAGGGGTGTGGTAAAGTACCTATAAGTGAAGAGGTATTGGGGGTGGGTGAGAATTGGGGTAGGGAAGGGTGCGAAACGAGCCCGAGCACAGCAGAGCTAACACTGACTTCAAGTGTATCTGTAAGCTATATTATGTAAGTAGTGTTAAATAAGCTATATTATGTAAAGTAATGTTAAAGAAGCTGTATTATGTAAAGTAGTGTTGAAGCTATATTATGTAAAGTAGTGTTAAAGAAGCTATATTAAGAAGTGTTAAATAGATGCTTATATGTAAATTAGAATTTAAACTGAATCTATGAGGTTTTAATAGAGTGTTTGTCAGTTTTGATATAATCTGTACTTAGTACTAAGGTAAGGGTAGTGTTTAGACTGTGTCTGTGCTCTAGCAGGGTATTTCTGTGCTACAGGACAGGGATGCAGAATACAATATCAGGGCTAGGTGAGGGAGAGCAGTGTGATATTAGAATGTTCAGAGTTAGGTTCAGTAAGTAGTTCTATCCATTTCCAAATGGATAAGCCATTGTATTCGTTTCTGCTATATGCACCATGGAAAAACTATCCCCCAAGGGATCAGATCCCATTCAACCAGGGCTGCGTCTACTTCAGCCTTTCTCAGAGGTGTTCCTACCAGACATATTCTAGAAGCTGCTACCTGGAGCTCAGTTCATACTTTCACCAAACTTTACCATTTACCTCTTTTCTCTAAATCCAGAGCCAGCTTTGCCACTGCTGTCCTGCAGGGCCTTATAGCTGGTCCTAATGCTGTATAATTCCCTCCACCCATCCGTAGCTTCGGGAATCTACCCAAATGTAATGACTGCAACAGTGAAACACGAAGAACATAGTACAGTTGTGTACACTTACCATAAATGTAGATGTTCGAGTGTATTCACTGTTGCAGTCCTGGTTACCCTCCCTCCAGCCCCCTATTATTCTCTGGCTATACCTCTACTTTCTTTCACTATGCTTGAAAGCCCTTTTGGTGTATTTGCTTTTGGATGGAAATAATATTTTTTGTGTTTTTAATTTTATTTGCTCCCCATTTGGAGGGCACCTGACATCTGGGGAAAGAAAAACTAATGTAATGGCATCAGCTGCATGTTTTATACCCCTGACGTCACGGAAGAATCGACAGCAACCGACGCAGGACTCAAGACCTTTGTTAATCAGGCCGACTTGAGGGCAACCTGCCAGCAGATAACCCAAATGTAATGACTGCAACAGTGAATACACTCAAACATCTACATTTATGGTAACTGTACGCAACTGTACTTTTCCCTAGCTTCCCTGTTTCATCATCATCCTCTTTTTTTCACTTTGAACTACAGATCTGAAGTTGTTTTCATTTGATCTTCAGCGTGAGGGGAATTTGGATCCGGTACAGATCTGACTCTGCTGAATTTTCCAGCATTGGATCCAAGCTCTTCTCCTACCCATAATTCCCTTGTCTCCCTCCTGCCCTCAGATCTGGTTTGCTGTGTGTTCAGACAGCAGCATGATCTGTCAGCTCCAAGTTTTCTTAGTGGTAAGTGAAAGTGTTTTGGCTTCTTTCATCACTCTTTCATCTTCCTTTATCTCTCTACTCAACTCTTACCCTACCTGTGTCCTTTTGTGATCAGGCGTCGGTTCTCTTTTTTAAAAAAAAAAAAAAAAAAGACATGCTGTCACTTTCCTGTTTTCCCTGTCTGTGAAGTGTGTGTGTGTGTGTGTGTGTGTTTGAATTCTTTTCCTATTGTCATGGCTGAAACGCCTAAGCAGGGCTTTAGGAAATGTGCTCTGTGTGTCCTTAAGCTACCCCCTTCTGATGGCCGCACTCTGTGTTGTATCTCTGGATGTTCCTCACCTGGACACCTCCTGTTCGATCTGCGTGGGCTTCATCCACCGAGTATTGATTGACAGCAGGGACAAGCTTATTCTCAAAGGCCTCCTTGGGATTCTTTCCCGGACAGGCCACCAAGAAGGCCAGGGACAGAGAGAAACACTGCCATACGGAGCGGGATAGGCCTAGAAAGTGGTCCCTTGACCGTGCTGCTTTTTCGGCCTAGCCCCAGCCAAATCCCACCCAGGTTCCCCTTGGCTACGGTCACCTCGCTTCTCTGCGGAGCTGGAGGTCTCTCGGGCCTGATCCCCCTTCTCAGCCTCTCCCCAGCACTACTCCAGGCCCATGTCGGTAGCTTCCTCCATCACAGTCCACCTGTAGTCTTTCTGAAGCCAAGGTGGACCAGATGATGTGGAGATTTATCTGGACCCAGATCCAGATAGGAGTCTTGCCTGCTTCCTCCCTCTCTGGGGCTGGGAGAATGCAGTCTACCTTTCTTCCTATTGCTTTTTCTCTAATCCGACCCCCGGCTTCGGAGTCTTCGAGTCCAAGGTTTCCTGGTGTCGGGGGGTCGGCACTGGTTGTTCCAGGTACCTCAACGCTGACCATTGCCCTGAGAGGCTCTGCTCCAACCTGTTTGGCGACATCCAAGGGGATGGCGTGGCTTTGAGGTTTTTTGAGTCGACCCTTCCACTCGGAGTCTCGGTGCCTGGAGGCTTAGATCCGGCTCCCCCATCGACGCAGAGGGTAACTGATCTGTTGCTACTCCCCTCAGCTTTGGGGTTTTCGTTCGCGCTCTGCTTTTGATGTGGTGGAGAGGGTTCTGTTGGCTCCCTTAAGACCCTTGAAGTTATCTTCCTTGGAGTCCATCCTGGTTCCCTCTGTTTCTGGTCCGGAATCTGCCATCCTGCCCCCTCAGAGACAGCCTGTCTCCACTCCGCCCCAGGGAGTTCCCCCTCGGGAGCTGCCCGAGGTTTCTGAGTCCTCCTCAGAGAAACCCCCTGAGGAGCTCCCTCGTAAACATATCTGCAAAAAGAGGTACCTGGACTCCCCACGGGAGTCCCTCACAGAAGACACCTCCAGATGTCTCCTTTGGAGACATCATGGAAATCCTGCACCAGAGGAAGGGGGTCGTCTATCCAAAAACCCAACCCAGATAAGTCGGTGTTCCTGGAGGTGTTTTTCACAGGACCCTGTACCTCCTGGGTGTCCCCTTCCTCTTTTCTTCTCATGGTCTTAATTTCCTCCAGGGGATGGAAGGAACTGGATACAGTGCAGCCTATCCCCAAGTGCCATGACAAAATTCTCAGTGCAGCATCAGACAAGCAACACTGGTCTAAGGGATCTCCTGTAGATCCCATGGTGGTTGCGCCGGCCACCACGAAAGAGCTTGTTCAGGAGAGCTCTACAGTCCATGGACCATTTCGGGAAGCAGGCTTACACTTCAGTCACGTTTGCCTTGCATGCTCTGAATTACATGACACATGTTATCAGACTACAGTGGGACATGGTCAAAGAGATTGCTGAGTCTGCCCCAGGGTCCATGTTGGCGGAGGAGGTGTTCTCCCGTATGGCCACCCTAACTTCATTATCCAACACTTCCATGAGGCTCCTGTCACACACTATTGAAGGTGCCTTTAGGGTGGCTGGAACAGGTATTGCCATCAGACGTCATGCTTGGCTCCGGCTTTATGCATTCTCTGAGCCCTTCAAGGCGTCATTTACAAATGCCCCCTATGATTGTTCCACTCTATTTGGTAAGACCATTCAAGACATCTTAGGCCAGAGTGAGAAAGACCAGAAGACCTTGTCTGCCGTCAGGATTCGCGTCTCAACCCCGCAACAGTCGTTTTCCCAGAATCAGCGTGTGGCAAAGATGTGGTTCCGAAATTCTCAGGGCTTTTCCCACAGTGCTCAGGATTTGCCTTCCCCCACAGGCAGAGGGGCAAAATGATAGATGCTGTCCTCGTTGCAGAGAGGGTCAGAGGAACCAAGGGTCTTGGGATTCTTTCCCGGACAGACCCTCGCAGCAACCCTGAAGGGTTGCCGGACTGTTCGTCTCTGGAGGCAGTCGGGGGACGTCTCTCTCTGTATCTATCAGCCTGGGAGTCCATCACAGACAATCGGGTGTTGCAGATTATATCCAAAGGGTACTCTGTCCCCTTCTTTCAACTCCCAATCCCTCCCGGATCTCCCACCCGTGCAATGAGAGGAGGCAGCAGTGGAAATTTCCAAGCTGCTCAAAAAAACGTGTCTTCCAGCCTGTTCCCCCCAGAGAAATGCGAATCAGGCATTTATTCAATGTTCTTTTTGGTGACAAAGAAAATGGGGGACTTAAGACCCATCCTGGATCTTGCAACCCTAAGCTTGTCAGTTGCCAAGATAAAATTCCGGATGGTCACTCTCCGCTCCATTATGCCCTTTCTGCAGATAAACGACTGGATGTGCTCGATGGACCTCCAAGACACACACTATCACATCAATTTAGACATGAGCTCTTGGAGCTTCCTCTGCTTCTGGCTGGGAGCCAATCATCAGTTCACAGCACTCCCCTTTGGTCTCACCACTTGCCCCTAAGGTGTTCAAACTGGTGGCAGTCGTGGCTGCTCACCCGCAGCTGCAGGGGTTCCAGGTCTTCCCCTACCTGGATGTTTGACTTCTTTCCACTCCCTCAAGGCTTTGACTCTATCAAGCTGGGATGATCTTCTCAAGACCGCCCACCAGCTAGGCATAACCATAAATCTCAAGAAGTCCCAACTGGATCCAGTGCAAGTTCTCAACTTCATTGGGGCACACTTAGATGGCACTCAAAGCAAGGTGTTTCTAACTCCAGACAGATTTCAATCCCTCTGACATGTTTCAAACATTGTTCAAGCCCTGTGTCCCTCTGCAGAGTTAGTTGTTCGGGCATTGGGGTCCATGGCAGCCACAATCACCCTTATTCATACAGCTCGTCTTCATATAAGAGTCCTCCAATGGACTCTGGCGGTTCAGTGGTCATTACTAGACCTGCCCTTATCTCATACAGTTCGATTACCTCGGGCTTGCAAGGATTCTCTTCTCTGCTGGCTTCAATCCAAGGATGATCTTCTAGGCCGTCTGTTTATCCTTCCGGCCCCTGTGATCATGACCACGGACGCCTCCCTTTTCAGGTGTGGGGGCATTGCATGGAAAGGACAGTCCAAGGCACGTGGTCTTCCCTGTAGACCCATCTGCATATTAGTGTCCTGGAGGTGAGGGCAGGGCTGTTTTCATTGCAAGTTTTCATACCCATCTTCCCCAAGGGACGATTGCCATCCAGACAGTATGTTTGTAGTCTGGTACATCAACAAACAGGATGGACAAGGTCTTACCCCCTTTGTCTCGGAGGCATGAGATTGTGGGGAATGGGTGATCTTCAGCCATTTTCTGGTGGCAACGCACATTCCGGGGAGGTCCAACATTCTGGCGGATAGGCTCAGCAGATCTATTCTGATGCCTTACAAGTGGTCTTTGAATCCTTCAGTAGCGGAACAGATCTTTCTAAAGTGGAGTCAGCCTTGCTGCAGTCTGTTTGCCTCTCCTTCCAACACAAAGTGCAGCGAGTGTTTTGCTCTGAACCCCCTTTTGGGGGAGTCCCCCCAGAGATACTCTAGTTCATGCTTGGCCCTCTGCTCTACTGTATGCTTTTGCTCCACTCCCTCCAATTCCAAAATTCATTTAGAAAGCTTGACGACTGGGGAGCTTAGTGATCTACATTGCCCCCTTCTGGCCTCACCAAGTATGGTTCCCCACTCTGGTCTCATGCAGTGTGTCCTCCTTGGACACTAGATCCAGTTCCAGATCTGATGACGCATCCCTCAGGGATCCCTCACCCAGATTTAGTCAGTCTGAAGTTCACAGCTTGGCTGCTCCAGTTCCAGTGATAGTTAGGACTCCCTGGCTGTCTTTTCCTGTTAAGAAGATTTTGGTAGCGGCTCACAAGTCTTCCACCAGGAAGGTCTATTTCAGTAAGTGGAAATGTTTCTCTGTTTGGGCTTATCAGCATGATCTGGATCTCTTTACTGCTCCAGTCCCCACCATTTTGGGGTTTTTGCCAGATATTTTTAATCATGGTGCTAGTTTTTCTACGGTAAAGGTACAATTGGCAGCGATCTCCAATTTTCACATAGGAGAGAATTCAGCTTCCTTGGCTTCTTCCATGCTTTTTAAAGCCTTTTTGAAAGGTACCTTTTTACTCAGGCCTCCAGTCAAGGACCCAGTGCTCCCTTGGGGCTCTTACCCTGGTACGACAAGCTTTATTTTCTCCCCCTTTTGAACCAGCAGCTATAGTTAACTTGCAATATCTGTCTTGGGAGACTGCTTTTCTGGTCGTCATTACTTCGGCCAAGAGAGTATCTGAGATCCAGGCCTCATTTGTCAAGCACCCTTATATGGTGATGTTCTTCGTCTTTCACTGTTGCAGTCATTACATTTGGGTTATCTGTTTGCAGGTTGCCCTCAGTCGGCCTGATTAACAAAGTCAATGGGTCCTGCGTCGGTTGCTGTCCCTTCTTCCATCACGTCAGGTCGTCAGGGGTATAAAACATGCAGCTGATGCCATTACACCAGTCTTTCTTGCCGTGCAGTGCCTGAAGCAGAAGCCGTTCGCAAGTGCCAGTTGGCCAACTCCTGAAATTTTCATTTTCGAGTTTCAGAACCGAATTCTTCAACTAAAGCTAAGTACCCCGTTGGGGAAACTTTTTCTTGCTCCTTACCGATGTCAGTAAAAGTTCATAATTGCATTACTTCTGGAAAACAAATACCTCATAAAGATTTTCATTGGTACTGTATTCCTTGCCTAGGCCCTGACCACGACGTACCTTGCTGTCGGTTTTGTGCTTTATTTAATCAGCGCACTATCCGTCGTCGGTATATTTTTTCCTCTAAATATTTCGGTTCTCAGTTTAATTATCCAGAAATGTCGGCTGTTAGCCATCTGACTACTGGGATTCCAAAAAAATGCAAAGATAAAGACAGAGACAGGCCGCTGAGGTCCAAAACTGCCGGCGACGCTTCTCCTAAGCCAGTCACCATTTCGCCAGTACTCAGTGAGGTGCTTTCGCAGCCCCTGATACCCGCTACTTCTGATTCTCGGGTCTCTACTGAGACCCATTCGGAGTCCGGAATGCTGCAAGATGCTTCAACTATGGAACCCGTGGATGTCTCTACCTTGGATGAGTCTGGAGCCGCTGTGAAGGCACCGGCTTCTGAGGGTGTATTCAGGCCTACGGATTTGCATACTAAATCGACGCCTCCTTCATTACTTAGGCCTAAATCTCGATCCATGTCTAAAAAAACGACACCCAGGCCACATGCTCAGGCCTCTATGCCTAAAAAACAAATAAGAATGGCTGAAGATCTAATCTCTAATCAGGGGTAGCCACCCCCCCACCCCACCCCCCCTCTAAGAGGCCTAGGACTGAGGTTGATTGAGTCTTCTGATCAGGATTCTGTTTTTTCTGACTCTTCTGGTGATCTGGATTTGCCCTTACCTACTTATAAGGATTCTGATGCGGAGGACTATATTCCCTCTGCTTCCCCTCCTGAGGATTTTTCTTTTGGAGAAGCCTTACAATACTCTAGGGAGCATTTCCACTGGGAAAGCCAGGATTTTTCTGATTCAAAAAAGAAGCTTAGGGATTTCCATCTCCTTCCTCAGCATAGGCCTTTAGCTATTCCTCCTGTACTAGACATTGTTGGTGATGCTTTCTCAGAATCCAGTTTGGCCCCTGATTCCCTGCCTCCTGCTCCCAGAAAACCTGACAGATACTACAGGGTCCCTGAGTCCCACAAGTTCCTTTTCAAAAATCCTATTGCAGATCCAGAGACTATTTCACAGGGGCCCAAGGGCATTAAGGCTTCTACTGCTTAAAATCCTACCCCTTCTGATAGAGACTCCAGGGCACTGGATAGATGGGGTAAGAAGGTTTACACTTCTGCAACCTTGGCCATTAGGGCTTAAAACTGCCAGTTTCATAT
This sequence comes from Protopterus annectens, assembly GCF_019279795.1. NCBI lineage: Eukaryota > Metazoa > Chordata > Ceratodontiformes > Protopteridae > Protopterus > Protopterus annectens. The sequence goes on along the minus strand of NC_056743.1, from coordinate 402,345,434 downwards.
GTTAAAATATCAGCAACATGTTATTGGACTGCTTAAACAGAAAATGATGTTGATTCCTGACTGTGTGGAAAATAAAGAATTACAGGATTTAATGCATTCTGCCGAACAAGTAGGAAAACATACTTTGCAGTGTGGTTTTGATTCATTAGAGGCCTCTTGCAGGGCTGTTGTTACTGGGTCTGTGCTCAGAAGGCGTGCTTGGCTTAAGGAGCAATCTTTGCCTGACCATGTTAAGGCTAAATTGTTGGATGCTCCTTTAAATCAGGACCGCCTGTTTGGCAACAAGGCTGAGGAAGTTCTTAAAAAGATGGAAGATAAAGCTAAGTCTATGCAAACTGTTAAAGATATTTTACAAGTTCAGCCTCCTAGATTTAGTAGACACTTGGCCCTCTAAGAATTGGTCCTTTCCAGCCCCTTCCAGGTCTTCTCAAGCCAAACACAGACACAGCAAAAACCCCAGGTTTCAGTCCCAGGGGACTCGTAGAACTAAGCAGTGGGGGGCCTCCACTTCCAAGTCTGGGAATAATAAGACTCCCCCTATGGTAAACTGTCTCAATTACTTCTTTTTAAAATTTCCAAGCACTTATCAGCTGACTGCCCCTTTGGGGAGAAAGATTGCTCTTCATGCAAAGAATTGGGAACTCATTACCCAGGACAAATGGGTTTTAAATGTAGTGTCCCAGGGATACAGATTTCACTTCCACACGTTGGCAACACCAAGTGGGTAGCCGGACCTACCCCCAAGAGGCCCAAAAACAAGTACTTTCTCGCTTAAGCATGGGGTTATTCAACTGGTACCAGAAGAGGAAAAGGGACAAGGTTTCTACTCGACTTTTCCTGGTACCCAGAAAAGACAATTCATGGTGTTCTATCCTGGACTTGTCTACTCTAAACACCTTTTTGGAGATTCCAAAATTCAAGATGCTGACTCTTCACCAATTACTTCCTATGCTAGACAAAGATGCCTGGTTGGCAACACTAGATTTAAAAGAAGCATACATGCACATCCCAATCAGGGAATCTTGCAGAAGATACCCACTCTTCAAAGAAGGCTACACGCACTATCAGTTCTCTGCACTGCCCTTTGGCTTATCTACTGTGCCCAGGGTATTCACAAAGTGCCTAGCTCCAGTCATTGCATTTTGCAGGCAAAGAAATATTCAAATATACCCATACCTGGACGATTATCTAATTCAGGCAGAAAGTCAGGACATACTTTTGAATCATCTGGCCTTTGTAAAAAGGGTTCTAACTTGTCTGGGGTACACCATAAAAAGAAATCACACCTGGTACCCTGTCAACAAGTTATATTCCTGGGAGCAAGCTTGAATACAACTTCCCAGATGGCTTACCTCACGCCAGAAAAGCAAATTCATTTGACAACCTACTTCAAACAAGTGTCGACAAAAACCCTGGTATCTGCAAGACAAGTACTGCAAGCCTTGGGGTTCATGGTCTTCTGCAGTCTTCTAATTCCATATGAGGAAACTACAGTGGTATCTAAAAAGCCTATGGTGTCAACATTCTCAGGACCGAGAATCAATGATTCCTGTCATACCTTGCCTAAGCCTAGAGTTCCTTTGGTGGGCAGAGGCCTGCCACCAAAACGAGGGACTACCTTTCACACCATCCCCTCCTGCCCAAACCTTAACAACAGATGCATTAGACTATGCATGGGGGGCTCACCTGGCAGAGAAGTGAATTCAGGGCAAATGGAACTCAAGTCAAATGCACCTGCATATCAATAAAAAAAAAAATGTTAGCTGTACAGAATGCTCTTGACAGCCTTCAAGGACCACATTCTTCCAGGACAACTAATGGTAAAGGTGGACAACACCACTCTTGTGCGGTACATAAACAAGCAGGGGGTACACATTCTTACCCCCTTTGCAGACTAGCCATGGCATTGTGGAACACAGCCTTGAGCTACCAAGTGCACCTACAAGCTCAATTCCTGCCAGGAAAATTAAATACACTGGAAGACGGACTAAGCAGAAACCTCATGGACCCACACAAGTGGAAACTGGAACCAAGGATTTTCAACTTATTGACAAGCAAATGGGGGAGCTCAGATATAGACCTGTTTGCCTCTCCCCAGAACTACCAATTGGACAAATTTTGCACAAGGACTCCCCACAAACAAGTCTGGAAAGTGGATGCTCTGTCCTTCAGCTGGAAAAACCTATCAGTTTGTTTGTCCTCCTCTGCCTCTGCTCTGCAAAGTACTGCTAAAAATCAAACAGGACAAACCAAGGATGATTTTGATTGCTCCAGACTGGCCGCGCCAGCTCTGGTACCCCCTCCTGCGCAGTGTGTCATGGTTGTCTCCATGGCACCTGCCTCAGACTCCTTCCCTGCTATCTCAGCAGGAGAACCAGATTCTGCACCCTCAGCTTCCAACACTGAACCTTGCAGCCTGGTTGATTAATCTCGCCTTTACCATCCCTCAGCAAACCTTTGATGGATATCATTTTAGAGGCAAGGAGGCCTAGTACTAGAAAATCTTATGCTGAAAAATGGAAAACATTCTGTGCCTGGAACCAATCTCAAGGGATGAGCACAGCAGCACCCAATTTACCTCAGATTTTACAATACTTAACTGAGATGCTTCACAAGGGCCTGTCTTTTTCCTCCATTAAAATCCACGCCTCCGCCATTTCAGCTCATTATAACACAGAACCTTCCCTCTTCTCTCATCCACTGCTCAAACAGTTCCTCAAAGGGGCCATATATTTGAGACCACCCAGGAGAGCTCCAACCCCAGCCTGAGACCTTAACTTTGTCTTGGAAAAACTTACTCTACCTCCTTTCGAGCCAGCTGGTACTGCAGACTTAAAATTTCTTTCTTGGAAAACAGCTTTCCTTTTAGCAATCACTTCAGCTAGAAAGGTATCTGAATTGCAGGCCCTTACGGCAGTGGAGCCTTTCATCATCTTTCATGCGGACAGGGTGTCCCTCAGAATCAATCCATCCTGCATGCCCAAGGTGGTATCCAGTGTGGCTCTTAATCAGTCCATTCATTTGCCAACCTTCTTTCCCAGTCCACAGAATAAAGGGGAACGTATACTGCATTCCTTAGATGTGCACAGACAAATTATATTCTACTTGGACAGGACTAAACCTCAAAGGAAATCTGAACAACTGCTGGTGGCATTTGCTGCAGGAGCAGAGGGGAATGCTATTTCAAAGCGAACCATTTCTAAATGGATAAGCCAGTGCATTCATTTCTGCTATAAACACCATGGAATACCTATCCCCCATGGGATCAGACCTCACTCCACCAGGGCTGCATCTACCTCTACAGCCTTTCTCAGAGGCATCCCTACCAGGGACATCCTAGAAGCTGCTACCTGGAGTTCTGTACATACTTTCACCAAGCATTATCATTTGCCAATTTTCTCTAAATCCAGAGCTGGCTTTGCCACTGCAGTCTTGTAGGGCCTTATAGCTGGCCCTAATGCTATCTAAATTCCTCCTCCCAACCATAGCTTTGGGAATCTACCCAAATGTAATGACTGCAACAGTGAAACACAAAGAACATAGTACAGTTGTGTACACTTACCATAACTGTAGCTGTTCGAGTGTATTCACTGTTGCAGTCCTGGTTACCCTCCCTCCAGCCCCCTAACTTCTTTTGGCTATACCTCTACTTTCCTTTACTATGCTTAAAAGCCTTTTTGGTGTATTTGCTTTTTTGTTGGAGGTATATCTTTGTGCTTTTATGTTTAATTGCTTCCCATTAGGGAGGCACCTGACATCTGGGGCAAGAAAAACTGATGTAATGGCGTCGGCTGCATGTTTTATACCCCTGACGTCATGGAAGAAGGGACAGCAACCAACGCAGGACTCAAGACTTTGTTAATCAGGCCGACTGAGGGCAACCTGCAAGCAGATAATCCAAATGTAATGATTGCAACAGTGAATACACTCGAACATCTACATGTATGGTAAGTGTACACAACTGTACTTTTCATAAAGACAGAGTTGTTTTAAGGACAAACTCTTCATTCCTTCCATAAGTGGCATCAGAGTCCAACATTAACCAGGTCATCACTTTCCCTGTTTTCTTTCCTAATTGCTAGAATAAGGGAGAGTATAAATTGCATTTGCTTGATGTTCATAGGCAACTGCACTTCTATTTGCATAGAAAAAAAATCCTTTCATAAGTCTGATCAGCTTTTTGTTTCCTTTTCTAAGCATTTCTTAGGAAAACCTGTTTCAAAAGTCACTATTGATCACTGGATCTCTCCGTGCATAGCGTTGGCCTATCGAGCCAAAGGGCTATCTTCATCAGGTCATGCCAGGGCGCATTCTACCAGGTCTGTAGCTACTTTGGCGGCCTTTTGATCTAGAGTTTCTTTAGATGACACTTGCTCTGCAGCCACTTGGGTGTCATCACATATGTTTATCTCTCATTACAAAATGGATCCCCTTTCCAGAGGCAGTGCATCTTTTGGCTCAGCCGTGCTCCGGAATATCCTTCCATGAGGACCTCCCAGGGCTATTTGGTAGCTGGGGACTCTGTCCCTCAAGTTGAAGATCAATTCAGATAAAAAAGTTATGTACTCACCATAATGTTCCATCTAAATTGCTGCTTTTCATTTGTCTTCAACCATCCTTCCCTCCTTCCCCCCTGCCTTATTTGGGCTGTGTAGTGGACCGGATGGAAGAGGCTCCTGGGAGCCTTTGTCTTCCTTATTGTGTTGATGAGTGCTAATGCCAGAGTGTTAGGCATATGGTTAGGTGGAGGGTGCTACTGTGTCTGTTGCAGCGGGGAGAGGAGGAGGGAGACAGCGGTATTATGGGTAGGGGAGGAGCTTGGATCCGATGCTGGAAAATGCAGCTGAGTCAGATCCATATGCGATCCGTATTCACCTTTGGTTGAAGACACATGAAAAGCAAGAATTCAGATGGAACGTTATGGTGAGTACATAACTTTTTTTTCTGCTTGTGTTATGTATAGAAACCTTAACTGTTTTTCTCTGAAATACTCCTTCAAATCAGGTAATTCCAAACCACCTTGTTCTATTGGAAGAATCAGCTCATCTCACTTGACTTTTGCCATCTTATCCTCCCCTTGTTCAGCCATAATCTTGGTAGTATTTAGCTGTCATTTTTAATATAGGATCCAGCTTCTTCACAGTAAAGGTTCATTTAGCAACTATTTCTAATTCCTGTCAAGGTTGAATCTCTTCTTCCTGAATTTCTAGGAGTATGCGACAGCTTTTGGAAAAGCTTTTTCCCACTTGCACCTTTTCATAGGTAACCATTCTGTCTGTGGATTTGAATGTTTTTTTTTGTTTTTTTTTTTTAGAAAAGTGAAATCAGCCCTTTTAAGCTAGTGATTACAGTGTATGTAAAATTTCCGTCATGAAAAACTGTGTATCCAATGTTGTCTATTTTTGTCCGATTCCACACATGTTGTAGGATCTGACCTCAGCACTATCTCTGAAGCTTCACAGATCCAGGGCTTTGACTTTTCCCATACCCATAGTTCCCTCCACTCCACCTTAGTACCTTGTATCTCGTTTGCCGCCTGAAGCAACAGATGTATTTTGTACGAGGGCTCATTCTTCAGAAAATGTATCCTTTAAGTATCTGCAATCCCTTTTTCTCCTACTTGAGAGACTTTTCTCCAGATTTTTTCTGTTTAGTCTAGGCTGTGATATGTATGTTAATTCATTTTTTTTTAATTTTTTTAAAAAGTTTTTAAATTTCTCTGTAGTTTAGTACCTCAGACCTGACCTTCACCTCCAGTTCTCACCTGAACCTGTAAGCCTGAGGTTGCAGTCTCCTGTTCTGCAGGGTGGAAAAAAGATTTTCAAGACCACTGTCTGTTGCCAGTAATCCAGAAGCCTTAGACCAAAATGTCGATAGAATAGTGAGGAAGTTCTTAAGAACACCAGTTCGTCTTGGGGTTCTCTTGGTGCCATCATCTCTGAATGCCAAGTACTGCTCCAACAACCCCTCCTCTTCTCTTGCCAGCATTGGTCCAACTTGTCCTGGTACATATTTGTTGGAGGTGACAATTCGTGCTACTTCAGCTCCCAAGTATATCCCTATCTCTCTCTACTCTGAGGCTTTCGGATTAGGAAGAGTCTTGGAGCCAAAGTGTCAGTGCCAGGATTCGAGAGTATGGGTCGGCTGAAGTTATTGGAGCCATCTCTCACTGTTGGGGCTTTGACTGTTAACTTGGATCCAAGACCGGCCTCCAGACCAAGGACGGTCAGTGCTGAGGAGTGTCCTTCGGGCAGGAAGAGATCTCAGTCAGGACCAATGGCGGCTTCAGCCTCTGAGGGTTTTGGCTGCCCCTTTAGAAAAGGCGTTACTGCTTAGTTCGGCTCCAACCCAATCTCAAGAGGATTTTGCTGCTGCTTCCTTTCATTCTATTCAACAGGAACAGTCTGCACCACAGGGCTTCCAAGATGGCTCACTGCACGAGTTCCCAGTCTGATTCCAACATGTCTGACCCACCCACCAGTTCAAGTTTATAGGAAAGAAATGTGCAGGCAGAAGCACATAGCTTCATCCCTGGAGTTCTTTACAGAAGACACTAATTTGGATGAAGATGAAAGCTTACTTAAATCCCTCGTGAAAGACATGAAACAGCGAGTGGAATGATTCTTCGCCGGATGAGACCATGTTCTAGGAAGCCTTTGGTTGTGGCTAAGCTTCATCTTGGGTAGTACCACCCATTGATGCCTTGATTGCCCTTATGGCTCAGTAGGCATGAAAGGACCCTGACATGGTAGAACCAGTAGTGAAGAAACCAAGTAGGATCCTGACAGCACCCAAGGACTGGAAGCTTTGGAGCACAGGTCCACCAGTAGATGCCGTTGTGATAGCGGCGTCCACCAGTAAGGAGTTGTCAGAAGAAAGTTCCTCTGTCCACCTTCCTAACTGGAGTCTAGGGACTTGAACAGGTGTGGGAAATATATTTCAGCGACCTTTGCTCTTTGGGTGCTGAACTATTTGGCTCATTTGATGTGATTCCAAGCATCTCTCTGGTAGCCTACTGTTTAGAAGACTGTGGACTCCCAGCTTACTACCCTCCAGTCTATATCGAACATTACCATGCGACTGCTGTCTAATGCAGCTGATGGTAAGGCCAGGGCAGTGGACACCAGCATTATTGTAAGCTGACATGCTTGGAAGTACCTTGGTGACTTCGCAGAAGGCTTTAAGATGCCCTTTGTTAATGCCCCTTTTGCCGGTTCTACACTTTTTGGGCTGAAGTTAAGAGACACTAACCAGGTGTTAACCAAGATAGTAAAACCCTCTCTGCAGTGGGAATTAATTTTTCCACCCCTCAAAGGACCTTCTCTAGGAAACTGAAGGGTAGCAAGAAGATTTGGTTCTGCAAATCACACCGTTATCATGACACTCCTGAGTACAGACTCCCTTGAGACAAAGGTGGTGAGAGCTGTAGTGGATGTTGCCCAAGAAGTGGTCACATTACTGAGAAACCCTATCAGCACTCCTGAAAATTTGCCAGGCTGCTGCACTCTGGAGGCAATCGGGGGGCGGGCGGGGGCTTATCTATGCATCTTCAAGCCTGGCAAAACATAACCGATTCCCGGGTGCTAAGAAGCAAGCTGCTAGAAAAGAGATTCATCTAAATGGTTCCCAACTACCATTTAGAATCTGAAGTCTATTCAGTGTTTTTTTTAGTACCTGAGAAGATGAGGAACCATAAAACCCATTCTAAATTTGAGTCCTTTAAATCAGTTTGTAAAATGGACAAAATTCCGGATGGTCACAATCCAATCCATATTGCCTCTTCTGAGGAAGGTTGTTTGGATGTATTCGGTAGATCTCCAGGACACATGTTGTTTTATAAGGATTGAGAAGCATTCCAGGAGATTTTTCTGTTTCTGGCTAGGAGCCAGTCATTACCAATTCAGAGCATGCCCTTCAGTCTCACCACTTCCCCCAGGGTTGTTTACCAAAATAATGCCAGTGGTTGCAGCATGTCTGCATCTGCTAGGGTCCAGCTTTTTCCCATATCTTGATGATTGCCTTCTCACTGCTACATCTGAGCATTTGCTGTTACACCATCTGGACCTTCTCCTACTCCTAATACAAAACCTAGGAATCACTTTAAAAAATGTTCCTAGGAGCCACATGGACCCGTCACAGCAAATAGAATTCATTGGATGCCACATGGACCCTGTGCCAAATTACCCCACCCTAGAGATCTCTTCCTAAGCTTGATAACTACACAGGTACTTCTCCCTCGGCAAGGTTAACTCTTCGTCTCTTAGGTGCAATGGCCTTCACAATCTTACTGGCTCATCTAGCCAGATCCTATGTGAGAGTACTCCAATGGTCTTGTTCACCCGTTGTATTCCAGAATTCTCTTTATTCAAATATGCAGAGAGCATATCAGCTAGTTGATCAAATCTCCATCAGTGACTGAAGGATGTTCTTCATGCTTCACTGTTGCAGTCATTACACTTGGGTTATCCTACTGGCAGGCTACCCTCAGTCGGCCTGAATTCCAAAGTCTAGGTCCGGCGTCGGTTGCTGACGCCTCTTCCCAGACGTCAGTGCACCAGGGGTATAAAAGATGCAGCAGACGCCATTTTCTTTAGTCTTTCTTGCCGCGCGGTGCCCGAAGCAGAAGCAGTTCGCAAGTGCCGGTCGGCAGACTCCTGAGATTTTCGTGTTCGAAATTCAGATCCGAAGTCTTCATTAAAAGCTAAGTACCCCGTTGGGGACAACTTTTTTCTTGCTCCAGACCGATGTCAGAAAAAGTTAATAATTGTATTTCTTGTGGGAAGCAAATACCTCATAAGGATTTTCATTCTTACTGTATTCCTTGCCTAGGCCCTGACCACGACGTTGCTTGTTGTCGGTTTTGTGCTAGATTTAACGGGTGCACTATAAAGCGCGGGTACAATTTTGCTTTTCACTATTTTGGCAGAAGATTTAATTACACGATGCCGTCCGATAGCCAGCCGACTACCGCAATTCACAAGAAACGCAAAGAAAAAGAAAAGGACAGGCATCCGAGGTCTAAAACAGACTAGGCCGGTCGCCATTTTGCCGGCTCTCAGTGAGGCGCTTTTGCAGCCCCTGACGCCCGCTACTTTGGATCCGTGTGGAGTTGCCTAGGCCGCTGGAAGCTCAAGGTATTGGACCTTCAGAAACTTTTCCCTCAGATGGGTCCAGAGCTGCTGAGCAGGCATCGGCTTCTGGGGGTGTTTTCAGACCTACTCAATTGTACATTAAAGCGACTCCAGTTACAAAGGCAAAGACTAAAGCATCTTTAAAGACAAAGAAACAAGTACAACAGCCTCATGGTCAGGCATCCATGTCCAAAAAACAGATGCTCAAAATGGCCGAAGACTTAATTACTTTGATCAGGGGTTCCCACCCCCCCACCCCCCACCCCCTCCTGATAAGAGGCCTAGGCAAGAGACGGAATATGAATCTTCAGATCAGGTTTCCATTTCTTCAGATTCCTCTTCTGATCAGGAATACTCTCTTCCTCCCTATGAGGATTCTGATGCTGAAGAATCTATCCCTTCAGCCTCTTCTCCTGAGGATTACTCTTTTGGGGAAACATTGCATACCATGAGGGAACATTTCCACTGGGAGAGTCAAGATTATTCTGAATCTATGAAAAGGCTCAGGGACTTTCTTTCACTCCCACAACACAGCCCCCTAGCTGTTCCGCCTGAGTTAGACATTGTAGATGTATTTTCAGAGTCCAGTCTGACCCCTGACTCCTTACCTCAGGTACTACAGGGTGCCTGACTCTCATAAATTCCTTTTCAAGAACCCTGCTGCTGACCCAGAAACTATTTCTCAGGGTCCCAAAGGGGTCAAGGCATCCTCTGCAAAAAACCCTACCCCCTCCGACAGGGATTCTAGGGCATTAGACAGATGGGGAAAGAAGATTTACACCTCTGCTACCTTGGCTATAAGGGCTTTAAATTGTCAATTTCATATGCTCAAATATTAGCAATATATTATGTCACTGCTTAAACTGAAAATGTTGATAAATTCTGAAGGTGCAGAAAACAAAGAAATGCAGGATTTATTGCATGCAGCTGAGCAAGTTGGAAAGCATACTTTGCAATGTGGTTTTGATTCTTTGGAGGCCTCCTGTAGGGCCGCTGTCACGGGTTCTGTCATTAGGAGGCATGCTTGGTTAAAGGAACAAAATTTACCAGATCATGTTAAAGCAAAATTATTAGATGCTCCATTACAACATGATACTTTGTTTGGTGTTAAAGCAGATGAGGTGTTAAAGAAAATGGAGGACAAAGCTAAATCTATGCAAACAGTCCAGGATTTCTTACAGGTACAGCCTCCAAGATTTAGCAGACACTGGCCTACAAAGAATTGGTCCTTTCCAGTGTCAGACAGACCACAAAGGGGCAGATATAGACGCCCAAGAGGCAGATCACAGCCCCAAGGTTCATGCAGGTCTAAACAATGGGGTGTTTCTACCTCCAAAAGTGGAGAAGACAAATCACAGCCTTACAGGAAACGGTCCCAATGACTTCCCCCTGCTTACACCAAGCACTTATCTTTTGGCAACGTCTTTAGGGGGAAAACTAGCACTTTTTACTCAAAACTGGCACATAATAACCCAGGACAAATGGGTCTTAGACAGTGTCACAGGGCTACAAGTTTCACTTTCATACCCTGCCAAGGGCAAACGGTTGGCCAGACCTACCAAAAAAACAATGGGCAGAGGCACAAAAACAAGTCTCATCCCTCATGGACATGAGAGCCATTCAACAAGTACCAAAACAAGAGCAGAGACAAGGATTTTATTCAACACTGTTCTTGGTACCCAGAAAGGACAAAGCCTGTAGACCAATACTGGACCTATCTATTCTAAACTCATATTTGGATATACCAAAATTCAAAATGTTGACCTTACAAGAGCTTCTGCCCATGCTGGGCCAAGAAGGCATGGCTTGTGACTTTAGACCTAAAAGAGGCATGCCTGCATGTCCCATTCAGGCAAGCATGCAGAAGATACCTCAGATTCAAAGCTGGCTCAATGCACTATCAATTCTCTGCACTGCCCTTTGGCTTATCTACTGTGCCCAGGGTCTTCACAAAGTACCTGGCACCACTAATTGCATTCTGCAGACAAAGAGGAATACAAATATATCCTTACTTGGACGACTGCCTCATTCAAGCACAGAACAAGGACATTCTACTACAGCATCTGGCGTTTGTAAAAAGATTACTACCATGTCTAGGGCACACAGTCAACGAACAAAAATCAAAACAAGTACCCTTTCAAGAGATAATATTCCTGGGTGCAAGCTTAAATACAACTACCCAGATGGCTTATCTCACGCCAAACAAAGGCAACTGACTACCTACTTCACACTGTTGGCACCAAAGGCCCAGTTATCTGCAAGAAAAATTCTGCAGGCTTTGGGCTTCATGGCATCCTGCATTCTACTAATTCCATATGCAAGACTACATTTCAGGAAACTTCATGGTACCTAAAAAGTGTTTGGACTCAGCATTGCCACAACCTGGAAACAATAATTACTCTCATTCCCTGCCTGCAACGGCAGTTTCAATGGTGGGCGAAGGCCTGTCACCAGAACAAGGGACACCCATTCACCTTACCCCCAGCCAGGCAGACATTGACAACGGATGCATCAGATTATGCTTGGGGGGCACACATGGCAGGAAGATGTATTCAAGGCACATGATCCGCCAACCAAATGCATCTACATATCAATCAAAAAGAGATGCTAGCTGTTCAGAATGCCCTGACAGCCCTCAAGGACGTACTTCATCCGGGACAACTACTGATAAAGACAGACAATACCACGGTCATGTGGTATATAAACAAGCAGGGAGGCACTCATTCTTACCCCCTCTGCAGACTAGCCATGACTTTGTGGGACACAGCATTGACTTACCAAATACATCTGCAGGCACAATTCCTGCCAGGAAAGATAAATACTCTGGCAGACGAACTAAGCAGAAACCTCATGGATCCCCACGAATGGAAATTGGATCCACAAGTCTTTAACATGATAACAAGGAAATGGGGATGCCCGGACATAGACCTATTTGCCTTTCCTCACAACTGCCAACTAAAGAAATTCTGCACAAGGACTTATCACAGACAAGCATGGAAAGTGGATGCCCTATCTTTCAGCTGGAAACTTAACAGTATATGCCTTTCCTCCACTGCCTCTCCTCCCCAAGGTACTCCTAAAGGTCAGACAAGTGAAGCCAAAAATGATACTGATTGCCCCAGACTGGGTGTCATTTTGGAGGCCAGGAGGCCTAGTACTAGAAAATCTTATGCTGGAAAATAGAGGAGATTCTATGCCTGGAACCAGGCACAAGGAATTGACACAGCAGTACCAAATATTCCTCAGATTTTGCAATAGTTAACTGAGATGCTGGACAAAGGCCTATCCTTTTCATCAATTAAAATTCATGCCTCTGCCATTTCGGCTCATTACAATACAGAGCCACCAATCTTTTCTCATCCTTTGTTAAGGCAATACCTGAGAGGAGCCAAAAACTTAAGGCCTCCAAGGAGATCACCAATACCTGCATGGGACCTCAATTATGTTTTGGAAAAACTCACTCTGCCCCCTTTTGAGCCAGCCGCTACAGCTGATATAAAGTTTTTATCTTGGAAAACAGCTCTGCTCCTAGCAATAACCTCTGCAAGTCGAGTCTCAGAGCTACAGGCACTCATGGCTGTGGAACCTTTTATCATTTTTTATCCAGACAGGGTTGAGGACAAACCCAACAGTTATGCCTAAGGTAGTGTCCAGTGTGGCCCTTAACCAAACTATTCATCTGCCTACTTTTTATCCAAGCCCACAGAATACGGGGGAGAGAATTCTGCATTCTTTGGACATACACAGACAGCTACGCTTCTACTTGAACAGAACCAAAGCTTTCAGAAAGACTGAGCAATTACTAGTGGCATATGCTGCAGGATCACAAGGAAAGGCTATCTCAAAGCAGACTATTTCAAAATGGATAGGCCACTGCATTCATTTCTGCTATTCACAACATGGAAAGCCAGTGCCTAAGGGCATTAGGCCACATTCTACCAGAGCAGCAGCCTTCCTCAGGGGAGTATCAACCAGAGACATTTTAGAGACTGCTACCTGGAGTTCAGTGCACACCTTTACAAAGCACTATCATTTACCACACTACTCTAAATCCAGGGCAGGCTTTGCCACTGCAATTCTGCAGGGCCTCATAGCCGCTCCTAATGCTATTTAGCTCCAGCCTCCCAACCATAGCTTTGGGATTCAACCCAAGTGTAATGACTGCAACAGTGAAACACGAAGAACATAGTACAGTGGTGTACACTTACCATAAATGTAGATGTTCGAGTGTATTCACTGTTGCAGTCCAGGTTACCCACCCACCATCCCCCATTGCTTTGCTGGAACTTCTCTACTCTTCTCTAATCTATACAACCTATGTGGTGTATTTGCTTGTAGATGAAGGTATTATATGTTTTGGTGCATGCATGTTTTATTGGCATATTTTTAGCCTACCCTTTGGGAGGCACATAATATCTGGAGCAAGAAAAACTAAAGAAAATGGCGTTGGCTGCATCTTTTATACCCCTGGCTCACTGACGTCAGGGAAGAGGCGACAGCAACCGACGCCGGACCTAGACTTTGGAATTCAGGCCGACTGAGAGTAGCCTGCCAGCAGGATAACCCAAGTGTAATGACTGCAACAGTGAATACACTCGAACATCTACATTTATGGTAAGTGTACACAACTGTACTTTATCCCTTTTACACAGATCCATCACTGGCTGTCATAACCATGGATGCCTCCCTTCTTGGGTGAGGGGCATTTCAAAGGAACAGCGTTCCAAAGTTAGTGGTCACATCTAGAGGCCAGTCTTCACATCGGTGTCTTGGAGATAAGAGAAGTTCTAGTGTTACAGGCCTTTCATGATGTCCTCCCCAAGGGTTTGATTCCATACAGACAGAAAACAGTGCATTAGGTCTGGTACATCTGCAAACAGGGAGGAATTTGCTCATGCCCTGTTTGTTAGGAAGCTGTGAGAATTTGGCAGTGGGCAGTGTCTTCACCAATTTCTGATAGCGCACATCCCGGGTATGTCCAGTGTGTTAGCGAACAAATTGAGCAGACATATCCTAATGACTCACAAGTGGTCCCTCAATCCAGCAATGACAGCATTGATCTTCCATCACTGGGGCGAACATTGCTACAGCCATTTTGTATCCTACATGAACAAGAAGTGCAGCAGTTAGTTTGTCTTGATCCCTCCACAGGGGTGGTCACCTAGTAAAGCTCTGATACACATTTGGCCCCTAGGTCTCCTTTATACAAATCCCTCGTTGCCCCTGATGAACAAATTTGTACAGAAAGCAAAAAGTTGAAAGACCTGTGTAATCCTCATTGCTTCTTTCTGGCCCCAACAAATATGTTTCATTTTCCTGTGGCCTGTACTAGTACATCCCCGTGGATGTTGGATCAGTATCTTTATCTCTTGACTCTCCCATCCGTATTGCCTCCTCTGGTCCAAAATGTCTTGAAATTAACCACTTGGTTCCTCCATTTCTGACTTTGTTCCGTTGATGCCAGGCTTCCAGCATTGGCTGCTTTCAGGTGGTGGGAATCTGAAGAATCCACAGAAAAGGTTTATCAGAGCAAATGGAAAAGACTTCCCATCTGGGCTGTGTAGAAAGGAGTAGATCATTTTCTGCTCCCATCCCTTCATACTGGAGTTTCTATCTGAGCTATTTTATAGTGATTCCAGTTTTTCCATTATCAGAGTGCCAACCTAACTCTTTGGGGGGGGGGGGGTACCCTAGTACACACCATTCTCATTAATCACAGGCTGTATATGAAGAGTACATACTTGGGTCCCCCATTGGGAGACACTTTTCTTACAGTTGTGCTTTCTGCCATTAAGGAATCCCACAAGCCTTCTACTAGGAAATCCTTCCTGGATAAATGGAAGATTATTTTATTTTGTTACATTTCTTTTGCCATGTCCCTTAATTTCTTTTTTTATTTTATATCCAAGCACTTCGGTTCATGCTTGGCCTCTGTATTAGTTAAGATCCTGCTGTGTCTGCCCTTGCAACCTGTTTATTTTCTTCGTGTTTCACTGTTGCATTCCTAACTCCTGGGATTTTCCACTGTGGAAGCCCTTGGCTGGCCCGACTACCACAGAATAGTCTCGGTCCTCTCAGAACCACCGGATACCTTATCCGTCACTATACTTGAGTACAAGGGGAGTCTGCCAGTGTCATAAACTCTGTTCGTTATTGCTGTCAGAGCCCAAAGCAGAGTGCCAGTCAGTACATCAGTCAGCAGCAGATAAAGACTAATCCGGTAAGCTAAATACCATGTTGGAGAATCTTTTATGTATTGTTTGACTATTAGAAAAAAATGAATTGTCTTTGCTGTTATCACACCATGGCTTCCACTCTTTGTGTGACTTGCTTGAGGCTGGAACAGAACGTTCCCAACTGTCATTTTTGTGCTTGCTTTAATAGCAGAACCATTAGGCATTGGGCCAAGATTCTAGCTAGGCATCCTAATGAGTCAGGCCACTCACATCATGTGGCATCCCCCAGTTGAGCTGAAGTAGACATCCCTAGGCAGAAATGATAAAAGGAATATTGCTCCAGGTTTAGGGCTTTGGATGATTCCTGCTCACTGTCAGCCAGTCGTCCTAGGCTTATCGCTGAAGAAGATTGATGTGCTTTCACAATCTCTTCTGCAACCATTGTGGTGGTGCAGGCCTCTGTCAAGACCAGTTTCTAGTCTGATATGCCTTCTGGTCCCTCAATATCTTTTTAAGCCACAGGACTCGGTTTGTTGATTGAGTTCAGGACTGCTGTGCAGGCTCTGGCGTCTGACGACCATGCTAAGACCTACGACTGTTCTTTGTATTTCCAGGATTTTGCAGCAGCTTTTCACCTGTGGGTGTCTGTTCTGGGATAGATGTTGGCCTCAGACCAAAACCTAAGGCCACTCACAGGAAAGTGGCTCTTGCCCAGCCTCAGCTTAGGCCTACTGGCTCCCATTCGCAGGCTTACCAACATGATCTTGTGAGGCTGGCTGATAATCTAATCTCTCTGGTTAGACCCAGGCGGCCTACCCAGAGTCCTCCCTAGGTAAAAGAAAAATAAATCCCTCCAGAAAATTTTTTTGATTCCTTTGACACAGATGACTACTTGGGCTAGGAGATTCTACCTTTGATTAGGGTGTTTCCATTGTCTCCTTTGGGGATTCAGACTCAGAGAAGAACCTTGTATCTGCCTCCCCTCCTGATATTTCCTTTAGGAAACCCTGTGCACCTTGAGGGAAAACTTCAAGTGGAAACTCAAGACTACCCTCAAAGAAAAGAATTAGGGAATTTCATAACCTCCCTGAACACAAACCCCTCTCTATACCTCCTGTCTTAGAGATGGTAGATGATGTATTCCAGGACTCCTTTTTAAAATCAGATTCTCTGCCTCCTGCGCCTAGAAAGCTTAACAGTTTTCATAGGAGTCTGGATTCATACAAACTTCTCTTTATAAACCCAGTGACAGACCCCAAGGTTTTGAGCCCCTGGCCCTATGGGAGCAAAGTTATCTCTTCTTGATCAGGAAAGTAGTGCCTTAGACAGATTTAGGAAAAAGGTTCACACATCTGTTACCATCGCCATGAGGGCATTGAATTAATAGTTTCTTGGTACTTAACCATATGAAACTATTCTGGATCAGATGAAGCAGAAATTGATGGGCACAGAGAGCAAGGGTCTCTCTAAGGAGTTATTAGACCTTTGTAATTCCTGCTGTCAGGTAGCCAAACACTTCCTGCACTGCGGTTATGATGCTGTGGAAGGTCCCACTAGTGCTGCAGCTACAGGTTCAGTCATCAGAAGACATACCTGGCTGAGAAAGAAAGCGGTCCCTCCCAGCCCATGTCAAATCCAGCCTCTTGGGCACCCCTTTGGACAAAGATGTTCTTTCTGGTCCCAAGGCTGAAGCTGTACTCAAGAAAATGGAGGACAAGGCCAAGTCCATTGCAGACTGTTAAGAATTTTCTTCAAGTCCAGCCTCTTCATTTCATTAGAAACTATCCTACCAAGCATTGGTCCTTTCCATCCCAATCCAAGGCTAGGCAAAGAAAGCCCTATAGGGAAAGGAGCCAAAGACAGCACCAATGGCCATAGCAATGGCATTCAGATCCCCCTCGGAGGCCAGGGCTTTCACAACCACACACCCCTGGCAAGAGAGCAACCACGACTCGGCCACGGTACTCTCTATCCCCTCCCAGGCTATGGAGGAGACTATCACTATTCCACAGAAACGGAATTCTCTTTACTACAGACCAGTGGGTGTTGAACATTATTTCAAAGGGTTACAAACTCAAATTCAAGCAACCCTTTGTTCTGTCAGGCTTCCCAGACATTCCACCAAACCAGCGATCTGAGGCATTGACACATATAGTTACTGTGTGTTCAGTGCTCTGTGGAACTGGTACTAAAACACTTAACAAGGAAGAAGATTTTATTCCAGACTCTTCCAAGTACCCAGAAAAGTAGGTACATGGCACCCAATACTGGACCTGTCAAGAGTCCACTTCCAGAAAGTTCCAAAATTTAAGGTGTTAACCCTTCAAAACCTTCTGCCCTTGATCTCACCCAGTGCTTTCATGGTTACCGTAGACCTAAAAGATGCATAACTTCATATTCCTATAGAGGAATCACACAGAAGCTTATTACACTTCAGAGCAAAGTACACCAGGTACTATCAATTCTATGATCTACCCTTTGGCTTGTCTTCTGCTCCTAGGGTCCTCACAAAATGCCTAGCCCCGCTGATGGCCTTTTGCAGAACAAAGGGGATGCAAATTTACCCGTTTGGACAACTATCTTATCCAGGCAGCAGACCAAGAAAAACTGAAATCGGACTATTATTTTTCACAGTTTAACCTCCAATGGGGTTCATTATCAATGCTCAGAAATCTCAGACTGACCCCATAACCAGAATTGTGTTTGTGGCACCCACACTGGATTCAGCTCTCCAGAAGGCCTTCTTACCCCCCGGGCAAGGTCTCGTTCCTGATCTGTACTTCAAAAAAAAAAAAAAAAAAAAAGTCAGGGATTACCTTACAGACAAGAGAGTACCTCAGGCCCCTGGGTTACATGGCCTCTTGAGTCCTCATGATTCCCCTGGCCAGACTACACATGAGGAAACTTCAGTGGTACTGTAAGAATTTGTGGTGCCAACATTCACAGCCTCTGTTAGGTTCATAGGTAGGTACTAGGCTATCTGCCTGAAGGCATTTATAAGCCTAGCCGGAATGTGTTGGCTTTCGCCGCCCCCTTAGATTAGTTCCCTGTGCCTCTGTCCAGCAGAACCATTGAAGTGATCCTTGGGGTAAACTTTCTGTTTCCCATCCACTCGTCAAGGTTTCTCTTGAAGAGGGTTAGTGAGGAGCTCTGCCTAATGTAGATTGGAATCTTGTTCCAGAGCATGGGAAGTCTCTGGGACAGGAATCTATCCCTCCAGCATGTCCTATTTATTGTTGTGGTGAGGTTTAGATCCCTGGAGCGTGTGGCTCGAGGGGATATGGTTTTCTGTAGGTGGAGCATGTCCATCAATTCGGGGTTGGACATGGCCTTGTATGTCAGGCAGAGATCACCTCTGAGTAGGCGGTATGCAACCGAGTACAGCTGGAGTTTCTGGCCTTGTATGTCAGGCAGAGATCACCTCTGAGTAGGCGGTATGCAACCAAGTACAGCTAGAGTTTCTTCAGTCGAGCTGCATAGGGCATCTGCTTGAGGCCAGTGATCCTCTTGGTGAGGTACTTCTGTGGTCTTTCCAGGTGTTGCAGGTGTCTTGTAAGGTACATCCCAAATGGGGCATTGTACTCTATGATGGGTCTGATGAGTGATGCGTAGAGGGACCCGATGACCTCTTTCGATCTGGATGCAAACCCTTTTGTGATTAGGTGGGCCACATAGAAAGATTTTCTAACCACTTTGGCAATGTAATTATCAAAGGAGAGGTTACTATCTACTTGGGTCCCCAGATCCCTTATTACGTCTTCCGTATTTAGGGAGCTACCACCTATGTGGTAGTTTGTGGGTACTTTTTTTTTCCAAAGGGGATGACTATGCACGTTTTGGCATTTAGCTTGAGACCATGGTTTTGACACCAGGTATCTGTCTCAGTGAGACCCTTTTGGAGGATGTCTGTGTCAGCTGGAGAGTCAGGTATAGCCCCTAGTTTGCAGTCGTCTGCGAACTTGGTGGGCCATAGTCCTCCTGTGCTTGCCTGTACCTCTGAGAAGTATATGCCGCGCAGGAGGGGTCCTAGGACTGAGCCCTGGGGAACGCCACTTGTAACAGGTTTAGAGTCAGACCTAGCTCTTGCAACTCTTACCGTGTGAGTTCTGTCTGTGAACCAGTTGGCAACCCATCTCGTGACGTAGGGCTTTATGTTCAGGCTGGTGAGCTTGTCTATAATACCTGAGTGGGGAATAATGTTGAAGGCCTTTGCGAGGTCTAGGTAGGCTGTGTGGACCACCTTTCCCTCGTCTATAGCCTTGATAACTGTCTCAAAGAAGTCTGCCCTTAACAAAGCCGAACTGGGTTGGGTCCAGTGTTTGGTGGTTTC
Source organism: Protopterus annectens (assembly GCF_019279795.1). NCBI lineage: Eukaryota > Metazoa > Chordata > Ceratodontiformes > Protopteridae > Protopterus > Protopterus annectens. Next base: position 402,325,797 of record NC_056743.1, on the reverse strand, counting down.
CAATGTCTCTGTTAATGAGATCTATGATGATGCGCTCCATAGCTTTGCAGACCAAGCTGGTCAGGCTTATAGGGCGATAGTTCCCGGGGTCCATTGTGGCTTCACCTTTGTGGAGCGGAATAACCGTTGCTGTGCGCCACTCTGTGGGCATGTAGCCTGTGGAGAGGCTGAGTTTAAACAGTGTGTTTAGGTGAGGGGGTTAGTTCATCTTTGAGCTCATGTAGGACGCAGCCTGGGACACTGTCCAGTCCCATTGATGCTGTGTTTTTGGCTTTGGAAAGGGCTGTTTTAACCTGAGTGTCTGTGATTTCAGGGGCAGTACATTCTTCTGGTATAGTTATGGGCCCTTTTGGGGGTGAGAGGGGGATGAAGTTTGCACTGAAACTGTCTGCCAGGATGTTGGCTATATCGGTCGGTTTAGTGTATTTTGTGCCATTCTGCACTAACTGAGCAGGTCTGAGAATTGCCACTTAGATTCTGGACATAGCTAAAGAATGCCTTGTGGTTATCTTTGGAGTCCATGGCAATTTTATTTTCGAAACGAGCCTTGGATGATTTTATGAGGGAACGTAGTTTCTTGCTGATACTGATCAGGGATGTCTTCCCTGCTTGAGATTTTGCTCTTTTCTGTACTAGTTTCCTCCTCCTATTGTATAGCTTGTTTATGGCAGAGGTCCACCAGACTGGTTTCCTTTTCTTGGAGGAGTGAATCTTGGTTTTGTTTGGGATAGCACAATCCATGCATTCTTGTAGGTGCCCGTAGAGTGCATTAGTAAAGGATTTTGCAGCTTGGGCAGCATTATCCTTTAGCATGGCGGCTTTGTAACTTCCCACCTCGGTCTTAAGTAATGTGAAGTTTGCTTTTGAAAAGTTTTTCACGGTGGTTTCTTTGACCGGGGGTGTTGGCGGAATGTGGATATCCAGAGTGATTAGTTTATGGTCAGATCTAACCAGCGAGGGGTTGACTTCCGGTGTGGAACACCGGTTGCCCATGTTGGTGATGACCAGGTCCAGTATGTTGTCTCCTCTGGTGGGGGTGTTAACCAGTTGATCCAGGGCGTTTGAGTTTATAAATTGTAGGAAATGTTGGGCTAGGGAGTTCGTATTTGAGTAGTTCTTCCAGTTAATGTTTGGATAATTGAAATCACCCAATATCAGGGTGTTTGGTAGAACCATTTTGTTTCCCAGTGTTTCCAGGAATGCGGAGTGGGGGTCCTAGGACATGGTGGGTGATCTGTAGCAAGCTATAATTTGAATAGCAGTTTTGCCCGTTGTTAGTTGCACGTGGATGATCTATGAAGCATCATGCTGTGCCACTAACCTGGAGGTGTGGATATCCTTGATGAATATGGATACTCCCCTGCCTTTTGTATTTCAGTCCAGGTTTTGTGGCCGAAATGTATGGTATGAGTTGTAACTTGGTAGTGCTGGGGTGCTCTCTGGAACCGGGTTTCTGTTACTGCACATGTATCGATTTTCTCCATACTGAGGAGTGCCTCAAGTGCGTGCATTTTGAGGTTTAGACTTCTGGCATTGAACAGCATTACCCTCAGTTTTTTTGTTAATTTACTGCGGTGGTGGTGCTGCGGTAGCGTTGTCGCCTCACAGTAAGATGTTGTCCTGTTCAATTCTCAGCTAGAGTGTCTTCTGTGTGGAGACGTGCGTGAATGGGCGTACGTTCGTTGAAGGTTGTGCATCAGGGCCGGGAACTCGGCACGTAAAAATCTACTGCCAATCATTAGCGGACCGGAATTCCGCTGTGGCGACCCCTAACTGGAAAAGCCGAAATGCACAAACAAACCCTCAGTTTTTTGTTACTTGTGCTATTTACGGCGGTGGGTTTGTCTTTTGAGCCTTGCCTAAAAAAGGCACTATGGGGGTGGCAAGAGCCTTGGCCAGTATTCGAAAGCCTAAGGGTGACAGGTGCAAGCCATCTCTAGTAAAGCAGCTTGGCTTGAGCTTGTCATCCCAGGCTGACAGACACTGGATCCCCTTTGAATGACACCAGAAGTTTAGCCAATTGTTGAAATTGATAATTTTTTTCTCTATACCGTGGTATCATTCTTGGTGAGGGCAGGATGCTACTCAGGGTCAAGGTCATACCAGCCTGGGCTACGTGATCAGAGAGCTCCTCCATGTCTCTTTTCATGTAGTCCAGGGAGGTACGGCTCAGGTCATTCACACCAACATGGACAATGACAGAGTCATATTTGTACTTGTTCTGGAGTGACTTGAGTGCTTGTGTTATGTGGCGGATCCTGGCACCCGACAGGCAACTAACAGTAACCTTCTCCTTGTTCAGCCTAGTGAGTGGGACGTCAGTGTGCCTGACTATAGAGTTCACCTATTACTAGTGTGTTGGGTATGAATCCGACATCGGATCTGAGCCGACATCTTTGCAGACAGCTTCTAGGCTCGAGCTCCTCCCACTCCCTTGCTGCCCATTAACACTTCAGATCTCATTTGCCACGCTCAACATCAGACGCACATTCTTTGGCTTGAGTCTCCAGTGGGGATAAGTAGCTAATTTTTTTCAAATTTTTCTCCCTTTTAGTGTTTAGTCCTTACTAGTTATATTATTGGTAGCATTTAGTCCCTAATCTCCCGTTTTGCTCTCGGCTGCTGTGTTTTATGGCGCCCTTTTTGTTGTGGCCATTTATTCTTGTAGTTTTATAGTTTTGTAGCGTTATAGATTTATAGTTTATAGCTTATTGTTTTATAGTGTTATACTTTGTAGTGTGGCTAGTTGTTCTCTGAGTATGACCGTAGCTTTTCTTTCCCATTTTCCGAGTTCAGCGTGCCCCTTAGAATTTGGTGTTTTCTCTTCTCAGCATGTCTAACAAGCCTGTTGGGTTCAGATTGTCCTCCTCTTGTTGTCGGAAATGCCCATGTTTGATTCGCATGAGGAGTACCACATTCAAACCCAGGGGTCTGGTTGAGTGCCGAAACAAACTTCTCTTAAAAGGTCTAGCCCAAGGTTGTCCATTGGCCCAGTCCCCAGCCAAGCCTGGACCCTCTGATCATAAGAGGAAGGCCCCCACTCTTCCCAGGTCATCTTCGTCTAAAAAGGCCAGGCTATCAGATCCCAGTTCCTCAGATCCGACTCCAGCCTTGGCCCAGTTGGATCTGATGTTCTCAGATCGTAGGTCCCATGACTCCCCCTCCGGATCCAGGGCTTCTGCTTCGAGACCCTCAGATCCGAGGTTGCGGGAATCTACTCCCGGATCCAAGTCCTCCAGATCAAGGCCTTCGGATTTGGCCAGATCTGGGCCAGCCATGGATCCGGCGTCCTCGGATCCGACTCGTGAGATCCAAGTGTTTGGATCCTCATTTACCTTTGGATCCGAGCAGGTCAAATCCAGGATTGGTATCTGATCTCACTATTATTATAGAGGACTCCCCATTGGGTTCTAGCTTGGGGCATTCCTATTCTGCTTCTAAACACAAGAGTCGGTCTTCAAACAGGCAGGGAAGGTCTATGGACTTCAGACATCCATCCCCAGCTAGGTCCTCTGCCTCGTCTAGGTCCACCAGGAGCTTGCTCCCAGCTGATATGGACTGAATGAGAAGGTCCTTTGTCAAGGCTTAGATTGAGTTGGGGCTTCTTGCGTCCTCTGCCCATCTGGCCAAGAGTGTATCTCCTACCCCCTTGCTGGCTTTTCCCCATCTGATTCAGTTGGTTACGGACTTTCAGGCCCTTGGTTGCATAGGGGAGGTGACGGGGTCCCTAGAGGCTGCTCTGTCTCTACCCTTTTGGAGTCCTTGACTGCCTCTGCCCGGCCTCCCCCTGGACAGATGGAGTCCTGGGCCCTTGGGTCCTTGGGTGGGGAATCCAAGCATGTTTTTAGGACTGGTCCCTTCCTCTTGGTACTTTTGGACCTTGACAGCTCGGGACCAGTGCTATCCAGAGGCCAGGAGGCAATGGCCTGCTCTGATCCCTCTTCTCAGGTGGGCTTGCCTGCCAAGAGTGTGGATAGGGCATTGTCCAGCCCTTCTGCCTTCTGGGTTGCAAAGAGGACTTTTTCCTCCACAAGAATTTCTTCCCCCCCTTCCAGGGACCATCCCAGCCCCCCCAGAGTGGACTCTTCTCATCCTGTTCCTGGTCGAAACTCTAAAACTAGCCTTCAGGCAGGAGTCACCCCTTGAGGTCCACCTCTCTTCCGGATCCTCCCCCAGCCCCCCCCCCCCCCCAGCCTCCCCCCGAGGAGGTGCCTTGAAAGAGATTGTGCAAGAAGAGGCACCTAAGGCACATAGACTCCTCTACGGAGTCACTAATGGAGGATATGGACGTCACTGAAGAGGACGGGACCTCCAAATCTCTTCACAAAGATGTCTCCTTTGGGGACATCTTAGAAATCCTCAAGCTTATAGGTGGGATGGTCTTCTCGTCCACCAAAGGAGTTCATGTTCTTGAAGACTTTCAGGACAGGACCATCTACCTCTTGGGTCACCCCTGCTGACGAACATATAGACATTATCGCCAGCAGGGCATGAAAGGAACCAGATATTGTGGAGCCTGTTCCCAAGCACGCAGATAAATTTATTAGCCCTGCTTCTGACAAACCATTATGGTCTGAGGGTGTGCCAGTCGATGCTATTGTGGTAGCGGCTGCCACCAAGAAAGAGCTGGCAGAACAGAGTACATCTGTTCATCCTCCTAAACGAAAGTTCCGGGCGATTGACATACATGGAAAGCAGGTTTTTGCCTTCACTGCCTTTGGTCTGCGAGTGCTGAACTACTTGACCCATTTCATCCGACTCCAGAGGGACTTGGTCAAGGAGCTTACCACGTTCCATTCTGAGCTACTGCCTGCCGTGGAACTAAGTTGTCCCCCAAGCTGTCTACTCTTACTTCCATGTCTAATTCCTCAATGAGGCTGATTGCCAACACTGCAGAAGGCGCTTCTTCAGCGGCCGGCACATGCATCGCTATTTGGCGTCAAGACTGGTTGTGCCTTTGCAGATTTGCAGAGTCCTTTAAGGCGTTCTTCACTAGTGCCCCCTTTGACAGATCTGCCCTCTTTGGCCCTTCGGACAAAGAAACACCCGCAGCAAGCAGGAAGGCAAGACCTTGTCAGCTGTGGGAATCAGGTTTTCTACCCCTCAATGCTCCTCCTCCAAGACGCAGTGAGGGGCCAGAAAAATGTGGTATCAAAAGTCGCAGTCTGCCTTTCAAGACGCTCAGGTTGAGCCCTCTTTTAGAGGTCAGGGGAGATGGTTCAATGGCAGACACTGCCCCAGAGGCAGAGGGGGTCTGCAAAATCAGGGTTCCAGCGAACCTTTCTCTAAGAAGCCCCCTCCAGTGCTCCTGAAGCACTGCCCGACTGTCCTGCCCTGGAGGCAGTCTGGGATCATTTGACACTGCACCCTTTGGCCTGGTCAAAGTACAAAAGGCCACTAGGTGCTAAACATTATTTCCAGGGGCTGTTCTATTCCCTTTTCTCAGTCTTGTCCTCCAGTCAAGCGATACGTCCAGAATGCGCCACCCCATCAGAGGGAGTTCGCTTAGAAAGAAGTGTTCAAACTTCAGAAGGGAGCCATCCAAGAGGTCCCCCAGGACAATGAGAATTTGGTGGCAAAGATGACGGGGGACATGCGTCCAATTCTAGACATCAGTGTGCTAAATCTCTCTCTCAAGAAGTGCAAGTTCTGGATGGTCACTGTCCAGTCCGTCATGCCTCTTTTGTACAAGGGCAATTGTATGTGCTCTGTGGATCTCCAGGATGTGTACTATCATATAAAAATAGGCACTCCAGGAAATATCTCTGCTTTCACATAGGGCCCAATCACTAACAGTTCAGGACCCTGCCCTTTGGTCTCAGCACAGCACCCCTGGGTGTTCACCAAGGACATGGCAGTGGCCGCAGCTCACCTGAGACTGCTGGGATTCCGGGTATTTCCTTACCTCGACAATTGGCTCCTTACAGCTCCCACCAAGCATCATCTGGCTGCAGCCACTCAGTATGTGCTTCGTCTGTTTGATCAGTTAGGGATTACAGTGAATCTCCTCAAATCGAATCTGATTCCATCCCAAAATTTGGAGTTCATCAGGATTCAGCTGGACACTATCAGAGATTGCAGCACTCCCTCTCAGCTGCGTACATCTCATCAGATTTCATGTCCACTGCTTTCTAGGTCTGACTTGTCCCCAGGTCTGCATTATTCTGAGTGCCCTATGGTCCATGGTGGCAGCAATTTATCTGGTGCTGTTAGCCAGGTTCTACATGAGGGGTTCTTCAGTGGACTTTTGCGGTCCAGTGGTCTTCCCTGTCTCATCCGATGACAACCTCAAGTTGTATCACTCCAGTATGCAGACATCATCTCCTTTGGTGGGTTCAGTCTCCCGACCTACTAGCAGGCAGACCATTCTCTTCTTCCCCCCAGTGCCACTATGACCTTGGATGCTTCCCTGTTGGGGTTGGGGGAGCATTACCAGGAAAAGACAGTCCAAGCCACATGGTCCTCCGCTGAGACCAAACTGCACATAAATGTACTGGAGATGAGCAGTCCTCTTCACATTGCAAGTCTTTCAGGACCAACTCCCTCTGGGTACCATTGCAGTTCACAGAGACAAACATGGCTGTTGTGTGGTACATCAACAAGCTGGGGGCGCACACACTTATCTGCTTTGTCGTGAAGCTATGAGGGTGTAGGAATGGGCAGTGTCCTTGGGGAGCTTTCTTCTTGAAACGCACATTCCTGTCAAGTCCAACGTGTTGGCAGACAGACTCAGCAGGACAATCCTGTGTCCCTCGCGAGTGGTCCCTGAATCCTTCAGTGGCAAAAGAGATCTTCCGTTGCTGGGGTCAGCCAAGCTGCGACCTGTTCGCTTCCCCTCACATCCACTAATGGAGCCAGTATTTTGCCCTGATTCCCCCTTTTGGGAAGTCCCCCAGGGATGCTGTGGTCCATGATTGGCCTTTGGGTCTCCTTTACGCCTTATCCTCATATTTCTGTCATCCCAGTAGTGCTTCAGAAACCTCGATGCCTCAAGGGCATCTTGATCCTAATCGCCCCTTTTGACCTTGTCAGGTGTGTGTTCCCCTCCTACGGTCTCATTTAAAGTACCCCCCTTGGGTACTAGATCCCCTTCCGAATCTGATTTCCCAATCCTCCCAGCTTCCAACCCCTAACCTTCAGACTCTTCATCTGATGGCGTGGTTTGTCCACTTCCATAATCTTGAACAAGTCCAGGTTTGCATCTCCTGTCAAGGACATTATTCTGACCTCTCAGAGGTCATCCACCAGGAAGGTATATGCGAGTAAGTGGAAAAGGTTTTCTGTTTGGGCCAAGCAGCAAGAAACCCTTCTCTGCTTCCATCCTAGACATCTTACTGATGTTCATCGTGCATACAGCTGCAGTCATAACAGATGGGTTTTCCTGCCGTCAGGCGGGTCCTCGGTCGGCCGAATTCCAAAGTCTAGGTCCGGCGTCAGATGTCGTCGCTTCTTCCCTGACGTCAGTGCGACAGGGGTATAAAGGAACCAGCCAACGCCATTTTCTTCAGTCTTTCTTGCCGCGCGGTGCCCGAAGCAGAAGCAGTTCGCAAGTGCCGGTCGGCCAGCTCCTGAGATTACGAATATTTTTCAACCGAAGTCTTCTTGAAAGCTAAGTACCCCGTTGGGGAAACATTTCTTCCCTCAGACCGATGTCAGACAAAGTTAATAATTGCATTTCTTATGGGAAGCAAATACCGCATAAGGATTTTCATTCCCTCTGCATTCCTTGCTTAGGCCCAGACCACGACGTCTCGGCCTGTCGTTTTTGTGCTACATTCAACAGACGCACTATTAAGCGTCGGGCGGAGTTCACCCAACACTATTTTGGCAAAAAGTTTAATTACATTATGTCGTCGGATACTCCAACTCCAGTTTTAAGTAAAAGACGCAAAGATAAGGACCGACATACGAGGTCCGCGACTTCAACCGACACCACGCCAAAGCCGACTACAGGTGGTCCGGTTCTCAGTGAGGCGCCTGACTACCGATGACACTTCTTTGGCGGTGTCTTCAGTGCCCGAGGTCGCAGGCTCTTCGGCCTACACCCCGACTACAGATACTGAAGCCACTCTTGGCGGTGAAAGTCAGAGTTTAGACAGACCTGCCACCTCTCAAGGTGTCTTCAGGCCTTCCTCTTCTTTTTCCATCAAGGCTTTCATTAAGTCTAAAGCAGCCATGCATATTAAAAGACAAGCTCCACAGGGCCCCTCTCAAGGCCCCATGCCCAAAAAGCAGATGCTCAAAATGGCTGAGGATTTGATTACTCTTATCAGGGGTTCTCAACCCCCCCCCCCCGGACAAAAGGCCCAGAGTGGAGGAAGAATCCCCTTCCTCGGACCAGGCCTCCATTATTTCAGAACATTATGAAGACCAGGAACATTCATACTCCCCTTTTGAAGTCTCTGATGCAGAGGAGTCCATTCCCTCTGTCTCCCCCCCCTGAGGATTACTCTTTTGGGGAAACCTTGCATACCTTGAGGGAACACTTCCACTGGGAAGGCCAAGAGTACTCAGACTCCAAGAAAAGGCTCAGGGATTTCCTCTTGCTCCCTCAGCACAGGCCTCTGGTTATACCTCCTGTCTTAGACATACTAGATGATGTGTATTCGGAGGCCTGCCTTAACCCAGATTCTTTACCTCCAGCTCCAGTCAAGCCTGATAGGTATTACCGGGTTCCTGATTCACACCAATTTCTATACAAAAGCCATGCGGCTGACCCAGAAACTATTTCACAGGGCCCCAAGGGAATTAAGACCTCCACTGCTAAAAATCCATTACCCTCAGAAAGAGATTCCAGAGCTTTAGAAAGGTGGGGGAAGAAGGTATACACCTTGGCCACCTTAACCATGAGGGCATTAAACTGTCAGTTCCATATGTTAAAGTACCAACAGTTTCGGTTATCACAGTTGAAAAGCAAAATGTCACTACCTGAACAACCAGACTTGAAGGAGTTGCAGGATTTGTTACATAGTGCAGAACAAGTGGGTAAACATACCTTGCAATGTGGTTTTGATGCTTTAGAGGCCTCATGTAGAGCTGCTGTTACAGGATCAGTCATACGTAGACATGCTTTGCTCAAAGAGCAAACCTTACCAGGTCATGTTAAAGCTAAATTACTTGATGCACCTCTGCAAAAAGATGTATTGTTTGGTGTTAAAGCTGAGGAGGTATTAAAGAAAATGGAGGAACAGGCAAAATCAATGCAAACAGTGAAAGATTTCCTACAGGTACAACCTCCACATTTCAGTAGAAATTGGTCTTCAAAAAATTGGTCCTTTCCAGCCACGGACAGACCCCAAAGAGGTAGATACAGGCGCCCGAGGGCTAGAGGGCAATCTCAAGGATCGTTTAGAGGCAGACAATGGCAAGCACCTACACAAAGAGGTGGTGAGGATAATTCACAGCCATTCAGAAAGCAGAACCAATGACTTTCCCCTTTGCATGCCAAGCAAGGCTCAAATGGCAGCACCTTTAGGCGGAAAACTGGCATTATTTTCGAAAAATTGGCATATTGTCACAAAAGACAAATGGATCCTGGACATTATAGACAGAGGCTACAGATTCCACTTTCACGCCCTTCCAAAAATGAGAGGCATGCCAAACCTGCCACACAATCAAAGGGCAGAGGCACAAAACAAATTTCAGATCTCATGGACATGAAAGCTATTCAAGAGGTACCTGCACAAGAACAGGGTCAAGGTTTTTATTCCAGACTATTCCTGGTACCAAGGAAGGGCAAAGATTGGAGACGTATTTTGGACCTATCCATCCTAAACGCATTTTTACTCGTGCCAAAATTCAAGATGCTCACATTACAGCAGCTCTTTCCCATGCTGGGCAAGGAGTCTTGGCTGGTAACATTGGACTTCAAGGAGGCATACCTGCATGTCCCAATCAGACAAGATTGCAGAAGATACCTCAGATTTCTTGCAGGTTCAACCCATTATCAATTCTCTGCATTGCCCTTTGGCTTATCCACTGCGCCCAGAGTGTTCACGAAATGCCTGGCATCAGTAATTGCCTACTGCAGACTTCAAGGGACACAAATATACCCATATTTGGACGACTGCCTGATCCAAGCGGACAGCAAGCACATACTTCTGAAACATCTGGAGTTTATAATAATGTTGTTGAATTCTCTGGGATACACAGTCAACAAAAAGAAATCAAGGCTAATACCTTCTCAAACAATAATTTTCCTGGGTGCCAACTTGGATACAAACACCCAGATGGCCTACCTCACGCCAGAGAAACAAGGGCAACTAACTCAATACTTCAGAAAACTGGCAACTTTCACCAGGCTGACTGCAAGGAAAATCCTGCAGGCTCTGGGATTCATGGCATCTTGCATCCTACTAATCCCATGTGCAAAGTTGCATATGAGGAAACTTCAGTGGTACCTAAAAAAAACTATGGTCTCAACACAGCCACAGTTTGGAAACAATAATACCACTGATTCCATGTCTTCAAAAGGAATTTCTGTGGTGGGCTCAAGCATGCCAAAGAAACACAGGTCTCCCATTCTGCAAGCCTCAAGCAAATCAAGTCATCACAACAGACGCCTCGGATTACGCCTAGGGGGGAGCACATGACAGATCGGTGCATTCAGGGCAAATGGTCCCAAAAAGAAAAGCACCTACACATCAATCAAAAGGAAATGCTAGCAGTAATAAATACTATTATAGCTTTCAAAGACCTGCTGCATCCAGGCCAGCTATTGATAAGGACAGACAACACCACAGTAATGTAGTACATAAACAAACAAGGAGGAACCCATTCATACCCCCTATGCAGGCTAGGCATGTCTCTTTGGAACATGGCTCTGGAATTGCAAATCGAGCTTCAAGCACAGTTCCTGCCAGGCAAGGAAAACACGCTGGCAGACAACCTAAGCAGAAATATGACAGATCCACACGAATGGAAGTTGCATCCTCAAGTTTTTTCAAAGATAATTCAAGCATGGGGAAGGCCAGACATAGATCTCTTTGCCTCCCACAGAAATCGCCAATTGGCAAAATTCTGCTCAAGGACCTTTCATCCACAGGCCTGGAAAGTGGACGCACTCTCTTTCAGTTGGACAACAATGACAGTTTATGCCTTTCCACCACTTCCTCTGCTGCCCAAAGTTCTATTAAAAACCAGAGCAGACAGACCAAAGATGATTCTCATTGCTCCAGACTGGCCAAGACAGCAGTGGTACCCACTCCTGAGGAGCCTGACGCATTCCCCACCATGGATCCTGCCTCTAATGCCTCTTCTACTGACTCAGCACAACTTCAAAACTCTTCACAGTCAGCTGAAAACACTCAATCTAGCCGCATGGGAGATTCCTTAAAATCACAACAGACCCTACTCTCCAAGGAGGTGCAGGATGTAATTTTGGAGGCCAGAAGACCTTCTACTAGAAAAACTTACTCCGCAAAATGGAAACGGTTTTGTGCTTGGAATGAGAAAAAGGGCCAGAACCCTGGAATACTGAATTTACCTCAAATATTACAGTACCTAGGTGAGATGCTAAGCAGTGGACTTTCGTTCTCCTCCATCAAAATCCATGCCTCAGCCATTTCTGCAGAATACAACACTGATCCTCCTTTATTCTCTCACCCCCCCCTCTTAAGACAGTTCCTCAGAGGGGCTAAGAATATAAAACCCCCAAGGAAACAACCAGTACCTGCTTGGGACCTCAATTTCATTCTAGAAAAACTGACTTTGCCTCCCTTTGAGCTAGCTGCCTCAACAGAACTGCAATATTTGTCCTGGAAAACAGCCTTCCTGCTGGCTATCACCTCAGCTCGCAGAGTTTCGGAACTACAAGCCCTCATGGCTGTGCAGCCTTTCATCATTTTCCATCAGGACAGAGTTTCCTTACGAACCAATCCTTCCTTTATGCTAAAGGTAGTATCCAGGGTAGCCTTGAATCAGGCTATCCACTTACCTACCTTTTACCCCAATCCTCAAAACAAAGGGGAGAGACTACTACATTCTTTGGACATTCACAGACAGTTACGTTATTATTTGGACAGAACAAAGCCTTTCAAAAAAACAGAGCAACTCTTTGTGTCCTATGCTACAGGAGCTCAAGGGAAGCCTATTTCCAAACAGACAATCTCAAAATGGATAGCCCACTGCATACGCTTTTGTTACTCTTTTCATGGTAAAACTGTACCTGCAGGCATCAGGTCTCACTCCACAAGGGCCACAGCTACCTCTGCAGCTTTCCTCAGGGGGGTTCCTACCAAAGATATTTTGGAAGCTGCCACTTGGAGTTCTGTACATACTTTCTCCAAGCACTATCACCTACCATTATACTCCAAATCTAGAGCAGGCTTTGCCACTGCAGTCTTGCAGGGCATCCTGGCTCCTCCTAGTTCCACCTAGTGCCTACCCCCTCCCTTTTTTAGCTTTGGTATTCTACCCATCTGTTATGACTGCAGCTGTATGCACGATGAACATAGTACAGTTTTGTACCTACCATAAATGTAGATGTTCGAGTGCTAATACAGCTGCAGTCCAGGTTTCCCTCCCTCCTTCCCCTCTGGGACAGGCCTAATGGCTAACACTTCCTCATACAACCTGATTGGGGTATTCTTTTATGGTGTATTTGCTTGCAACTACTGTTTTTTGATTATACTGCATTGCATTATTACATAAATTTATGTATTGCCTTCCTTCTGGGGGCACCTGACATCTGGGGCAAGAAAAACTGAAGAAAATGGCGTTGGCTGGTTCCTTTATACCCCTGTCGCACTGACGTCAGGGAAGAAGCGACGACATCCGACGCCGGACCTAGACTTTGGAATTCGGCCGACCGAGGACTCGCCTGACGGCAGGAAAACCCATCTGTTATGACTGCAGCTGTATTAGCACTCGAACATCTACATTTATGGTAGGTACAAAACTGTACTTTCTTGTCTTAGCTTTTTCAAGATGGGGCAAGCTTCTCTACTATCAAAGTACAGTTGGCAGCTGTCTCCAACTTTCATGTCTGCGAGGAACCTACCTTTTCCTCTCGCCTTTTGTAAGGCATTTTTGAAGGGTGTTTCTCTGCTCTGGCCTCCTGTCAAGGATCCTTCCCCTCCTTGGGACCTTTCTTTTCTGCTGCAATCTCTTACAGAAAGTTCTCTTGAGGCAGCTGGTACATATGTGAATTTTTTTGTCATGGAAGACTGCCTTTCTGGTAGCTATAACTTCAAAAGAAGAGTTTCAAAGTTGCAGGCTCTTCTGTCAAACCGCTTTACATGGTGATTCATAAAGACAGAGTGGCTCTTCAAACTAAACACTTTGTACCTGTGTAAATAGTATAACGTGCTGTTACTGTTAAACCCAATACCCTTCCTGCCTGGGTGATAATTTATTATTTCAGTTTCTTTTTACAGTTATTCTCTCTCATTCCCCTTTCAGAGACCTTTCTACAGCAGCAGGCTAAGAAGGAAACGTAGCTAGACACCTACAGTAACTTATTTTCTTTTTAAAGCCCTTGAGTCTTTGTGGCTGGTTTCTTCACTGCAAATGCGGTCAATGGCCAACGGGTTCTCTCTCTGTCCCCCACTTGCTGAATCCTTGGCCATTGACTGCATCTGCAATGAAGAAACCAGCCACAAGGACTGAAGGGCTTTAAAAAGAAAATAAGTTACTGTAGGTGTCTAGCTACGTTTCCTTCTTAGCCTGCTACTGTAGAAAGTACCTGGTCTAAAGCAGAAATAACTGACTCTACCCATGGCTAGGGACAGCAGTTGCTCCCCACCCCCATCAGCTGTAAATACATTCCCCAGTTAAACTTTTTTCTTTTTAGTTATCAGTAAACTAAGATAAACTCTAGGCGGAAAAAAGGTAACCCAGTTGATACACTGGAATTGCACACTTGTAAAACAGAGGCAAGAAGGTACTTAAACTGCCACTTTTTGTCTGCTTCAAACTAGGTATCTACCCAGAAAGGACACAGCTGAAATCAGGTCCATAGATTGTTTTTCCCTAGTAGATTCTAATAACTACTAACAATTTGGATGTTTAGACACTTACCCTGCAATGTTTAGCCTGGGGGGTTCTAGTATTTACCCAGAAAGGACACAGCTGAATTCAGGTCTGTAGATATTTTTCCCTGCTAGATTCTAATAACTCCTAACAATTTCGCTTTTTAGACATTTACCCTGCAATCTTTAGCCTGGGGGGGTTCTAGCCAACTCTGTTCGCTACACTCACTTTGCTCCCCTCCCATTCCCCTATTCTCATCCGCCCCCAGTACCTCTACATTTATTCTTGGCCTTAACCCCACCAATTAGGCTACACCACTAGTCACCCCCTCCCCCTACATCCAACACAATCATGCTACTACCTAATATAATAACAATCCTAACCTGCATAGTTCTAGTTCACATTACATCCTACTAAGGCTCCGCAGTCACGTGCCCCAACAACTTCCACTGTACTCTCTATCAACACCCTCCCTTAAACATTTACACTATAACTACACAACCCCTGCCACCAAAAACATCCTCCCAATACACACACACACACACACTCCATTACCAAACACCAAACACACACAAAAATAAAGTATCCCTAAGATACCATAAGCAATTTACTGTGTATATAAAACATATCCTAAACACCCTCTATAAACTAGCCCTCGCTGGAGACAGCCATCCAAACCCTGGTCCTCCCAAATCCAACCCAACCACAAACCCTAGTCCAAGCAACTCCCCCCCCCCCCCCCAACTCAACTCCTAGCCAACAAAAAAAACAACAGGCCTACTTCTAATGTCCCTAAACATCAGAAGCATATGCAATAAAATCCAAGAACAACATGCCAACATAAGCATATATTCCCCAGATATTCTCTTCCTAACTGAAACCTGGCTCAAACCTCACATCAAAAGTGAGGAAATACTTCCACCTGAATACAATATCCTTCACATAGACAGATTGTCCAAAAAAGGAGGTGGTGTAGCATTGATATTTAACCACACCACCTCAATATTCAACTCCTGAACACATCTGCCCCTCACCACAACAATGAAGAAATCCTTTATGCCAATTACAAACTAAACCCAAACAAAACAATCATTAATATAGGATGCTATTTCCCACCAGGGAAAAATATTACACCCCTAGAAAATCTCTTGAGCTGGGCTACTCTATCTCTACCCCAGGAAACCATCATTCTCGGCAACTTTAACATCAACTGGCTATCCTGTAATAATCTCCCAACCATTCACCTTAATCTCCATGGGTTCACTCAACTCATCCAATCCCCTACCCGAGTCAACAAAAACCCTAACAATCATACCTTATTTGACTGGATCCTAGTCAACAAAGCCCCTCACTCTTACCTAGCAAGCTGCTTACCTGACAGTCTTAGTGACCACTCCCCCACTTTCCTAATTTGGCACCACACAAACAGTCTCAAGCCCATTATCCACAGACAAATACGGAACAAGTCCAACTTCAACCCCAACTCCTTCATATCCTCCCTGCAAAAAATTAACTGGTCACCACTAAAATACCTCAACCTAGATGAGGCTGTCCACTTCTTCAACAGTACCTTCCTCTCCATCCTTAACACATATGCCCCTGCAAGAAATGCCAAAGTCAGATCCAGGAGTACCCCATGGTTACAAAAGACCACCAGAACCCTAATGAAATCCAGAGATAAGGCCTGGGAGCACTGGCGACTAACAGAAAGTAACTCAGAATGGCAATCATTTATTTATTTATTCATTCCTGATGACCGGGGAGGTCCAGTGGGCCTGGGGAGCCCGTTTTCAGTGGAGGCCCAGGGAGAAAAGCTCCACAATACAAAGCTTAATTACATGATTAATTACAAAGAAAATTACATGATTAATTACAAAGAAAGTTAGGATTACAAACAGGTAGCATTCTAAAGAAAAGAGAAAAATAATATTTACAAATTAGTTCACTGGGCTTAGGGAGCCTACTTTAGTGGAGGCTCGGGGAGAAAAGCTACACATTAAAGTTTAATTACAAGAATACTTTCAGTGGAGGTTCAGGGAGAAAAGCTCCACAATACAAAGTTTTATTACACGATTAATAATAATAAAGGAAGTTAGGGATTGCAAGCAACAAGAAGCATTCAAAGGAGTGAGAAAAATATATATAAACAGTTTAGATTCAGGAGTGAAAACAGACATATAGTATCCGTGGCTAGCTTTTGCTGTTTGGTTACATATATTCAACAATTTAAAGTGAGGTTAGGAAGGTAAGAAGGTTAGCCTGGGGTAAAGGGTGGGGAGAGCTTGAGAGGAATGGGTGGAAGAGTACAGTTGCATTTCCTGTTTAGATAGAGGTAAGAATGAAGTTGAGTTTTGAAGTTATTAAGGTTGTCACAGGTCCTCAGTGTGGAGGGCAGAGCATTCCATTTTTTAGCTAGGGAATAAGATAGCAGAAGCTGCCCAGTAGGGCGCTTGGGTTTATGGATGGTGATCAAGTTTTGGTGGGTAGATCTAAGGGGTCTGAGGGGGTTATAAGGTTGCAGAATATTGAGCTGCACAATAAAACCAAAAAGCAAATAAAATTAGACAAATCCCTCTACTATAAATCCGCCCTAAACTCTACCAGCCACAACCCTAAGCAATTTTGGTCCACTATTAACGCTGTCCTCCACCCAGGGAAGGTTGATACCCCCAGCCGTCCATCCCACTCCTCCTCCAGCACTATCGCTGAATCCTTCAACAAACACTTCACTAAAACTATAACATCTCTAAACAAACATTTCCCTACAATAGCCCCCCCATCTCCTAAATCTAAACCCCCCACTCCTCTTTTCTTCTTCACCTCAGTACCTACCTCTAACATAAAAAGACTATTGTCAAAACTTAAACCTACCAAACTCACAGCTGACAACCTCCCCTCTGAATACTTGAAAATTGCAACTGATACACTAGCCTACCCAATTTCAATTCTAATCAACCATTCCATAACAGAAGGCTATGTTCCCTCAATATGGAAAATATCCCACATCATTCCCCTCCACAAAGGCAGCCCCTCCACCGACCTCTCCAATTACTGCCCCATTGCTATTCTCTCTCTTCTCTCCAAGATACTTGAAAAATGTATCAACACCCAGGTCTCCAACTACCTCCTAGCTAATAATCTCCATAACCCAACATGGTTTCACGCCATATCACAGCACTATCTCCACTTTGCTCTCCTTCACCAACACTTTACTTCATCACAAAAACAATGGTCTTTTCTCCACTGCCTTATTCCTAGATCTCTCAAAGGCCTTTGACATGGTATCTCTTGAGCTACTACTCTCTACTCTCCCCAACCTGTCCTTCTCACAATCAGCCTGCAGCTGGTTCCACAGCTATCTACACAGATGCCAGCAATCAGTAATCTGGGATGATAACCTATCACCTCACCTCCCAGTTACTCTCGGAGTTCCCCAAGGGTCTATCCTTGGCCCTCTGCTATTCTCACTTTTCACTTACAACCTACATACTGCCACCACACAAGCATCTCTTATACAGTACGCAGATGAGACTACTCTCATCTGCTCTGCTCCCACTCTACCAGAACTACAACAAATCACACAGGAATTATTCTCTTCTGTAGAAAGCTGTCTATCCAATGCTCAGCTCCTACCAACCCAAGTAAGACGAGACTTCTCCTGTTCCTACCTTCCAAAGCTACCCAAAACACCCCCCACTTCAACATTCTCGCCAAAGACAATACTACCATCATCTCTCCATCAGAACACACAAAATTACTCGGTGTGGAAATAGACAAACTTAGATTTGACACCCTCATATCTCTCACAATAAAAAAGTTCACAAGAAACTTCGTGCATTATATCGAAGCCGCCAATTCCTAACCAAGGCGGCTAGAATCTCCATAGCCAATTCCCAGCTAATCTCCACCCTACTCTATGCATCCCCCATACTTAACCAACCTTAGACAGACAGACCTACACAAGTTGGATGCTCGTTACAACAAAATCGCTAAATTTGCCACTGGAACCTCCTACCACAGCCATCATTGTATCTCCCTTAAAGAAGTAAACTGGCTAGAACTCCCACAACTCCTTCACTTTAATCAACTCACCCTCGCTCATAAACTTATTAACCACCCCATAACATTCCTTCCCTTCAAACCCTTCTCCAAGCCCATCACTCCACTAGGCCCCTAAGGTCAAGCAACAAAAATCAACTCACTGTTATCAAACCCAAAAACTCAGCAGGAGAAGCCATATTTTCATGTACCATATCTAAACTTTGGAACAATCTTCCAGCGTCTGTAACTACTCTACCTTCCAGCAGCCTTTTCAAGACTGCGCTCAAATTCCACTTAAATTTACACTGGCTTTGTCCTTGTTCTAATCCAGACTAACACCCCCACTCTTACCCCCCCCCCCCAGACTCTTAACCCAACTATAAAATCTTGTCTGACAACTTTGTTACTAATATTGTAAACAAGAAACTATCTTAACTTGCAACATTTACTGTATATATTGTTGATAATCAATTTATTGTTATTGTATTAAAGCCAACAACCTGTAATGTTGTTTACTATTGCTGCAACTTTGTATCTCTATTTATCATGTATATGATGTGGAGCTTTTCTCCCTGGGCATCCGCTGAAAAAGGACCTGCGTCCAGTCAGAAGTTCCCAGTAAATAAATAAATTAAAATTCTTCCTTCATGTCTAAGATAGCCATGGAAGCAAATCTGAATCAGTCAATTCAACTGCCAGTTTTCTTCCCTAACTTTTCTAATAAAGGGGAATATCTGTTGCATACGCTTGATGATCATAAACAGTTGCGAATCTTCTTGGATGGAACAAAAGGTTTCTGCATATCTGACTCAGCTGTTTGTGGCATCATCTTAACAGAAATGGTTAGGCGGTTTGAAAAGATACTATTTCTCGTTGGATTTCAAAGTGCATTTCCTTTGCCAGTTCGTCTAAAGGCTTATCCTTACCAGGTTCAATCAGACCTTATTCCACTAGATCAATAGCTACATCAGCTGCCCATCTGACCCATCATTCTGTAGATGAAATTTGTGCAGTAGCCACCTGGTCTACTCCTCACACTTTTGTCAGTCATAAGTTTGACATTCTCTCCAGGAACTGGGTTTCCTTTGGCTCCACAGATGTTCTTCGTGTTTCACTGTTGCAGTCATTACATTTGGGTAATCTGCTGGCAGGTTGCCCTCAGTCAGCCTGAATTCCAAAGTCTTGGGTCCTGCGTCGGTTGTGGTCTTCTCTTCCATGACGTCAGGTCGTCAGGGGTATAAAATATGCAGCCGATGCCATTTTCTTTAGTCTTTCTTGCCGCGCGGTGCCCGAAGCAGAAGCATTTCGCAAGTGCCGGTCAGCCGACTACTGAAATATTCGAGTTTGAGTTTCAGAACCGAAGTCTTCACTAAAGCTAAGTACCCCATTGGGGAAACGTTTTTCTTGCTTTTTATCGATGTCAGAAAACGTTAGTAATTGTATTACTTGTGGGAAGCAAATACCTCATAAGGATTTTCATTTATACTGTATTCCTTGCCTAGGCCCTGATCACAACGTGCCTGGCTGTCGGTATTGTGCTAGATTTAACCAACGCACTATTAAGCGTCGGTATATTTTTGCATCTAAGTATTTTGGAAACAGATTTAGCTACCCAGAAATGTCGTTGGATAGCAATCCAACTACTGGCGTACATAAAAAACGCAAAGAAAAAGACAGAGAAAGGCAGTCGAGATCCAGAACTGATGAAGCTTCTCCTAAGCCAGTCGCCGGTACTCAGGCGCTGTCGCAGCCCCTAATACCCGCTACCTTCGAGTCGCAGGCCTGTATCGACACCCATGTGGAGTCCGGCATGCCGCAAGATACTCAAGGTATTGGACCGACGGATGATAACCCCTCGGATGGGTCCGGAGCCGCTAAGCAGGCACCGGCTGCTGAGGGTATATTCAGACCTCAACATATATATATCAAACTGATGAAAGCGCAAAGCCAAATGCAAAGACATCATCTAAAATTAAAAAAACGACGCCTGAGCCACGTGTACAGGCCTCTATGCCTAAAAAACAGATGATCAAAATGGCTGAAGACCTTATTACCTTGATCAGGGGAACCCATCCCCCTCCAGATAAGAGGCCTAGGCAAAACACTGAATATGAATCTTCAGATCAGGTTTCTATTTCTCCTGATTCCTCTTCTGATCAGGAATTATCTTTGCCTCCCTATGAGGACTCTGATGCTGAGGAGTCTATTTCATCTGCATCTCCTCCTGAGGATTATTCATTTGGAGAAACCTTGCATACGTTGAGGGAGCATTTTCACAGGGAGAGTCAAGACTTCTCAGAATCATAAAAGAGGCTTAGGGATTTCCTCCTTCTCCCTCAGCACAAGCCTTTAGCCATTCCCCCTGTTGTAGACATTGTGGATGATGTGTTTTCGGAGTCGAGCCTGATCCCTGACTCCTTACCTCTGGCTCCCAGTAAGCCTGATAGATATTACAGGGTCCCTGATTCTCATAAATTTTTATTTAGAAACCCTGCCGCTGATCCTGAAACTATTTCACAGGGTCCAAAGGGAGTTAAGGCCTCAACAGCAAAAAACCCTACCCCCCCCTCCAACATGCTGGACAGATGGGGAAAAAAGGTTTATACATCTGCAACATTGGCAATCAGGGCCTTAAACTGTCAATTTCATATGCTTAAGTACCAACCCATGTTATGGGATTGCTGAAACAGAAAATTATGTTGATTTCAGAATGTGCAGAAAATAAGGAATTGCAAGAATTATTGCATGCAGCTGAAAAAGTTGGAAAGCATACTTTGCAATGTGGTTTTGATTCTTTAGAGTCCTCCTGCAGGGCGGCAGTTACTGGATCTGTGATTAGGAGGCATGCCTGGTTAAAGGAACAAAATTTGCCTAATGTTAAAGCTAAATTACTAGATGTACCTTTACAGCATGATTCTCTGTTTGGTATTAAGGCAGAAGAGGTTTTAAAGAAAATGGAAGACAAAGCTAAGTGTATGCAAACTGCTAAAGATTTCTTACAGGTGCAAACACCTAGATTCAGTAGACACTGGCCTACAAAAAAATGGTCCTTTCCTGTGTCAGACAGAGCTCAAAGGGGCAAATCCAGATGCCCTAAGGGTTCCAGGTACCAGACTAAAGACTCATACAGGTCAAAGCAGTGGGGGACATCCACCTCCAAATCTGGAGGAGATAAAGCGCAAACGTACAGAAAGCAATCCCAATTACTTCCCTCTGCGTACACCAAGCACTTAACTTTTGGCAGTACCCATAGGGGGAAAATTAGCACTTTTTGCTCAAAATTGGGTTAATAACCCAGGACAAGTGGGTACTAAACATCATATCACAGGGATACAGATTCTATTTCCACACTCTGCCAGTGGCAAATGATTGGCCAGATCTGCCAAAAAAACAATGGGCAGGGGCACAGAGACAGGTTACGTCCCTCGTGGATATGGGGGCCATTCAGACAGTACCAGAACAGGAAAAAGGACAAGGTTTTTGCTCAAGACTGTTCTTGGTACCCAGAAAGGACAAGGCCTGGCGGCCAATACTGGATTTATCGATTTTGAACACATACCCCTGGACATTCCAAAATTCAAAATGCTCACTTTACAACAGCTTCTGCCCATGCTGGGCAAGAATGCTTGGCTGGTGACTTTAGACCTAAAAGAGGCATACCTGCATGTCCCAGTAAGGCAGTCGTGCAGAAGATACCTAAGATTCAAAGCTGGCTTAATGCATTACCAGTTCTCTGCACTGCCATTTGGCTTATCTACTGCACCCAGGGTCTTTGCAAATGTGCCTGGCACCAGTAATTGCATTTTGCAGACAAAGAAGTATTCAAATATATCCTTACTTAGACTGTCTCATTCAAGCAGAGAACAAGGACACTCTTCTACGACACCTGGCGATTGTGAAAAGGCTTCTAACATGCCTAGGGTACACAATAAACGAAAAGAAATCACAACTGGTACCCTCTCAAAAGATAACATTCCTGGGTGCAAGCTTGACTACAACTGCCCAGATGGCTTACCTCACGCCAGACAAGCAAAGGCAACTGACTACTTACTTCAAACTGATGGCAACAAAACCCAGTCTTCTGCAAGACAAATTCTGCAGGCTCTGGGCTTCATGGCATCCTGCATCCTACTAATTCCATATGCAAGACTGCATATGAGGAAACTTCAATGGTACCTAAAAAGTTTATGGATTCAACATTCACACAGTCTGGAAACAATGATTCCTATCATTCCCTGCCTGCAACAGGAGTTTCTATGGTGGGCAAAGGCCTGTCACCAAAACATGGGACGGCCCTTCACTCTACCCCTCCCCCCCCCCCCCCCACCAGCAAACCTTAACAACAGATGCATCAGATTATGCCTGGGGGGCCACATGGCAGGAAGATGCATTCAGGGCATATGGGCACCAAATCAAATGCATCTGCATATCAACCAGAAAGAGATGCTAGCTGTTCAAAATGCCCTGACAGCCTTCAAGGACTTACTTCATCCAGGACAACTACTGATAAAGACGGACAACACCTCAGTCATGTGGTATGTAAGCAAGCAAGGGGGGACACATTCATACCCCCTTTGCAGATTAGCCATGGCACTGTGGGGCACAGCTTTGACCTACCAAATAAATCGTCAAGCTCAATTCCTGCCAGGAAAACAAAACACTCTGGCAGACGAATTAAACAAACCTTATGGATCCTCACGAGTGGAAACTAAATTCACAAGTCTTCAGCATGATAGCAGAGATATGGGGGAGCCCAGACATAGATCTATTTGCCTCTCCTCAGAATTATCAACTGAAAAGATTCTGCACAAGGACTTATCACAGACAAGTATGGAAAGTGGACGCCCTATCCTTCAGTTGTAAAAACCTATCAGTTTACTTCTTTCCTCCTCTGCCTCTTCTGCCCAAGGTCCTCCTAAAAGTCAGACAAGAGACGCCAAAGAATGATATTAATTGCCCAGGACTGGCCCCGCCAGTACTGGTACCCAAGCCTAAGGAACTTGTCTCAATACCCAGCTTGGACCTTGCCTCAAAAACCACAACTACTGTCCCAGCAAAACAATCGCATCCTGCACAATCAACTACAGACTCTGAACCTGGTAGCATGGCTAATCCTGTAATCATACAAACGACACCTCTCAGTAAAGCTGTGATGGATGTCATTTTGGAAGCCAGAAGGCCAAGTACTAGAAAATCTTATGCTGACAAATGGAAGAGATGCTGACAAATGGAAGAGATTCTGTGCTTGGAATCAAGCACAAGGAAGTGATGCAGCAGAACCGCATATTCCTCAGATATTACAATACTTAACTGAGATGCTTGACAAAGGCCCATCTTTCTCATCAATCAAAATCCATGCCTCTGCCATTTCGGCTCATTACAATACAGAGCCACCAATCTTTTCTTATCCTTTACTAAAGCAGTGTCTTAGAGGATCCAAAAATTTAAAGTCTCCTAGAAGATCACCATTACCTGCATGGGACCTCAATTATGTGTTGGAAAAGCTCACCCTGCCTCCATTTGAAACAGCTGCTACCGCTGATATAAAGTTGTTATCATGGAAGACAGCTCTGCTACTAGCAGTTATTTCAGCAAGAAGAGTTTCAGAGCTACAGGCCCTCATGGCTGTAGAGCCTTTTATCATATTTTACCCAGACAGGCTGTCTCTGAGGACAAATCCTACTTTTATGCCTAAGGTCGTTTCCAGTGTGGGTCTTAACCAAACAGTTCATCTGCCAACTTTTTATCCAAATCCGCAGAACAAAGG
Organism: Protopterus annectens; assembly: GCF_019279795.1. Taxonomy (NCBI): domain Eukaryota; kingdom Metazoa; phylum Chordata; order Ceratodontiformes; family Protopteridae; genus Protopterus; species Protopterus annectens. Next base: position 402,302,018 of record NC_056743.1, on the reverse strand, counting down.
GGAGAGAATTCTGCATTCCTTGGACAGACACAGACAGCCAAGTTTCTACTTGAGCAGGATTAAAGCTCTAAGAAAAACTGAGCAATTACTAGTGTCATATGCTGCAGGGTCAGAAGGAAAGGCTATTTCAAAGCAGACAATTTCAAAGTGGATAAGCCATTGCATCCGTTTCTGCTACTTACACCATGACAAACCTGTGCCCAAGGGCATAAGGTCTCACTCCACCAGGGCTGCAGCTACTTCAGCAGCCTTTCTCAGAGGAGTACCAACCAAGGACATTCTAGAGGCTGCTACTTGGAGTTCTGTTCACACCTTTACAAAGCATTACCATTTGCCTCTCTACTCTAAGTCCAGGGCAGGCTTTTCCACTGCAGTGCTGCAGGGCCTTATAGCCGCACCTAATGCTGTTTAGCTCCAGCCTCCCAACTATAGCTTTGGGATTCTACCCAAATGTAATGACTGCAACAGTGAAACACGAAGAACATAGTACAGTTGTGTACACTTACCATAAATGTAGATGCTCGGGTGTATTCACTGTTGCAGTCCAGGTTACCCTCCCGCCATCCCCCTGTCATTCTACAGTTTATCTTTCCTTCTCTATCTTCTACAACCTATGTGGTATATTTGCTTGTAGATGAAGGTAAAGTTTATATTGATGCATGTATATATTTATAAATATTTATAAAATTGCTACCTTTTTGGGGGCACCTGACATCGGGGGCAAGAAAAACTAAAGAAAATTGCGTCGGCTGCATGTTTTATACCCCTGATGACCTGACGTCATGGAAGAGAAGACAGCAACAGACGCAGGACCCAAGACTTTGGAATTCAGGCCGACTGAGGGCAACCTGCCAGCAGATTACCCAAATGTAATGACTGCAACAGTGAATACACTCGAGCATCTACATTTATGGTAAGTGTACACAACTGTACTTTCTTTGGCATGCCCTTCTGTGAGGCCACCCAGCATTTAGCGTAGCTGGGGACACTGACCCAACAGTGAGAAATAGTGACATGGAGAACATCAGATAAAGAGTTATGTACTTACCATAATGTTGCATCTGTATTATTCTGTCTCACTATTCATCACTATCCTTCCCTTCTTCTTCTGTCCTGCTGTTCCTAGAGCAAGCGGAGTTGTCCTGTCTGGTCAAGGTGGTCTTTAGCTGCTTTCTAACTTTAGGGCAAACTCGATCTGAAGGGTTAGAGGGCAACAAAGGATCATGGGAGTGGGAAGGGCTTGAGCCTAGAAGCTGTCTGCAGATTTGCTGGCTCAGATCTGATGTCTGATCCTATAGTGATGAAGGATAACAAACATGCCAAGTTAGGGGTAAGTACATGACTCTTTTTGCTGTAGTAACTGAGGGACTTCCACCAACAGAAGATCTGATTAGAACCCTTCACCCTCCTGGTTGAGTAGACACCATTGACTCGCATAGTCTTTATTTCTTTCTTGCCACATTCAAGTGAGATCGAATGCTTTGTTGTCACCAGACTGTGCGGCCTAGAATTCATACAAGTTACCCCTAGGGCTGCCACCGTTCATCGTGGCTGAAACCGGAGTAAAGCCTCACCCCTCGTGTCACCAGTAAACCCGCCTACATTCCGCCCATTTTGTGATATCACTGTGACATCACCCTGTGCGGAAAGCCCTCTTTTTCCGTTCCTGCTGCCTGCTTTCGGCTGATTTACTATGCTTTTCTGTAAAAAAAAAAAAAAAAAAAATTGTAAATCAGCCGATTTACAAACACCGAGTCTGTTTCCTTTTTTAAACAGAATACCGGAGTTTGTACAGTGTTTTCCGGACTACCGGAGAATCAGTTTGATTTCCGGATAGTCCAGGGAAAAAAATGGAGGGGTGGCAACCCTAGTTACCCCCATTAGGAAAAAATATTGGTGCTTTTGCCATTTTTGAATGCTAGCCTGTTTCAGTTTTTGGGCATCAGCACCAGATGTCAAATTCTGAAGAAAATGTTTATTGTATTTATGTGGGAAACAAACCTGCTAATCAGATTTCCACAGTAAACTTGTATTTTGGTGGTGGTGCTGCGGTAGCGTTGTCGCCTCACAGTAAGACGTCCTGTTCGATTCTCAGCTAAAGCGTCTTCTGTGTGGAGACATGCGTGAATGGGCATACCTTCGTTGAAGGTTGTGCGTCAGGGCCGGCAACTCAGCACGTAAAAATCTACTGCCAATCATTAGCGGACCGGAGTTCCACTGTGGCGACCCCTAACCGGGAAAAGCCGAAAGACACAACAACAACTTGTATTTTGTCTGGAGCATGAACATGACATGCTTAATTTTCCCCTTCATGCCAGATTTAACCAGAGGATAATAAAGCAGTGTGTGATATATCTGTGGATTTATTTATCTCCGAAAAAGTTGTGTATCATTTCGTGGACTGCCATGTTGTTGACCAGATCCACTACTTACATCCCAAAAAGAGAGAAGCACTTCATTGAGTGGAAGTAATGGGAGGCCATCACCTACATTGTAGTCCAAACACCCTGTTGAACTCACTGATGTGATAATTAGGTGAGATACCTCTGCATGCTCCCAAATCAGGTGCCTTGTTTTTATTAAGGCCTCTGGTGCAAACATTCATCAGGAGCCTGCCACATTTTCAGGTGGTGGCACATCTCCAAAGCAGAATCCACCCAGCTGTCAGACAGTTCTGTGGATCTTGGGTTCTGACGCCTACATTATTGGTAGAAAAGGTGAGGAAGCAATCCCTCATTGCTGGTTCACAAGGACAATAGGCAAAGACAAAAGGCTTGTGGCTGACCAGGTTTGCAGACAACTGTAAGTCGGGTGCTGTCATTGACTCCCCAGACGATGTTAACATACTGCAAAGAGTGTCTCACAGCAACTAATGACTGGTGCCAAAGTCATTGCCTCAAACTGAATGCAGAAAAAATGCATCATCGTACCACTCAGCAAAAATATGACGACTCCTGATTACCACATCAACGGCAACCCCCTATGCACACAACCTGTGGTGAGAGACCTGGGCACTCAGGTTGATAACCTCACATTCAACCGTCATGTAGCAGCAGTGGTCAGAAAAGCCTTTTACTTGGTTCATCTCATAAGTAAAGGGATTGCATCCAGAAAAAAGGAGGTTATTACTCTCTGTACTCCTCCCTCATTAGAGCAATGATAGAGTATAACGCCCTGTTTGAGATGTACCTCTCCAAACATCTGCACCAACTAGAAAGGCCACTGAAATACCTCACAAAGAGAAATCCATAGCCTCCAACACCTGTCCTATGCGGACAGGCTCAAATCACTATCAGTCTACTCTGTATCATACAGATTGCTCAGGGGTAATCTGCGTCTCAATTGCCTTCTCAGACCCTGCCCTACTACAAATGTTCCACATCTGTAAGTCTTGACTCCTCGCGCACTACCCACTCAAAAGGCCTGAACCTAATGTGACATTAACAAAACCTGCTGGAGAGACAGGTTTGTCTCCCAGAAGCTGCCCCATCTCTGGAATAGACTTCATACACGTCAGAGCACCTTGCTGACCCTCTTCAAGTGCAACTTTGTTGAGTGGATGGGAAACCACAAATTTGTCCCTGGGGTTTCACCTGTGTCCCTCATTGACAGGGGCAACAGGTGCTGATTGAGGTTTCTTTGGGGGGATAAACGCTTGGCTAGGCTTGTAAGGGCCCCAGGGCCATTAGCCTAGTAACCTCCTGTGATCCTATGAATAATTGCTACTTGCAGGAAGTTTCAGATGCCCATTTACAGACTAGGACAATATGGTCCAAACCAAAAAGGACATTTGCTAGTTTGCCATAGCTTGTGCTGGGCAGACCTTCTTCCCTTTACCCCATCCCAGTTTCTTCAGAGGAATTTTCCAGGTTGTCTCATGGCTTCATGGGATTTGTGAGAAACGAGCAACCAGCTTCTGAAGAACATTTAGTATTTTGGATCCCTTATGTAAAATGGAGTCCTTATCACCTAAGCATTCTTGCATCTCTAAATCAAAAACAGAGTATTTAGCCTATGTAGACTAGATGTCCTGTCTCAGTCTTAATGAGTCTGGGATGGAGCACACTTTATCCACTTTAACTCCCCCAAACCTTGTGACATTGGAGGAAGCATTTAAAATGAGAGCAATCTTTAAATGGTAAGATAAGTGATTTTTCCAGGGTTCATACAAGATGCAGGGAGTTTCTGGACCTTCGTCAACTCGTGCCATTAGTTATCCTTAGTCATTGAAGCACTGGATGACATTCTTGATAATGCCTCCTTACAGACACATTCCCAACCTCATGCTTCTAAGAAGCCTAACCACTTTGCAGGGTCAGTGACTCCCACAAGTTTTTAAGAGGCTTATTCTCTATGGGTGCTTATTGTCACCCAGATGTGTTACCACCTTCTCCTCAAGATGGATGAGTTAACTGTGTCTGCACTCTCCATCTTTTCTGGCCCTTCCCCTCCAGCACACTTACCTCTAATCTAAAACTGTTCCTTTGGATTGCAGGCAGGGCTTCAGGACTCTGTTATTGGGACAACATAAGGTAAAGATTATAAAATTAAAATGTTATGGGTAATGTAGTGTAACCACCTGGAAGACGGAGTCCTAATTAGTGTTGTGAGATTTCATCCAAACCTGGCATGTTGTGCACTGGAAGAGTGTTACTGCAGAAATGACAAGGTCATGCCTTTTGAATATGTGACACTGTAAAGATTATTTCATCAGGAGGAAAATACACTCTAGGAAGAGGAAATGTGTTGTGTAGCTAGCTATCCTTCATACAATTTCTAAAAGGTATTTTTCATTCAAGACAAGTGGCTGTTCAAGCTTACCTTGAATCAATCTGTTCAACTTTTTTTTTTTTTTTTTTGTGCGCACAGGTTTTTTTTACATGACATCTAAAGCCATCAGGAAGACTTAACTAGTTTTGTGAAGAGGAATAGACACTTTCTAAGTTGCTAGCTGATCACATTTTTCTCTCATACAAATAAAATAAAACATCTCTAGGTAAGTTAAGGCTCACTTCACCAGTCTTTAAAAAAGTGTCTACGTAGAGCATCTTTGGGCTGTCATGTGATTATCCATTCTCATTTTCTCAAGAAACTGCAAGTTGGTAACCTAGTCCAGGGGTCGAGCATGCTGTGCTGCTGCCCTTCTGTCAGAGCTCCTCTAGGTCAACCACCCATGTGAAGCCTGTAAGATGCATTGCTCTGTAATGTTCGACTGCAGATGCATGAATTGTGCAGTTTGGTCCTTAAGGTGCTTGTATATTGTAATTCTGCTGTTACTCACCAGAACAAGTAATATCATTGCTGCAGAGTGGGTTCCTCATGTACCTTGGTACAATTTGCATATTGAGTGTGGTAGGTATCAAGGCTGTCACTAAATCTCCATAGTAATGTAATTCTGAGTTCTAGTGATAGGTCCAAATCTGTTTATATGAATATTCACTACATGTGAAAAGTTGTTGAATTCTGTAAGGCTTAGACATTCTTACTTGTTTTTTGTTTGTACTGTTTTTGCTATGCTTTATTTCCTTAGTTTCTGTTCTCTGGCTTTTTTAGTCAATCATAAGATCATTTGTTGGTACATTGTCTTCACCTGAAACTCCCGTGGTGTGCACACACATGCACAAATTGCTTTGTTTTAAAGCCAGATGGTCCTCTAAGGGGGCAAGGCTTAATTGAATTGTACTAAACAGGGGGGTAGGATGGTCCTCCTGAGAGGCATGGTTTAATTGGAATGCACTAAACGGGGAGGGGTGTTAGGATGGTTGAGACCCTCCGTCTTTAGCATACAGTTCCAGTACAGATCTGCAAATTCATAGGATCATAGGAAGTTACTAGGCTATTGTCCCTAGGACCCTTATAAGCCTAGCCAATTTCTACCCTTATTTTTACAATCCACACCTATTGCCCCTGTCCAAGAAGGACACAGGTGGAACCCCCGGGGTAAGTTTACGGTTACCCATACAGTCATCCAGATTGTGTTTGAAGAGAGCCATTGAGGTGCTCTGTTTGACATGAAGTGGGAGTCTGATGTTCTTCGTATTTCACTGTTGCAGTCATCACATTTGTGTTATCTGCTTGCAGTAGCCATCGGCCTGATTAACAAAGTCTTGGGTCCTGTGTCAGTTGCTGTCTCTTCTTCCGTGACATCAGGGGTATAAAACATGCAGCCGACGCCATTACATCAGTCTTTCTTGCCGTGCGGTGCCCGAAGCAGAAGCAGTTCGCAAGTGCCGGTCGGCCAACTCCTGAAATTTTCGTTTTCGAGTTTCAGAACCGAAGTCTTCAACTTAAACCTAAGTACCCTGTTAGGGAAACTTCTTCTTGCTCTTAGCCAATGTCAGTAAAAGTAAATAATTGCATTTCTTGTGGAAAGCAAATACCTCATAAAGATTTTCATTCATACTGTATTCCTTGCTTATGCCCTGACCACGACGTACCTTGCTGTCGGTTTTGTGCCTTATTTAAACTTTGAACTGTCAGTTGTAGGTATTATTTCACTTGTAAATATTTTGGTTCAATTATCCTGAGATGTCTTTGGTAAGCCATCCAACTGCCGACATTCCGAAAAAAACGCAAAGATAGACGGAGACAGGCCGCCTAGGTCCAAAGCTGCCGACGACGCTTCTCCTAAGCCAGTCGCCAGTTCACCGGTACTCTGTGAGGTGCGTTCGCAGCCCCTGACACCCGCTACTTCAGATTCGCAGGCCTCTACTGAGACCCATTCAGAGTCCAGTATGCCGCGAGATGCTTCAACTGTTGAACCTACAAATGTCTCTACCTTGGATGGGTCCAGAGCTGCTGTGCAGACACTGGTTTCTGAGGGGGTATTCAGGCTTACTGACTTGCATATTAAACCAATGCCATCTTCTTCTTCTTGAAGGCCTAAAGCTCGAACCATGCCTAGAAAACTGATGCCCAGACCGCATGGTCAGGCCTCCTTGCCTAAAAAAAACAAATGATTAGAATGTCTGAAGAACTTATTACTCTAATCAGGGGAAGCCAACCTTCTCCCTCAGAGAGACCTAGGACTGAGTTTGCTTTTGATACTTCTGTCCAGGATTCTGTCTTCTATGATGACCAGGATTTATCCTTATCTACCTATGAGGATTCTGATGCTGACGACTCTATTCCCTCTGCCCCCCCCAGAGGATTTCTCTTTTGGTGAAACCTTGCATACTCTCAGGGAGCATTTTCGTTGTGAAAGTCAGGATTTCTCTGATTCTACAAAGAGGCTTAGGGGTTTCTTACTCCTGCCCCAGCACAGGCCTTTAGCCATACCTCCTGTACTAGACATTGTTGATGATGCATTTTCTGAATCTATCTTAGCCCCTAACTCTTTACCTCCTGCTCCCAGAAAACCTGATAGATATTGCAGGGTTCCTGACTCTCACAAGTGTCTTTTCAAAAATCCTACTGCAGATCCTGAGACCATTTCACAGGGACCCAAGGGCATTAAAGCTACTACCGCCTCTGATAGCGACTCCAGGGCGCTGGATAGATGGGGTAAGAACGTATACACTTCTGCAGCTTTGGCCATTAGGGCCCTAAACTGCCACTTTCATATGTTAAAGTATCAGCAGCATATTATTGGATTGCTTAAACAGAAAATGATGTTGATTACTGATTGTGCTGAAAGTAAGGATTTACAGGATTTATTGCATTTTGCTGAACAAGTTGGAAAACATACTTTGTAATGTGGTTTTGATTCACTAGAGGCATCTTGCAGGAGTGCTGTAACTGGGTCTGTACTTAGAAGGCATGCTTGGCTTAAGGAGCAATCCTTGCCAGATCATGTTGAAGCTAAATTATTGGATGCTCCCTTAAATCAGGACCACCTGTTTGGCAACAAAGTAGTAATAGTTCGTAAAAAGATGGAGGAAAAAGCTAAATCTATGCAAACTGTTAGATTTCTTTACAAGTGCAACCGCCAAGATTTAGTAGGCATTGGCCTTCTAAGAATTTGTCCTTTCCTGCCTCTTCCAGACCTTTCTCAGTCCAAACCCAGATCCAGCAGAGCACCCAGGCTTCAGTCCCAGGGTACGCACAGGACTAAGCAGTGTGGGGCCTCCACTTCCAAATCTGGGAGTAATAAGACTCCCCCATATGGTAAACTGTCTCAATGACTTCTTTTTAAAACCTCCAAGCACTTCTTAACTGACTGCCCCCTTGGGGGAAAATTGCTCTTCATGCAAAGAACTGGAAACTCATTACCCAGGACAAATGGGTTTTAAATATAGTGTCCCAGGGATACAGATTTCACTTCCACACGTTACCAATACCAAGTGGTTGGCCAGATCTGCCTCCAAATCAGTGGGCAGAGGCCCAAAAGCAAATACTCTTTCTCCTAAGCATAGGGGCTATTCAGTTTGTACCATAAGAGGAAAAGGGACAAGTTTTCTACTCAAGATTTTTCCTGGTACCCAGAAAAGACAATTCATGGCATCCTGTCCTGAACCTGTCTACTCTAAACACCTTTTTGGTGATTCCAAAATTCAAGATGCTGACTCTTCAATAGTTGCTTCCTATGCTAGGCAAAGATGCCTGCTTGGCAACACTAGATTTAAAGGAAACATACCTGCACATCCCAATCAGGGAATTTTGCAGAAGATACCTATGCTACAAAGCAGGCTACACGCACTATCAGTTCTCTGCACTGCCCTTTGGCTTATCTACTGCGCCCAGGGTATTCACAAAGTGCCTAGCTCCAGTCATTGCATTTTGCAGGCAAAGAAATATCCAAATATACCCATACCTGGATGATTGTCTAATTCAGGCAGAAAGCCAGGACATGCTTTTGAATCATCTGGCCTTTGTAGAAAGGGTGCTAAAATCACACCTAAAATCACCCTAACCCTAAAATCACACCTGGTACCCTGTCAACAAATTATATTCCTCGGAGCAAGTTTGACTACAACTTCCTAGATGGCTTTCCTCACACCAGAGAAACAAATTCATTTGACAATCTACTTCAAACAAGTGGCCACAAAAATAATGCTGTCTGCAAGGCAAATACTTCAAGCCTTGGGGTTCATGGCCTCCTGCATTCTTCTAATTCCATATGCAAGACTGCATATGAGGAAACTACAATGGTACCTAAAAAGCCTATGGTGTCAACATTTTCAGAATCTAGAAACAATGATTCCTATCATACCTTGCCTACGCCTAGAGTTCCTTTGGTGGGCAGAAGCCTGCCACCAAAACAAGGGATACCATTCACACTACCCCCTGCCGCCCAAACCCTAAAAGCAGACGCATCAGACTGTGCATGGGGGGGCTCACCTGGCAGGGAAGTGCATTCAGGGCAAAAGGAGCCCAAGTCAAATGCACCTACATATCGAACAAAAAGAAATGTTAGCTGTACAGAATGCTCTGACAGCCTTCAGAGACCACATTCTTCCAGGACAATTAATGGTAAAGACGGGCAACACCACTGTTATGTGGTACATAAACAAGCATGGGGATACACATTCTTACCCCCTTTGCAGACTAGCCATGGCATTGTGGAACACAGCCTTGCGCTACCAAGTGCATCTACAAGCTCAGTTCCTGCCAGAAAAACTGAATACTTTGGCAGACGGACTAAGCAGAAACCTCATGGACCTACACGAGTGGAAACTGGAACCAAGGATTTTCAACATGTTGACAAGGAAATGGGGAGCCCAGATATAGACCTGTTTGCCTCCCCCCAGAACTATCAATTGGACAAATTTTGCACAAGGACTCCCACAAACAAGCATGGAAAGTGGATGTTCTGTTCTTCAGCTGGAAAAACCTATCAGTTTATGCCTTTCCTCCTCTGCCTCTGCTCTCCAAAGTACTACTAAAGATCAAACAAGACAAACCAAGGACGATTTTGATTGCTCCAGACTGGCCACGCCAACACTGGTACCCCCTATTGCGCAGTGTGTCACTGTTGGCCCCATGGCACCTGCCTCAGACCCCTACCCTGTTGTCTCAGCAGGAGAATGAGATTCTGCACCCTCAGCTTCAAACATTGAACCTAGCAGCCTAATCTCCTAGTCTCTCCTTTACTATCCCTCAGTAAACTAGTGATGGATATCATCTTAGAAGCAAGGAGGCCTAGTACTGGAAAATCTTATGCTGAAAAATGGAAAAGATTCTGGGCTAGGAACCAGTCTCAAGGAATAAGCACAGCAGTGCCCAATTTACCTCAGATTTTACAATACTTAACTGAGATGCTTTACAAGGGCCTGTCTTTTTCCTCCATCAAAATTCACACCTTAGCCATTTCAGCTCATTATAACACAGAACCTCCCCTCTTCTCTCATCCACTGCTCAAGCAGTTCCTCAGAGGGGCCAAAAACTTAAGACCGCCCAGGAGAGCTCCAACTCCAGCCTGGGACCTTAATTTTGTATTGGAGAAACTCACTCTTCCTCCTTTTGAGCCAGCAGCTACTGCAGATTTAAAATTCCTTTCATGGAAAACAGCTTTCCTTTTAGCAATCACTTCAGCTAGAGGGGTATCTGAATTACAGGCCCTTATGGCAGTGGAGCCTTTCATCATCTTACATGTGGACAGGGTGTCCCTCAGAACCAATCCCTCCTTCATGCCCAAGGTAGTATCCACTGTGGCTCTTAATCAGTCCATCCATTTGCCTACTTTCTTTCCTAATCCACAGAACAAAGGAGAACGGATACTGCACTCCTTAGATGTGCACAGACAACTTAGATTCTACTTGGACAGGACTAAACCTCTAAGGAAATCTGAACTGCTGGTGGCATTTGCTGCAGGGACAGAAGGGAAGGTTATTTCAAAGCAAACCATTTCTAAATGGATAGGCCATTGCATTCATTTCTGTTATAAGCACCATGGAAAACCTATCCCACAGGGGATCAGACCCCACTAAACCAGGGCCGCATCAACCTCTACAGCCTTTCTCAGAGGTGTCCATACCAGGTACATCCTAGAAGCTGCTACCTGGAGTCCTGTACATACTTTCATCAAGCATTGCCATTTGCCAATTTTCTCTATATCCAGAGCTGGCTTTGCCACTGCAGTCTTGCAGGGCCTTACAGCTGGTCCTAATGCTATCTAAATTCCTCCTCCCATCCTTAGCTTTGGGAATCTGCCCAGATGTGGTGACTGCAACAGTGAAACACGAAGAACATAGTACAGTTGTGTACACTTACCATAAATGTAGATGTTACAGTGTTTTCACTGTTGCAGTCCTGGTTACCCACCCTCCAGCCCCCTGTCTTCTTTTGGCTATACCTTTACTCTCCTTTACTATGCTTAAAAGCTTTTTGGTGTATTTGCTTTTTTGTGGGAGGCATAACCTTGTATTTTTATATATTTAATTGCTTCCCATTGGGGGTCACCTGACATCTGGGGCAAGAAAAACTGATGTAATGGCATCGGCTGCATGCTTTATACCCCTGACGACTTGACGTCACGGAAGAAGAGACAGCAACCGACGCAGGACCCAAGACTTTGTTAATCATGCCGACTGAGGGCTACTGCAAGCAGATAACCCAAATGTGATGACTGCAACAGTTAATACACTCGAACATCTACATTTATGGTAAGTGTACACAAATGTACTTTCCAAAGGTGTGGTAACCTCTGAGAGACAAATCTGTCCCTCCAGCAGGTTCTGTTAATATCACATACCAGGTTAAGGTCTTTAGTGCGAGTTAACCAGTGTACCATTTGATTTGCGTATATGCAGCATTTCCAATAAAGCAGGGTCAGAGATTGCCTTATATGCAAGGCAGAGACCACCTCTGAGTAGTGTGTATGAAACAGTGTAAAGTGACAATAATTTCTTATGATCCACATAGGACAGATGCTGAAGACCTTGAATTTTCCTTGTGAGGAACTTTGTGGTTTCTCAAACTTTTTGAAAGGTACATACCAAATGGAATGTTGTACTCCATTATTGGCCTAATGATTGAAGAGTACACGGAAGTTATAACTTTTTTTCTGGAGGCAATGGCCTTATTTATGAGATCAGCAGTGTAGAATGCCCTTCTTACCACTGTGGAGACGTGATGAAAGGTAAGGTTGCTGCCAACCTGTGTGCCCACGTCTCTCGCCACAGAGCGCATATTTAGGGTGTTGCTGTTGATGTGGTACTTGGCAGGAACATCGCTCTTACCGAAAGGAATTTTAATACTTTTTTTGCATTGAGTTTAAGGCTATGACTTTAGTACCAATCATTTGCTTAAGACCCTTTTGTAAGTTGTTGACATCATTTGGAGATTCTATGACAGCTCCCAGTTTGCAGTCATCAGGAAACTTTGTCAGCCACAGACATTTAGTTTTTGCTTCTACATTGGAGAAGTAGATTCCAAACAGTAGAGGTCCCAGGACTGATCCCTGTAGAACACCACTGGTTACAGGTCTGCTGTTGGAGGTGGATTCCCGTATTTTGGCAATATGTTTCTATTAGTGAGTCAGTTAGCAACTCGTCTAATGATATAAGGGTTGATACCAAGCTAGGTGAGTTTGTCAATGATGCCTGAGTGGGTGATCATGTCAAAAGCCTTAACTAAGTATAGGTAGGCTGCTATGCATAGATTTCCCATCGTCCAGGGCCTTGGTGACTGTCTCTAAGTCCACCAGGTTTTACAGGCATAATTTCCCTTTGACAAATCCAAACTGAATAGGGTCAAGTATTTGGAGATTACGTATATCTTTGTTGATAACATGCATGATGATTCGCTCCATGGCCTTCCAGATAAGGCTAGTCAGGCTAATAGGTCTGTAGTTCCCGGTGACAGTGGAAGCACCACCTTTGTACAAGACAATAACTGTGGCCATTTTCCACTCACCTGGGACGAAGCTGGGGATTAGACTATGACTGAAGTGTACCCAGTGGTGTTTGATAATTCTTGTTGGAGCCCCATGTAGGATGCAGCCTGGGATGTTATCAGATCCCATAGATACTGTGTTTTTGGCCTTAGGGCATTTATGACCTGCTGTTTAGAGATGCAAGGTAGGGCACGGGTTTTAGGGATACCATGAAGTACATGTGGCGAGGATGAGAGTGAAATTTTCACAGAACCTTTTGGCCAACATGAAGTATCATTAACTACCAGTTCGTTACAAATCTGGCCCTTTCCTTTTAGGTTACAGATGTAACTAAAGAATGCCTTATGGTTGCCCTTAGTTGAGGAAACTAATTTGGATTTGTAGTTTGCTTTAGAGGACTTCACAAGAAGTCTTATTTGCGTGTTAAAGCTGAGGAGGGAGTGTTTCTAGTTTAGAGCTCTCTCCATTTTACTCTTCGATAACAATTTCTTCCTCTTACTGTAAAGCCTGTTAATGGCAGTTGTCCACCAGGCAGGTTTGCTCTTCCATGAGGAGCTTGTTTTGGTCCTGTCCGGTATAGCCGAGTCAATGTGGTTATGCAGATGTTTGTATAAAGCATTGATGTAGAACTTGACATAGTTGCCAGTTCCATCTAAGCGGGGAGGGTGCAGTGAAATTGTTTGTCATCTCTTAAGGGGGTGTAATTTGCTTTGGAGAAGTTGTTTTAGTTTAGTTGTTGCAAAGGGGGGGGGTCAGGTGTGATACTTACTTTGAATAAGACTGATTTGTGGTCAGATCTCACCAGGGAAGACCTCACAGTGGGTGTGCTACAGTGGTCCCCCATATTGGTAAGCACCAGATCCAGGATGTTGGCACCCCTTGTGGAGATGTCAGCCAGCTGGTCCAAGGCAGTAGAGTTAACGAAGTTGAGGAACCTTTGGGCAAGTGAGTTTGAGCATGAGTAATTTACCCAGTTTGTGTATGGGTAATCCAAAACATGGTGTTCGGATGCATCTTGATAGACTCAAGTAGATCCAAATAGGCAGAGTGGGTGTCCTGATTCATGGAGGGGGCCTGTAGCTGGCAATAACTTTAATACATGTCCTGTGAACAGTTAATTGCACCTGAAGTATCTCCAGGGAATCATACTGTTAACCAATCTGTAGGTGTATTTATCTTTAATGAATGTTGATACACTTTCTCCTTTAGTTTTCATGCCTTCATTTTGTGATATGAACGTGTGGAAGGAGGTATAACCCGGTATGGCTGGGGTGCTGGCCAGAGCCTTGAACCAGCTCTCCGTGACTGCATAAATGTCTGTGTCTTCAAAGGTGAGGACCGTTTCCATTGAGTCTGGTTTCATGTTAAGACTCCTAGCATTTAGCAGCATAACTTTGAGGTTGTTTTTAGATGGAGTTTTTACATCAGGAACTTTGTCCTTGAGACAAAAAAGGCACTATGAGGGTGGCAAGAGCCTTAGCCAGTGGCCAAAATCCCAGGGGTGACAGATGAAGACCATCTCTGGCGAAGCATCAAGGTCTGTTGATCATGTTATCCCAGGCTGACAGGTACTGGATCCCCTTAGAATGACAACAGAACTAAGCCAATTATTGAAGTGAATAATTTTCTGTTTGTATTGAGGCATCATCCTAGGTGAAGGTAAAATGCTGCTTAAGGCTAGGGACATACCTGTCTGAGACGCAAAGTCCGAGAACTCAGTCATGTCTCTCTCCATATAGTCCAGAGAGGTACGTCTCAAGTTATTGGCACCAACCTGGACTATGACAGAGTCTTAAACAGTACCTGTTGTTGAGAGATTTGAGTGCATGTGTGATATGACAAATCCTGGCAACTGACAGACAGCTGACTTTGACCTTTTCCTTATCCAGCCTGGTGAGAGGGATATCTGTGTGTATCATGGAGTCCTCTATGATTGATATGTTTGGTTTTGTGTTTTGCCTTAAGGGCTTGACAGGTGAGATATTGGTGTGTGAGCTGTTGTGTATTGTGTTCTGCAGAGAAGTATTATGTGTAGCATGCTTGTGCTTGTGTTTGGGAGGTTTCTGGTGTTTAAATATGTTTCTGGTGAGGACGTCCACATGTGCAGGTATGCATGATACAGGTTTGGGTGGAGTAGGAGGTGAAGTGTGCATGCTGATAGCCTGTTCATTGTCATGTGTACTGACTGGTGTGGGAGAGAGCATGGATTCAAGGTTTTTAATATATTTGCATCTCTTACATGTTGAGTCTGTGTGGACTAGGAGTAAAGGGTTGTCAGTGAACATGAGGCAGTTGCTACACTGCCTCAAGATACCCATGTCGACCAAGCTGGCTGTAGAAAATTTAGGAAATGCTGTCCACAGTGTTAGGTAAGTTTATATGGTCAGGAAAAGAGGTCACACTTAGGAATGGGCTAGTGGGTCAGAAGTGTGATGGTACCTCTGAGGCTAGGCTTAATGTTCCACCTGACACTAGAGTAGGACCATGAAAAACCTATGGAAGACCGCAAGCAAAACGTTTGCATCTATAATCACTAATGGCAACCACCGCTAAGCGGCAGTGCACCATGCTGCATTACATGCAAACAAGCGCAAATGCAGGGCTTAAAGCAAGAAATAACCTTTAAACTCAGACTAGACTATAAGGATGTTCTGTCTGAGCTTTAGTCCAATCACCCTTGATTAGATGGGACCCAGACAGCACTCTACTCCCACAAGGATGCAGAAGGGCCTTCACCAACAAAGTTGGCTTGAACTTGATGCTCAGAAGTTACAGAACAGACCCAGAAACAGCAAACCTGGAACTGGGCTATGCCACAGCTGAACTAGTAAACAGAAAAATGTGGCAAAAAACATTTCAGGCAATTCAAACAGACAGAAGAATGCAAATACAAATACAAAGTGCAATCAATGAGCAAAAAAAAAAAAAAACGGCACTTATAGTTAGTTGGAGGCAACGGATTCCTCATATCTTTCAGTATCTCAGTTAAGAGCTGGTTTTAGTGTTCAAATGATCTCAAACAGTCTAGATTCAGCAAGTCTGAATCTGGCATCAATGATTTTCCTTTGTCACAACTGCCCTGACTTTGCCTTGTATTTTTACCCCTGGTAAAATTTTTGATTATCTGCTAAATCACTGAGGATTAAAGCCCATCTATAATGCCTGATATTAGAATTCATACTTCTTTTTCTGAAACAGCACATTGATACAAAATTTACTGATGTCCTTCTATTCATATGCTGCTGCTGTATCCATTACATGAGGGAGTTTGCCTCCAGTTGACTCATACGTCCGGCTGTTTTACAAAAGATAGATGCTGCTGTAAGGGTACGTGCAAAGGTCTGCATCACTCAGCTTACATCGGCCATAAACGGATGTCTGGTATAAAGCGGACATCGGCACACATCTACCTGAGAGCTTTTCTGCTGCCTGTTTGACTGACAGCTCCAATCTTCGCTTACTTTGAAAAGTGACGACCTGCTTGTCCGTGTTCAGATAAGTACCCCGTAGGGTGTGTCGGTGTGGAATGTAATTTCTACATAAAGACTCACACGAGCTCTATTTATTCTGTCTAGGCCCAGACCATGGTCATACCACTTGCGAGATCTGTAAAGCGTTTGTACCAAAGACTAAACATACCATTCCTTCTCAACAGTCAATGCCGTCAGATCAAGCCCCTGACTGGCAGGCCTTTACCCAAGGCCTATTTAACACTTTCATGACCTTATCCCAGACATCTCTGCCTGTCCAGGTTCCTACAGCCTCCATTCCTGGGAGTAGGCTGTTGGCTATCATTTCCTCTGAGGAAGAGGAATCTTCAGGGAATGAGGCGCTTGCCTACACATGAGAAATTGCCTCCCCCCTGGGGTACGCTTCTCCAGAGGCACAGAGTCAAATAGAACTGTTTCCCCTGAGCAAGCTGTCACTTTTGGGGAGACAGTTGTCCAAATGAAGGACTTCTTTTTTAAATGGGACTACAGGCCGGTATCTCAGACCTAAAAGAGGTATTATGATCTCTTGCAAATGGAGTCCCCTAATCCTTCTGCTGTTCCCCCTTGTCCATCCTCCCTTTTTGGATGCATTCTTGGCTACATCAAAAGCTCCAGATTCCCAACCCGCTGCACCAAAGTGCCCTGACAGGTTTTATAAAGTCCCTGAAGATGCCAAATTTCTTTTCAAGGCCCCTTCTGCAGATACTTCCAACTATTTCTGTTGCTGCAGATAAAACATCAGAATTTCTTCCCTCTACTTCCTTGCTCCCCTCCGATAGGGAAAGCAGAATCATGGAAAGATTGGGCAAAAAAGTCTGTACCCCTTCCACCTTACTTGTTAGAGCCATAAACTATTAGAGACACGATACCAAATATTTCTTGGCCCTACTGACAGATGCAATTAAACTGTTTGGTGAGTTACCTGATTCCTCCAGTAAGACAAAAATAGCTAGTTTTTTTAACTCCTATAACCAAGTTATCAGACACTCTATAAAGTGCAGTTATGACGCTGTGGAGGTTTCTGCAAGGGCAGCTGCCTCAGGGTCAGTCGTCAGGAGATATTCCTGGCTCAGGCTACAGTCTTTGCCAGATGATATCAAAACAAAACTAATGGACACGTAACAAGGCCTTGTTTGGCTCCTGGCTGCAGAGCTTTTTAAGGCCCTACAGGCAAACGGCAAAAAGCTTCAGGACCTCAAGTACATTTTTGTGTCCCCAGTTCCCCATTTCCAGAGGAACTACCCGGCCAGAACAACCTTTGTGAGAAGGCCTTCTAAACACGTGCTCCAAGAGGAAAAAAGATTCCAGGAAGCAGAACCCTTCCAGGTCTTCTCCCACTACACCAGCTCAAAAGCAGTCCTTTCAGGCGAAACCTGGTAGTCTGTGACTACCAGACCTTAAGCCCAGCTACCCCTCTCTCCCTGCATCTGTCCCTGTCCCTTCCTGCTTGGAAACAGATTACCCAGGATTCTTGGGTTCTCTTAATCATAAAACAAGGTATTTCATGGTGTGGGACTCCAGACCAACCATCAAAGGCATTCCTCAACCCCCTCGAGACCAAATAGCTTCCTTTCCTTCAGCCCTGCAGACCCTCCTCTCTCACGGTGCATTATTCAAGAGGTACCCCAAAATTTAAGAGGGAAAGGATTTCACTCCAGAATGTTTCTGGTTCCCAGGAAAGAAGGTCTTTGGAAACCTATCTTGGATCTGTCCCATCTGAATACCTTTCTCAAGGTCCCCTTCTTTTGGATGCTAACTCTTCCTATTCTCCTCCCCCTGATTCTCCCTCAGGTATACACGGTGTCCTTAGACATAAAAGATGCCTATCTCCACATTAAATCCACCTTCTTTTCAGGAAATTTTTTTGCTTCTCATTGGGGTCTGCTCATTTTCACTTCTGTGCTTTGCCATTTCGTCTCTCTGCAGCTCCAAGGGTGCTCACAGAGTGTTTAGCCCCAGTAATTGCCTTCGCCAGAACGCAAGGGATCCAACTCTTCCTGTATCTGGACGATATCCTCATCCAGGCGTCATCCCCACAGTTGCTCCAGCAGCACCTGGACTTTGCCATCTTCCTACTGAGAGGCCTGGGGTTTACCATAAACCTTCAAAAATCTTCTCTGACTCCCCACCCAGGACCATATGTTCCTGGGATGCAGGATTCTCACAGGGCAATTGATGGCCTGTCTTCCTCCAGACAAGATTCAGACCCTCACTCTTATTTCCAGGGAATTCTTCCCCTCAAAGCCCTGCCTGCCAGGGAGTGTCTAAGGCTCCTGGGATTTATGGCCACCACCATTCCCATAGTACACTTAGCAAGACTGCACATGAGGAAATTTCATTGGTTCTTAAGGACAGCCTGGAAACAACAGCTGCACCACTTGGAGTTTATGGTACCCTTCTTACCCTGCCTGTCCAGGGAACTAAAATGGTAGATTACTCAGATTACCGAAAATCCTGGTCTTCCCCAGCAACCTCTTTCCCCCAACCAGGACCTGTACACAGATGTCTCAGATTTGGGCTGGGGGGGGCAACTCTAATAGCCTGGAGAGTGAGAGGCACATGGACCCACTCCCAACAGAGGGAATGCATCAACATCAAGGAAATGAGAGCCTTGATATTTGCACTTTAGAACTTCAAGGCTCACAGATGATCCGCTGTGGCGACCCCTAACCAGGAAAAGCCGAAAGAAGAAGACGACGACCTTCAAGGCTTAAATCCTTCCAGGAGTGCTAAGATGGTGTACAGACAACACAATGGTGTTGTGGTACATCAACAAGCAAGGGGGGGATGAAGTCCTACATTCTATGCAGATTGGCTTTACACGCATGGGAGATTACACTACAGAAAAAGGTATCCCTCCTGGACGTCTACATCCCTTCAGCCAAGAATGTGATGGCAGATTCTTTAAGCAGGTCCATGACTCAGTCCCGCAAATGGATGTTAAACAGGGATGTGTTCCTGGACCTGGTCCATGGTTGCCTCCCCCTTGAACAGACAACTCCCAACTTATTGCACCAGGATATTCACCCCTGCAGCATGGAAGGTGGATGCTGCTTCCTTCCAATGGAAGGGGATGTTTGCTTATGCATGCCCCCCCCTTCCCTCTTATTCAGAAAGTTCTTCTGAAAATTCAGAGAGAACAACCTCAATTCTTGTTGATCACCCCCTTTTAGCCAAGGTAGCACTGGTTCCCCCTTCTACATCATCTAGCCAAGGGCAATCACCACAAGTTACCCTTCAGGATAGACCTACTCGCACAGGAGAAGAACTCTTACACCCCCAAATATCCACCCCGAACCTTACACTGAGGGTGATCGGGCATTGATTCCCTTTAGGCACTTTTTATTTCCCTTTATACTGAAGACATGCTTCAGGTTCTGCAGGAGGCTAGAAAACACACTACCAGAAAAATCAGTATCTATCCAAGTGGAAAAGATTCTCTGTTTGGTGCCTAAAACAAGGCTTTCAGCCACTGTCTGTAGATCCTCCATTGGTTCTGTCTTACCTGTGAATTGATGAATACTGGCTTGTTATATTCTTCCATCATGGTACATCTCTGTGCCATCTCAGCATGTGTACCTCTGTCCCCTGCTTTAGGTTTCAGACTGGAAGTCAAGCTTTTTCTGAAAGGAGTACTGCACATTAGACCCCCAAGGAAGCCTACCCTCCACCCACTGGGATCTTAATTTCGTGTTGGAAAAGCTTACCTTAGTTCCCTTTGAACCAGCTATGGACTGCACTCTTTAACACTGCACATGGAAAAACTATTCTTTTGGTGGCTATTAAATCTGCCAGAAGGGTCTCTGAACTGCAGGCTGTCATGGCCTCTCCTCCTCTCAGTTTTCCATAAGGACAGGGTTTCCCTACGTACTAGCCCATCCTTCATGCCCAAGATAGTTAATGAACTTTGCCGAAATCAGGCCATCAATATGTCTATCTTCCCTTCACCGCAATCCTCCAGCGAAAGGGTCCTTCATTCCTTGGATGTACATAGACAACTCTGATACTCTTTGGCTAAAACCAAATCCATTCGTAAATCAGACAGGCTCTTTGTCTCCTATCACTCACCAGACCTTGAACTCTGTTTCCAAGCAAACTATTTCCTCCTGGATCTCAAAAACGATTTCCTTTTGCTACACAGCCCATGGTAAAAGGCTTCCCTTCCCAGTGAAGGCACACTCCACTAGGGCTGTGTCTTCCTGTGGGGCTTTCTTTTAGGGCTTGGATAAAGCTGCCATTTTAGAGGCAGCCACATGGTCATCTGTCCAGACTTTCACCAAACATTACAAGTTAGATGTCATTTCCAGGTCCAGAGCAGGATTAGCCAGGGCCATTCTGCATGGCTTTGTGGAAGATCTCACTCCCCCCTCACAATTTTTAATAGCATGAGCTTTTGCACTTTCCCTCATGCAATGAATATAGTAGCATATAAGTCTAAGGACATAGCATAGTTGTGAAAAATCTTACCATAACCATAGATGTTTTTCTTGTTTCACTGTTGCAGTCATCACACTTCGGTTATCTGCCTGCAGGTAGCCCTCAGTCAGCCCGAATACCAGAGCCTTGGGATTTCTGCGTCGGATGCTGTCGCCTCTTCCATGAAGTCAGGTCATCAGGGGTATAAAACATGCAGCCGACGCCATTACATCAGTCTTTCTTGCCATGGAGGAACCTGAAGCAGGAGCAGTTCGCAAGTGCTGGTCGGTCGCTACCTGAAATTTTCATTTTTCAGGTTTCAAACCTGAAGTCTTCTAAAGCTAAGTACCCCATTGGGGTTCCTTTTTTCTTGCTCTAACTGATGTCAGAAAAAGTTAACATTTGTCTTGCCTATGGTAAGCAAATACCTCCCAGAGATTTTCATTCTTACTGCGTCACTTGTTTAGGCCCAGACCACGACGTCCCTCGCTGTCGGTTTTGTGCCTTGTTTAACGCCCGAACCATTCGTCGTCGGGCTATCTTTGTCACTATATTTTTTCGTTCTCGTTCTCCGTATTCCAAAATGGCTTCCATACGCCATCCAACTACCAATCTTCCAAAAAAACGTAAAGATAAAGACAGAGACAGACTGCATAGGTCCAAAACTGCTGACGATGCTTCCGTTAAGCTAGTCGCCAGTCCGCCGGTACTCAGTGAGGCACCTTTTGTAGCCCCTGATGCCTGCTTCTACAGATTTGCAGGCCTCTGCTGAGACCCATTCGGAGTGTGGTATGCCGCAAGATGTTTCTTCGACTACGGATGTCTCTACCATGAATGGGTCCAGAGCCACTGTGCAGGCACCGGCTTCTGAGGGTGTTTTCCGACCTGCCAATGTTCATATTAAACCTACAACTACTGAGTTTCTCAAGCCCAGAGTTCGCACTACGCCTAGAAAACCGACGACCCAAGCACATGCTCAAGCTCCCATGCCACAAAAACAAATGCTTAGAATGGCTAAAGATCTTATTACTCTAATTAGGGGAAGCCAGCCTTCCCCTGCTAAAAGACAAAGAATTGCATTTCCTTCTGATTCTACAGACCAGGAGTCCGATGACTCTGACCTTTCTGATTATCAGGACATACCCTTATCAGCCTATGAGGATTCAGATGCAGAGGAATCCATTCCTTCTGCCTCCCCTCCAGAGGATTTTTCTTTTGGTGAAACCTTGCATACTTTGAAAGCATTTCCGCTGGGAATGCCAGGACTGTCCTCAGTTCAAAAAGAGAGTCAGAGAATATTTAGAGTTTCCTCAGCACAGGCTTCTAGCTATACCCCCTGTCCTGGATATTGTAGATGATGTCTTCATGGAATCCAGTCTTACTCCAGACACCTTACCACCAGCCCCTAGAAAACCTGACAGGTACTACAGAGTACCTGATTCTCACAAATTTCTCTTTAAAGAATCCTACTGCGGATCCAGAGACCTATTTCCCAGGAACCTAAGGGCATTAAGGCTACTACAGTCAAAACCCTACCCCTTCAGACAGGGATTCTAGAGCTTTAGACAGATGGGTTAAGAAGGTATATACCTCTGCAACTCTTGCATCAGAGCATTGAATTGCCAGTTTCTCATGTTGAAGTACCAGCAACATATTATGGAATTAATTAAACAAAAAATGGTGTTACTTCCAGATTGTGCAGAAAATAAAGATTTGCAAGAGTTAATGCATTCTGCAAACCAAGTTAGTAAACATACTTTGCAGTGTGGTTTTGATGTTTTAGAAGCATTTTGCAGGGCTGCAGTCACTGGGTCTGTACTGAGAAGGTATGTTTGGCTGAAGGAACAAATCTTGCCAGGTCATGTCAAAGCAAAATTACTAGACGCTCCTCTAAATCAGGACCGTTTGGCACCAAAGCAGAAGTTCTTAAAAAGATGGAGGAAAAAGCTAAATCTATGCAAACTGTCAAAGAATTCTTACAGGTCTAGCCCTCTAGATTCAGTACGCATTGGCCTTCTAAAAACTGGTCCTTTCTAGCCCCTCCCAGGCCTTCTCAGTCCAAACCCGGGGGAAACGGACCATCAAGACTACAATCTTAGGGTATGCAGAGATCTAAAAAATGGAGTGCTCCCACCTCAAAAACAGTGTGTGGAAAGCCACCCCCTTATGGAAAAAGTTCACAGTGACTTTTCAGTTATCCTTCCCAGCCATACCCAATTACTTGCGCCCTTAGGTGGAAAACTTGCCCTTCATGCAGAAAAATGGATGTCCATTACTCAGGACAGATGGGTTCTAAACATTGTATCCCAAGGATACAGATTCTACTTCCATTCACTGCCATCCCCAAGCGAGATTCCAGACCTTCATCCAAACCAGTGGGCAGAGGCTCAAAAGCAAGTACTTTCCCTTCTCAATATCAGGGCTATTCATCCAGTTCCAGTAGAACAAAACGGACAGGGTTTCTACTACAGACTGTTCCTGGTGCCCAGAAAAGAGGTCTCTTGGTGCCCTATCCTGGATCTATCAATTCTCAACACCTTTCTGGTGGTCCCAGAATTCAGAATGCTTACTCTGCAACAGCTTCTCCCTATGCTATCCAAGTATGCCTGGTTAGTCACCCTAGATTTAAAAGAAGCTTATCTGCACATCCCCATAGGGGAGTCTTGCAGGAAATATCTATGTTTCAGGGCAAGCTCTATGCAGTATCAGTTCTCTGCACTTCCCTTTGGCTTATCACTGGGCCCAGAGTGTTCACAAAGTGCCTGGCTCCAGCCATTGCATACTGCAGGCAGAGAAATGTTCAAATTTTCCCATACTTGAACGATTGCCTGATTCAGGTGGACAGTCAGGAATTGCTACTTCAGCACCTAGCATTTGTAAAAAGACTCCTAACTTCACTGGGGTACACCATCAACAAAAAGAAATCACAACTGGTGCCCAGTCAAAAAATTGTATTCCTGGGAGCAAGCTTGAGCACAACTTCCCAGATGGCATTCCTCATGCCAGAAAAGCATGTCTATCTGACAAACTACTTCAAACTAATGGCCACCAAAACCTAGCTATCTGCAAGGAAAATACTGCAAGCCCCAGGGTTCATGGCCCATGCATTCTGCTAATTCCATATGCAAGACTGCATATGAGGAAACTTCAGTGGTACTTATAAAGTCTCTGGTGTCAACATTCTCAGGACCTGGAAACAGTGATTCCTATCATACCTTGTCTAAGGGTAGAGTTCTTTTGGTTGGCAGAAGCATGCAACCACAAGGGGACTGCCTTTCACTCAAACCCTCGCCGCCCAAACCCTGACAACAGACGCATCAGACTATGCATGGGGGGCTCACATGTCAGGCAAATGCATTCAAGGCAAGTGGAGCCCAGGACAAATTCTCCTCCATATCACTCAAAAATAGATGCTAGCTGTACAGAATGATCTGACAGCTTTCAAATACCTAATCCTTCCAGGACAGCTCTTGATAAAGACAGACAACACCACAGTTATGTGGTACATAAGCAAGCAGCGGGTGAACCCATTCTTACCCACTCTGCAGGTTAGCCATGGCCCTGTGTAACACAGCCTTGAGCAACCAAGTGCACCTACAAGCTCAATTCCTGCCAGGCAAACACAATTCACTGGCAGACGACTTAAGCAGAAATCTACTGGACCCACACAAATGGAAATTGGAGCCCAACTCCTTCAAACTTCTAATCCAGAGGTGGTGGACAACGGAGGTGAACCTTTTTTGCCTCCCCCGAGAACCACCAGTTGATCAACTTCTGCACCAGGAACCCTTACAGTAGGGCCTGGAAGGTGGATGCCTTATCCTTCACATGGGAAAACCTCTCAATTTATGCCTTTCCCCCTCTGCCCCTCCTCTCAAAAGTACTACTCAAGATCAAACAGGACAGGCCAAGGGCAATCCTTATTGCCCCAGACTGGCCACGGCAGCACTGGTACCCACTCCTACACAGTCTGACAATAGTGCCACTCTGGCACCTACATCAGACACCTTCCCTGCTATCTCAGCAGGAGGGACAGATTTTGCATCCACAGTTGCTATCCCTAAACCTTCCAGCCTTGCTTATCCCCTGAATACACCACCAGCAACTCTCAGCAAACAGGTGCTGGATGTTATCCTTGAGGCCAGAAGGCCTAGTACTAGGAAATCCTATGCTGAAAAGTTGAAAAGATATTGTTCTTGGAATCAATCTCAAGGAAAGGACACAGCTGTGCCCTCCTTACTTCAAATCCTTGATTACCTAGCAGAGCTGCTCCAGAGGCCTAGCCTTCTCCTCCATTAAGATTCATGCCTCTGCCATCTCAGCTCATTATAATACTGAGCCACCTCTTTTTTTCTCACTCTCTCATCAAGCGGTTCCTTGAGAGGGGCTAACAATTTAAGGCCCCCCGAGGAGAGCTCCCACCCCTGCCTGGGACCTTAACTTTGTACTGGAAAAGTTCACACTTCCCCCTTTTGAACCCGCTGCTTCAGCAGAGTTAAAATTCCTCAGTTGGAAAACAGCCTTGCTTCTAGCCATAACTTCAGCAAGAAGAGTCTGAGTTACAGGCACTAATGGCTGTGGAACCCTTCATTATTTTCCATGCTGACAGGGTTTCCCTCAGGACTAACTCATCTTTTTTGCCTAAGGTGGTATCCAGTGTGGCTGTAAACCAATCCATCCATTTGCCAACCTTCTTCCCTAATCCTCAGAATAAAGGGGAAAGGATCCTGAACTCCTTAGATGTGCACAGTCAGCTCAGGTTCTACCTTGACAAAACTAAACCTTTCAGAAAATCTGACCAGCTGCTAGTCAGCTTTGCTACAGGGGCAGTAGGGCAAGGCCATTTCAAAGCAAACCTTTCCAAATGGATAGAAAACTGCATCCTTTTCTGCTACAAGCACCATGGAAAACCTACCCCACAGGGGATCGGAACACATTCCACTAGGGCTACTTCCACCTCTACAGCATTTCTCAGGGAAGTCCCTATCAGGGACATCCTGGAAGCTGCAACCTGGAGTTCTGTACAAACCTTCACCAAGCATTACTAAGTGATTTTTTTTCTAAATCCAGAGCTGGATTTGCCACAGCAGTCTTACAAGGCCTGCTAGCCAGCCCTAGCACTTCTTGACTGCCTCCATCCTTCCTCAGCTTTGGGAATCAACCCAAGTGTGATGACTGCAACAGTGAAACATGAAGAAACATAGTACAGTTGTGTATACTTACCATAAATGTAGATGTTTGAGTGTATTCAGTGTTGCAGTCCTGGTTTCCCTCCCTCCAGCCCCCTGGTTTTCTCTATCCTTTCTATCTATCCTCTTTATGGCCATTTGTTATGGCATTGGTATTTACTTTTTACTGGAGGTGTTCCACACCATATAATAGCTTCCTATTTTGGGGGCTGCTGACATTTGGGGCAAGTAAAACTGATGTAATGGCATCGGCTGCATGTTTTATAGACCTGACGTCATGGAAGAGGCGACAGCATCCAATGTAGAAATCCCAAGACTCTGGTATTCGGGCCGACTGAGGGCTACCTGCAGGCAGATAATCCAGGTGTGATGACTGCAACAGTGAATGCACTCGAATATCTACATTTATGGTAAGTGTACACAACTGTACTATGTCCTCTTCTTCTATATGTTGCTGTATAGTTTCCCACCTTGCCTTCCCCCTGATGCTTGCCTGACTCCTGAGTATCCACTCCACAGTCACTGGTGCCCAGTGGCATTCATTTCTGAGGTAGGTGCGTACTAACGTCCACTTTATACCCGACTTCCGTTCATGGCAGATGTATGCTGAGTGATGCAGACCGTCGCACATACCTTCTCGGTAGCTTCTAACTTTTGTAAAATGGCCGGACATACGAGTCAACCGGAGGCAGACTCCCTCATGTAATGGATACAGCAGCATATAGAAGAGAAGGACATCTGTGGTTATGGTAAGATTTTACACAGCTATGTTTCAAGTGATTTAGAGCAGTATTTGATCCTTTGTCCCCCCATTATTTTTGGCTTTGTCCAGAATTGTTCAACAGAGAAACTGAGAAATGAAGATCAGTATGAAAATACATGGTCCTTAAACTGTACTTCATTATCATGTGATTGTAGTGAGCCCAACCCAACAGGGTTGGGTGTTAAAATGCTTCCTTCCACTTTTTTTCTTGTCTTGCATCCTTGAACAAAGTGACATGAAGACATCTGCTGCACACACTCAAATCACATGTTATCTCTTTAAACCAGGTTCTGGAAGCTTTTGATCTGCTATTGTAAGATGTGGTATTGTAATTCTTTTATGCAAGTTTATGGTTGACATTTATTTATCATAGACCATAGCTTGTGCTTAACACAACTGATGGTAATTCATTGAATGACTTCTTTCAGGAGCAGAAGAGGAGGAAAAGAAATCAACTGCATCCAACCATTCTGGAGTGGAGTCCTCTCACCAGGAGGTGGTCAGTAAACGATTCATTTGAACTTTTTATGATTGGTTGGTAGATTTAGGAAGCAGTGATTTTGGAGAAAACCGAGATATCAGACTGTTATTTTTGAAAATGTGAAGTAGACACACTAGTTTGAGACATACCACAGAACAGAAAAGGCAGGACAAGATGAAGAAGCCTAGCAGTATAGATCCATTATTGTTTTTTGTTTTTTTACCAAAACCTGTTAGTACTTGCGTATGGTTAGTTATAACACAAGAAAGCAATAGCTTCCCTCCAAGCCTGTTGGTAATATAGATTGAATGTTTTATCCCAAGTTGGAAATCTGTGTTCATGACTTAAAATTTTGTATCAGAAGTGGGAAGCTGCTGAATTAAACTGTTGAAATCTTATGCTAAAGGTGCATAGAGCTGTACGGTTCCCCTACAGAAGACCGACAGCTCACAACACCAACACCAAAAGCCCGACACACGAAATACCGACAACAGTGCTACTGCAGAAAAAAGGAAATAACATTTCCTTTTTACTGTTAGCAGGGGGGGTGTAGCCCCCCTGCACCCCCCCCCAGTGGGGGGCTATGCCCCCCCCCACCCCCCGTAACTTTAATATACCAACTCCAAGATCGCACTACAGTGCAGGAATGGAAATATTTCTATTCCACACTGTGGGGACTTACCGTTTCCCCATTGTTGGTATTTCGTGTGTCGGGCTTTTGGTGTTGGCGATGTGGGTGTCGGTGTTGTGAGCTGTCGGTCTTCTGTAGGGGACCCAGCTGTACACATTTAAAGATGATACTAAGAAAGTGAAGATAGTTGTACATATCTGAAATTGATACTAAGAGGGAGAGGTATGTATCTTGGTGTTTCTTCAGTCTTTGCTTAGAATATCTGACACACAAGATGTTATACATCTAAGGGAGATCTGCTACCCCCTTCCATGCTTTTTTCTTATTGTTGAACAGATTTATTGATTGACATTTGATTACTGGGAAAGTCTGACTGGGTAGAAGCCCATTTTTAAGAGCAGTAATTATACAATCTTCCAAAATAAAACATTTGCTGTTTAAATAATTTTAACAAATTAAACCTAAAATATAAACATTGGTTAAGAATCAATACAAGGTATATGACATTCATTTAATATTTAGAGAAATTTTAGATAGCTTGTACATAAATTAATGGTAAGTTAGTCTAATACAAATAGGATTTGCAATATGAAGTGAGAGGAAAATAGGCTTATGGTATATTCAGAGAGAAATTCAGGGAAGAGAATTAGTAGTAAGAAAGTAAGTGAAGAAGGGAGAGTAAGGAGCTATAAGGAAGGAAACTGTACTTGTTCACATTTAGGGATATAGTTTGTCTTGGTTTTGAGCAAGAACAGAGCCAGATTTTAGCTAGGAAGTCTTTCAGAGTGGTTTTGAAAAATGGGAGGAAAGGGTATTGACCTGATTGGATACAGGCAAGGAGTTCCAGGTCTTAGCAGCTTTGTATAAATACATACAATGCCCAGCAGATTTGTTAGGTTTGTAGACATAGGAGTTTTTGGTCAGTGGATCGCAGTGACCATGTACAAGTAAAAAGCTCAAAAGTCACCATCTAGTCAGTCAGCTAGATCTGATGTTGTCCTCCTCTTTCTGATTCATGTGTAAGTTACGGATCCGATCCTCAGATCTGACTCTGCTGCCTTCTACACACTTTAGCTCCCAGGCTCAAGCTCCTCCCTCTACCCATAATCCTCTGTACTAAGCACAGCTTCCTCAGATCTCGTTTGCCACCATTCACATTGGATGTGCTCTCCAGCACTCGAGCAGTTAGAGAAAATTTAGATATTTATCTAAGATAAGTACAATTTTTTTATTTGAGTAGTATTTTTTATGTCCTCCTACCACTAAGCTTTTCACGGGTGTTAGAGTGAGCATTCCTCTGTTCCTTTCAATAACATTATAATTATTTTACTATTTTGTTATTGCTGCTGTTGTGGTTGTTAATTTCATTTTAGTGTCATTAGACTTGCCTCAAAAATCCAAAAAAAAAAAAAATAGATAATTATCTAAGAGAGAAAAAGATGGAGAAGTCTACAGGCTTCAAAAGATGCTCAGAGTCCGGACACAAGGTTCCGCACTCTGATTCTCATGATAGATGTATGCACTGTTAAGGAGCAGCATGCTTGCTGTCCAGGTGTGCCATTTGTGAGGGGTTCAAGCCCAGAGCAGTCGCCTGTAGGCGTAACAAATTAATCCTGAAAGGGATTCTACCTCCATCCACTAATTTTCCTCCAGGGGCTCAACCCCTGGGAACAGGCTATACCAGGTTCTGTTTCAGAGTCAGTGAAACGCCCTCATAAATACCCCAGGGCTCCATCAGAACCTCCTGCAAAAGTTTTAAAAACCTCAGATCCAACTTCTATGGCTCCGAGAACAGGTTCTGCACCAGCAGATCCAAAAGCCATCTCGGATCCCTCTGCATCTACCTCGATGACTTTATCTCTTGTGTTGGATCCTCTGTCCTCCTCAAATATGACTTCAAGATCCAAGACTACTGCAGCCTTTCCGGATCCTAGTCGTCCCTCCGATCCGGGGAGGTTGGATCAAAAGACTCTGTCTCCACTATCCTCTTCCTTAACTTCATACCCTAGGACTTCAGTTCTGAGAGCAAGGAGACACTGACCAGGGTCTTCTATTCGAACAGTGTCTCCCACAGTGCCCGCTAAAATTTTACAGACTCCAAGGCATTCCTGGCCTCTGTCAGTCACTTCATCTAGGTCCTTCAGAAGCCTTTCTGAATATGATGTGGACAGGATGGTAAAGGAAGATCATCAGGCCTCAGATCCAGATGTGGGGTCTTGTTGGCTCCATCCCCTCATGGATCCATGAGTGTCCCATCCAATGTAGATTCTTCTTCTCCAATATGGTCCTTGGTATCGTTGCCTCAGGACTTTAGCCAACCAAAATGCTTTGTATCGGATTCTAGGCCCTTCATTTTCTCAACTCCAACAGTTGCCTTGACCACCTCTGCTCCGAGATCTTTGGATCAGAGTAGGTGTCTGATCCGGGACGTCGAGGTCTGATCCAAGGGTTGGGGTTCAGCTCCGATTTTATCAGAACTGCCTCTTCCCCTCAGTGCTTCAGCTCTTGACAGCACAGGTCCGATTCTGTCTGGGAGCTGTGGATCTGAGGACCTTGTCATTTCTTCTTCGAGGGCTTTAGCCCCAGTGAAGTTTAGCAGGGGTTCTCTGGGTCCTTCTGCTTTCCAGGGCATAGAAAAGGCTTTCTCTGCAGACAGCGACCTGATCTCTCTGGCTGCTGTTTTGCCCAGTTGCTCCTCATTGGATCTGGGAACTGGGCCTTCCATTTCTGTCCAGGGTCAGCTCGTCTCAAAGAGTATCCAGGATCTTCCACCTAAGGTGGCCCCCCACCTCTTCCAATAACTCCCTTGAACATCCCATAGAGGAGGTGCCTCAGAAGAGGGATGTGCAAAAGGAGGCACTTATACTCCCCCATGGAGTACTTCACCGAGGATACAGACTTCGATGAGGGAGAAGAATCCCCAAAATCACCACCAAGAGGATGTCTCTCTTGCAGACATTTTGGAAATTTTGAAACAGAGGTGGTTGGTCATGCCAAGATCCCACTTTTGAGGAGTCTGTTGTTCTGAAAGCTGTCATGACGGACCCGTCTGTATCTTGGCTTAGTACCCCCCCCCTCCCCAGCAGACACCGTCATGGACCTAGTGGCCCAACAGGCCTTGAAGGAGCCAGACACTATAGAATCCTTGCCTAAGCAACCTGACAAAATCCTTTCACTCCCTAAAGACTGTTTTTTTTTTGGTCCAGAGGTATTCCAGTTCACACTGTGGTGGTGTCAGCTGCCACTAAGAAAGACTTAGCTGAACAAAGCTGGGAGTCTGGCGTGATGGGCAGGTTCTGCAAGCACGTTTAAGCTTCTGCCACTTTCATGCTGAGAGTGCTCAACTACCTGGCACATTTTCCACTCCTGCGGAGAGACCTGGTCAAGGAACTCTGACTTGTTGGTAGAGACGGTGCTGACAGAGGACTATGGGAAAGTTTCTACAAAGCTCGCAACTCTTTCTTCCCGTGCCAGTTCGTCCATTAGGCTCATTTCTCACTCAACAGAGGGTACCTCACGGGCAGCCGGCACCGGAATTGCTGTGCAGACATTGCCTGGATGAGGCTTTGTGACTTCTTGGAGCCCTTTAAGGTGTCTTTTGTGAATGCTCCCGTTGATGGTTCCTCTTCATTTGGATCATCAGTTAAAAATACCCTGACCTGCAGTGAGAAAGAGGGCAAGACCTTGTCTGCTGTAGGGATCAAGTTTTCCACACCTCTTTGGGCTTACTCCAGGAATCAGAGAGGGGCCAAGAAAATTTGGTTTCATAAGTCTCAAAGGTCTTTTCCTCATCAACGTGGAGAGTTCCCCTCCAGAGATTGGGGGGGGGGGTTTCCAATGGGAGACGCCGCCTCAGGGCAGAGGGGGCCTGCAAAATCAAGGCTTTAAGGAACCTTTTTCTGACTAGCCCTATCAGCACTCCTGAAGCATTGTCCGATTGCTGTGCCCTGGAGGTAGTCTGGGTCATTTTTCTATGCACTCAAGCACCTGGGCCCAGTTAAAAAATGTTTGGATGCAAAGCATAATATCCAGAGGCTATTACATTTCCTTTTCCCTTACTCCACCAAGAATATGAAAGATGCTTCCCGATGTTCCACCCAGTCAGAGGGAGTCTGCAGTGTTGATATTCAAAAGTTACTGTGAGAGAGTCATTCATGTGGTACCAACCGAACAGAGAGGATCTGGAGCTTTACTACTGCTGCCTCTCTGTAGTGCCAAAGACCATCAGGGTCCTAAGGCCAATCTTGGACCTAAGCAGACTAAACTTGTATGTAAAGAAAGTGAAGTTTTGGACGGTTACAGTACAGTCTGTCCTCTCATTAAGGAAAGATGATTGGATGTGCTCTGTGGACTTAAAGGATGCGTACTCTCGCATTAAAATAGACAGGCGCTCCAGGAGTAACTTGCACTTCAGCTGCAAGCCAATCACTACCAATTCAGGGCCCTGCCCTTTGGACTCACCACAGCCCCCAGGCTGTTTATCAAATGCATGGCAGTGGTCGCAGCTCGTCTCAAACTGAAAGGTTTTCGGGTGTTTCCATATCTAGATGATTGTCCCAACCAAGCTTTAGCTATCTCAAGCCAGAGATTACCTTTACAAGGTATCTGATCTCCTAGGCATCACAGTAAATCGGGACGAATCACAACCAGTACAGGTTCATTCTTTGGAGTTTATCGGGGCTCAGCTGAACACAGTTACCCAAATGGCTTTGTTGCCCCTACTTTGGATAGACACCTTGAGAGATCAAGTCCAAACTTTACTAACTTATCCTTCTCCTCCCACCAGGCTTGTTCTTCGAGCTCTTGGATCTATGGTGGCTGCTATAACACTAGTACCTCTAGCAAAGTTCTGTATGCATGTTCTCCAGTGGACCTTGGCTGTGCAATGGTCTATACTTCAGTCTCTGTCTGCTCCTATCTAGTTGACAAAAATTTGTGAAACCCACCCGGAATGGTGGATTCATTCCGACCTGTCTGTTGACAGATCATTCATCCTTTCCTCCCCTACAGACTCCCGTAGAGTTTTGATTGCATGTCATTGTCCTAGAGGTGAGAGCAGTCCTCCTCTTGATTCAAGCCTTTCAGGACGTTCTTCCTCTGGGGACTGTTGCAGTTCACACAGACAATATGTCAGTCTGGTACATCTACAAACAAAGAGGAACTTGTTCTTACCATCTTTGCAGAGAGGTTATCAGAGTTTGGGAATGGGCGATCTCTTCACACCTCTTTCTCCTTGTAACTCAAACTGGGAAATCCAACTTGCTGGTGGACAGGCTCAGCAGGTCCATCCTGACACCTCACAAGTGATCCCTCAACCAAACAGTAACAAATAGGATTTTCAGCCATTGGAGCCAACCTTGGTGCAAACTCTCTGCCTCCTGTCACAACAAGTGCAGCAAGTTCTTCGTGTTTCACTGTTGCAGTCATCACATTTGGGTTATCTGCTTGCAGGTAGCCCTCAGTCGGCCTAATTATCAAAATCTTGGGTCCTGCGTCGGTTGCTGTCTCATCTTCCATGACGTCAGGTAGTCAGCGGTATAAAGCATGCAGACGACGCCATTACATCACTCTTTCTTGCTGTGTAGTGCCCAGAGTAGAAGCAGTTCACAAGTTCCGGTCAGCTGACTCCTGAAATTTTTGTTTTCGAGTTTCAGATCCGAAGTCTTCAACAAAGCTAAGTACCCCATTGGGGAGCCTTTTTCTTGCTCTAAACCGATGTCAGTAAAAGTCATCAATTGTATTTCTTGTGGAAAGCAAATACCGCATAAAGATTTTCATTCGTACTGCATTCCTTGCCTAGGCCCAGACCACTATGTACCTCGCTGTCTGTTTTGTGCCTTATTCAAACCTCGTACTATTCGTCGTCTGTTCATTTTCACATCTAAATATTTTGGTAGTCTGTTCAATTATCCAGAAATGGCTTCGGTAAGCCACCCGACTACTGACATTATGTAAAAACTCAAAGATAAAGACAGAGACAGACCACATAGGTCCAAAGCAGCTGCCGCTTCTCCTAAGCTAGTCGCCAGTTTACCGGTACTCAGTGAGGCACTTTTGCAGCCCCTGACACCTGCTACTTCAGATTTGCAGGCCTTTACTGAGACCCATTCAGAATCCAGTATGCCACGAGATGCTTCTTCGACTGTGGAACCTGCGGATGTCTACCTTGTATTGGTCCGGAGCCGCTGTGCAGGCACCGACTTCTGAGGGTGTATTCAGGCCTACTGGCTTGCATATTAAACCAACGCCATCTTCTTCTTCAAGGTTTAAAACTCGATCCATGCCCAGAAAACTGACACCAAGACCGCATGGTCAGGCCCCTATGCCTAAAAAACAAATAAGAATGGCTGAAGACCTTATTACTCTAATCAGGGGAAGCCACCCTTGTCCCTCTAAGAGACCTAGAACTGATTTTCCTTCTGATTCTTCTGGGCAGGATTCTGAAATTTCTGTTTTTTCTGATGACCAGGATTTGCCCTTTTCTACCTATGAGGATTCTGATGCAGAGGACTCCATTTCCTCTGCTTCCCCTCCAGAAGATTTCTCTGTTGGTGAAACCTTGCATACTCTTAGGGAGCATTTCTACTGGGAAAGCCAAGGTTACTTTGACTCCAAAAAGAGGCTTAGGGAATTCTTACTCCTGCCTCAACACAGGCCTTCAGCTGTCCCTCCTGTACTGGACATTGTAGATGATGCCTTCTCGGAATCTAGCCTGGCCCCTGACACTTTACCTCCTGCTCCCAGAAAACCTGATAAGTATTACAGGGTACCTGACTCTCACAAGTTCCTCTTTAAAAATCCTACTGTGGATCCTGAGACCATTTCACAGGGACCCAAAGGCATTAAGGCCACTACTGCCAAAAATCCTACCCTCTCTGATAGAGATTCCAGGGCGCTGGATAGATGGGGTAAGAAGATGTACACTTCTGCAACTTTAGCCATTAGGGACTTAAACTGCCAGTTTCATATGTTGAAGTATCGGCAGCATATTTTTGGATTGCTTAAACAGAAAATGATGATTCCTGACTGTGCTGAAAATGAAGAATTACAGGATTTTAATGCATTCTGCTGAACAAGTGGGAAAACATACTTTGCAATGTGGTTTTGATTCATTAGAGGCTTCTTGCAGGCCTGCTGTCACTGGGTCTGTACTTAGAAGGCATGCTTGGCTTAAGGAGCATTCTTTGCCAGATCATGTTAAAGCTAAATTACTGGATGCTCCCTTAAACCAAGACCGCCTGTTTGGCAACAAAGCAGAAGAATTACTTAAAAAGATGGAGGAAGAAGCTAAGTCTATGCAAACTGTTAAAGATTTCCTGCAAGTACAGCCTCCCAGATGTAGTAGGCATTGGCCCTCAAAGAATTGGTCCTTTCCTGCCTCTTCCAGGCCTTCTCAGTCCAAACCCAGAACCAGCAGAACACCCAGGCTTCAGTCCCAGGATACTCACAGGCCTAAGTAGTGGGGGGCTCCCACTTCCAAAGCAGGGAGTAGTAAGACTCCCCCTGTGGTAAACTGTCTCAATGACTTAACTTTAAGCCTTCCAAGCCCTGCTCACCTAACTGTTCCTTTAGGGGGGAAGATTGCCATGCAGGCAAAAAATTGGGAACTCATTACCCAGGACAAATGGGTTCTAAATATAGTTTCCCAAGGATACAGATTCTACTTCCACTCCTTAAGGTTGGCCAGACCTACCCCCAAGTCAGTGGGCAGAGGCTCAAAAGCAGGTTCTCTCTCTTTTAAACATCAGGACTATTCATCCTGTCCCAGAAGAAGAATGGGGGAAAGGTTTTTACTGAAGACTTTTCCTGGTACCCAGAAAAGACAATTCCTGGCGGCCTATCCTGGACCTGTCTATCCTAAACACATTTTTGGTAATCCCAAAATTCAAGATGCTAACTTTTCATCAGCTGCTTCCCATGCTAGGCAAAAATGTCTGGTTGGCAACACTGGATTTAAAGGAAGCCTACCTGCACATCCCAATAAGGGAGTCTTGCAGAAGATACTTAAGCTTCAGAGCAGGCTACATGCATTATCATTTCTCTGCACTGCCGTTTGGCTTATCTACTGCGCCCAGGGTATTCACAAAGTGCCTAGCTCCAGTCATTGCATTTTACAGGCAAAGAAATATTGAAATATACCCATATCTGGACGATTGTCTAATTCAGGCAGAAAGCCAGGACATACTATTAAATCATCTGGCATATGTAAAGAAATTGCTGACTTCTCTGGGGTACACCATAAACGAAAAGAAATCGTATCTTGTACCCTGCCAACAAATTGTATTCCTGGGCGCAAGCTTGAATACAACTTCCCAGATGGCCTACCTCACACCAGAGAAACAAGTTCATTTGACAGCCTCCTTCAGTCTACTGGCCACAAAGACCCAGCTACCTGCAAGGAAAATACTGCAAGCACTGGGGTTCATGGCCTTTTGCATTCTACTAATTCCATATGCAAGACTGCATATGAGGAAACTACAATGGTATATAAAAAGCCTATGGTGTCAACATTCTCAGGATCTAGAATCAATGATTCCTGTCATACCTTGTCTAAAGATAGAGTTCTTCTGGTGGGCAGAGGCCTGCCACCAGAACAAGGGACTGCCATTCACTCTACCCCTTGCTGCCCATACCCTAACAACAGACGTATCAGACTATGCATGGGGGGCTCACTTGGCAGGGCAGTGCATTCAGGGCAAATGGAACCCAAGTCAAATGCACCTGCATGTCAATCAAAAAGAAATGTTAGTGGTACAGAATGCTCTGACAGCCTTCAAGGACACATTCTTCCAGGACAATTATTGGTAAAGATGGACAACACCACTGTTATGTGGTACATAAACACGCAGGGGGGAGCCCACTCATACCATCTCTGGAGACTAGCCATGGCTCTGTGGAACACATCCTTGAGCTACCACGTGCACCTACAGTCTCAATTCCTGCCAGGAAGGCTAAATACACTGGCAGATGACCTAAGCAGAAAGCTCATGGACCCACACGAGTAGAAACTGGAACCAAAGATATTCAACATGTTGAGAAACAAATGGGGGAGCCCAGAGATAGACCTGTTTGCCTCCCCTCAGAACTACCAATTGGACAAATTCTGCACAAGGACTCCCAAAAGACAAGCTTGGAAAGTGGATGCCCTGTCCTTTACCTATGCCTTTTCCCCTCTGCCTCTCCTCTCCAAAGTGCTACTAAAGATCAAACAGGACAAACCAAGGACAATACTCATTGCACCGGACTGGCCACGCCAACACTGGTACTCCCTTTTGCGCAGTGTGTCACTGCTGGCACCATGGCACCTGCCTCAGACCCCTGCCCTGCTGTCCCAGCAGGAGGGCCAGATTCTGCACCCACAGTTTCAAACCCTGAACCTTGCAGCCTGGCTAATTACCTGACCTCTCCATTACCATCCCTCAGTAAGCAAGTTATGGATGTCATTCTGGAGGCAACGAGGCCTAGTACTAGAAAATCCTATGCTGAAAAATGGAAAATGTTCTGTTCCTGGAGCCAGACTCAGGGGATAGCCACAGGAGTGCCCAATTTACCTGATATTCTCCAATACTTAACTGAGATGCTTCACAAGGGCCTTTCCTTTTCTTCCATCAAAATTCATGCCTCAGCCATTTCAGCACATTACAGTACAGAACCACCCCTCTTCTCTCATCCACTGCTGAAACAATTCCTCAGAGGGGCCAAAAACTAAAGACCACCCAGGAGAGCCCCTACTCTAGCCTGGGACCTTAACTTTGTATTGGAAAAACTCACTCTTCCTCCCTTTGAGCCAGCTGCAAATGCAGAGTTGAAATTCCTTTCTTGTAAAATAGCCTTCCTTCCAGCCATCACTTCAGCAAGAAGGGTGTCTGAATTGCAGGCCCTCATGGCAGTGGAGCCTTTCATCATCTTTCATGCGGACAGGGTCTCCCTCAGGACCAGTCCCTCATTTATGCCCAAGGTGGTATCCAGTGTGGCCCTTAATCAGTCCATTAATTTGCCAACCTTCTTTTCTAATCCATAGAACAAAGGGGAATGAATACTGCACTCCTTGGACGTGCACAGACAACTTAGATTTTACTTGGACAGGACTAAGCCTCTCAGGAAATCTGAACAGTTGCTGGTGGCATTTGCTGCAAGGGCAGAGGGGAAAGCCATTTCAGAGCAAACCATTTCTAAGTGGATAGGCCATTGCATTAATTTCTGCTATAAGCACCATGGAAAACCTACCCCACAGGGGATAAGACCACATTCATCCAGGGCTGCATCTACCTCTACAGCCTTTCTCAGAGGTGTCCCTACCAGGGACATCCTAGAAGCTGCTACCTGGAGTTCTGTACATACCCTCACCAAGCATTACCACTTGCCAGTTTTTTCTAAATCCTGGCTTTACCACTGCAGTCTTACAGGGCCTTATAGCTGGTCCTAAATGGTATCTAATTGCCTCCTCCCATCGTTAGCTTTGGGAATCTACCCAAATGTGATGACTGCAACAGTGAAACACGAAGAACATAGTACAGTTGTGTACACTTACCATTAATGTAGATGTTCGAGTGTATTCACTGTTGCAGTCCTGTTTACCCTCCCTCCCTCCAGCCCCCCTTGACTTCTGTTGACTATACCTCTATTCTTGTTTACTGTGCTTAAAGCTTTTTGGTGTATTTACTTTTTTGTTGGAGGTGTAACCTTGTATATAATTGCTTCCCATTATGGGGGCACCTGACATCTGGGGCAAGAAAAACTGATGTAATGGCATCAGCTGCATGCTTTATACCCCTGAC
Source organism: Protopterus annectens (assembly GCF_019279795.1). NCBI lineage: Eukaryota > Metazoa > Chordata > Ceratodontiformes > Protopteridae > Protopterus > Protopterus annectens. The sequence continues at coordinate 402,263,494 of NC_056743.1, read as the reverse complement.
TACCTGACGTCATTGAAGATGAGACAACCGATGCAGGACCCAAGACTTTGATCATCAGGCCGACTGAGGGCTACCTGCAAGCAGATAACCCAAATGTGATGACTGCAACAGTGAATACACTCAACATCTACATTTATGGTAAGTGTACACAACTGTACTTTCACAGTTGGCCATCCAGTCTCCTTCATGCTTATCCTCCCCTTCCGTTGATCCCAAAATTCCTTCAGAAAGCCCAGTGGTTGAAGAGCACCGTAATCCTCATTGCCCCTTTTTAGCCTCATCAGATTTGGTTCCCCTTCCTCTGGTCTCATCTGAAGTATCCTCCATGGATACTACAGCCCATTCAGGACCTTGTAACCCACCCATTGCTAGGACTCCCATCAAGATGTGGCCACTCTAAAGCTAACCCACATGGTTTTTCCAATTCCAGTGATTAAGGGGTCCAGGCTTTCATCTCCAGTCAAGAGTATTGTTTTAACTTCTCGAAAGGTATCTACCAAAAAAGTATATAGAAGCAAGTGGAACAGATTTCCTACTTGGGCCGCCAAAGAGAACATAGACCCTTACTCAGCCCTGATCCAACTATCCTTTCTTGCTTCCCTGTTTAAAGAGAGATCCAGCTTTGCTACGATTAAGCTTCCATTGGCAGCCATGTCCAGCTTCCACTCTGGGTTATCTTCAGGCTCCGTCACTTATTCTAGATTATGTAGAGATTTTATGAAGGGAGTTTTCCTTCTTAGACCCCCCCCCCCCAATCAAAGACCTCATTCCTCCTTGGAGATCACCCTTTTATCCTCCAAGGTCTGACTCAAAAGCCTTTCCAGCCAGCCAATGATTGTGTCACAAAATTGTTCTCTTGGAAGGCTATTTTTCTAGTGGCCATCACCTCAGCAAGAAGAATTTCTGAATTACAGGCATACTCTTCTAAACCACCTTAAGAGTTTCCATCTATACTAATCCAGCTTGTATTCCTAAAGTGGCTGCTGAATCAAATATTAATCAGACTATAGTTACCAGTTTTCTTCCCCAGTTACTCTCTCCAGTAAAGGGGAGTGTATGTTGCATTTGATGAACGTTCCTAGGCAACTATGTTTCTATCGTCACAGGACCAAACCATTCAGAAAAATCAGATCAATAATTTGTCCTTTTCACCTAGTCGCCTGGACATGCAGTAGCGAAGGTAACCCTTACAAAGTGGATTACTAATTGCATTTCTATAATATATGATAAGAACGGTCTGAAACTGTCTCCTCCTCCTCCTAAGGCCCATTCAACTAGATCTGTAGCCACATCTACTGCCTTTCATCCAGAATCTCTGTTGATGACATCTGTGCAGCATCCACTTGGTCTAAATCACATACATTTGTGACTCATTACAAATTGTCCCCAGAAGCAGAGCTTCTTTTGGTTCAACAGTGCTCTGGCTTATTCTTCCTTTTGGCCACCCAAGAGAGAATGTAGCTGGAAAGGGAACTCTGACCCATACGTGAATCAGAATGGAGAAGGACATCAGATTTTTAAGTTGTGTGGTTATCATAACTTGGCATCTGTGTTGTCCATTCTCGTTCTGATTCACCTTCCCTTCCATCCGTCCCCCGACCTGAAAGATTTTTCTGGAGGCTCTATGAAGCATTTCTAGGAACCTTTGATGTCCTCCTATTCTCATGTTGCAGTATTCATAACAATAGGGAGTTGCTGCCTGCAGCTCCACCATCTGGCCAGTAATACCAGTCTTTGTTTCAGGAGGGTGTGTGTAACGTCCCTTACCAGGGCCATAAACAGACGTTGGGTATAAAAGTGACGACTGAATGCACCCTCATCAGACTTTTTCTACCACAGTGAATGTCGGAGTCTTGTTTACCAGTTCTGTAAGCAGTTCTCGTTTCTTCAGATGACCGGTTACGATTCTGTTCAAGACCAGACAACTGCTTCTTTGACCGATACAGACAAGTGCCCTGTTGGATTTTTTTCCTTGTTTTTATGATTACACTTAAGACTTACATGTCAGCTAATAAGGGGAAGTGTGCTTGTGGGAAACAAATTCCTCACAAGGACATTCATGAGAAGTGCGTATTTTGCTTAGGCAAGGCCCACGACCATACGTCCTGCCCCATTTGCAAACCTTTCATCCCCAAAAGTCTTTGCAGCCGCCTCACGACACTCAAGTTTTAATTTTGAGAATTAAAGGCTACGTTGCTTACTGCTCGGTATGGAAGGAGGGGTAGGCCCGTCCGCCGAGCCACTGAGAAAGAAGGCTAAGAAATTTTGACTGGAATCCCAAGCTGCTTCTCAGGCGTCCAAGCAGGTTCTTGAGGCACTTGAAAGCCCGGAATCCTCTCAGACGATAGTTTCAAAAGCAGGCCCCGGAACCTGGAAGCTGGGATGCTGGAAACCGCGTGTACGTCTGCTGAGGCTAATCAGCCATCAGGACCTGAAGGCGGAGGGGAACCACGACTCATTCAGTCAGAAGGCCCTACTCCTTCTCTTCCTACTAAACAAACATCCACCTCGATGCTTTCTCCACCAGCTACTCATTTGAAGAGAAAACAAAAAACTAAGCACCCTGAACCTCAACCAATTCCTAGCTGGGAAGTGTTTTCACAAAGTCTGTTTTAAGGCATTTCAGGCCTTGCAGACACAACAACTTCCCCCTACTGTCTCGCATCAGCCGTCCTTACAGGTATCTGAGAAAGATTACTCCTCTTCTAAGGAATCCTTTTCTTATGAAACCCAAATAGACTCCCCCAACGATTTCATAACCCCAGAAGAGGAGGATTCCATTTTTCCTGAGTCCCCAGGAGAAGAGTTCACCTTTGGGGACACTATTTCCCTCATGAGTGAACACTTTAAATGGCAGGCTTCTGAGGTTTCTGATTCCAAGAAAAGGTACTTTGACCTTTTAGAAATGGAACGACCATCCCCTTCTGCTGTCTCCCCTTTATTACCTGCCTTCTAGGGTGGTTTTTGGCTGCTTCTCAGTCTCCTGACTCACAACCACCAGCCTCCAGACACCCAGACTGTTTTTATAAGGTCCCCCAAGACACCCAGTTCCCCTTTAGAAATCCTCCAGCAGACCCAGCTGTTATAGCTGTCTCTGCTGACAAAACTTTCACAATTACCAAATTCACGGACAGAAAGTGTATACCTCTTGTACTCTGGCTATAAGGGCCCTAAACTATCAAACACATATGGCTAGGTATGTCTTGGATACCATATCCAAAGCCTCTAACCTCCTGGCCGAGGTGCAGGATTCTCCCATAAAAGCCCAGCTCAACACACTACTTTCCACAGCATCCCAAGCGACTAGGCACTCCATTAAGTGCAGTTATGATGCTGTGGAAGCTTCATCTAAATCAGCTGCGTCAAGATCGGTCCTGAGGCGATACTCCTGGGTATGGCTTTAACCTCTCCCCCATGGATGTACAGACAGTTACTGGATGCACCCTTAGACATTAAGGCCCTTTTTGGACAGGCTTCTGCTGATCTCTTCAAATCCCTTCAGGAAAACAGAAAGGAACTACAAAATCTCAAACATCATCTGGTATCCCCTATTTCCTGATACCATAGAAACTACCCACAGAAGCCCTCGTTTGTTAGAAGACCATCCTTTCACACAGTTCCTCAGTCAAAGGGATGTAGACAACCCAGGAATAATTCTACTCCCAGGTTTCCCACCAGCTCCTCCTCTACATCCTTTCGGAGTCAGTCTGACCAGTCCAGACCACCTCCACTGTGACACACCTCCTTTTATACCCAAATGCACCCTTATCCCTTCGTCTCACCCTTTCCATACCCTCCTGGCAGATAATCACAGCAGAGCAATGGGTCCTCTCTATCATTCAGAGAGGATATTTCATGACTTGGTGGATCCTTCCACCTTTCCAAGGTATTCCACAACCTCCAAGTAAACCAAACCCACCTATTTCCAGCCATCATTCAGCAACTCCTAACTCTGAGTACCATAGAACAGGTACCCGCCCCACAAAGAAACACAGGCTTTTACTCCAGGATGTTTATTGTACCAAGGAAAGACTGCCCTATGAGGCCAATCCTAGACTTAGCTTTCCTAAACCTCTTCCTCAAAGTTCCCAGCTTCAAAATGATTACCTTACCTTTTCTATTATCACTCATACCCCCACAAGCATTCATGGTAGCCCTGGATTTGAAGGATGCCTACCTCCACATTCCTCTCCACCCAAATTACAGGAAATACCTCCACTTTGCTATAGGCTCCTGCCATTTTCAATTCACTGCCTTGCCCTTTGTTCTTTTTACTGCCCCTCGAGTGTTCACAAAGTGCCTAGCCCCCTTCATTGCTCACTGCAGGACTCAGGGTATACAGATATACTCATACCTAGATGACCTGCTCATCCTTCATCAGGACTACCAAATGCTTCAACTTCACCTACAGCAGGTGACTTCCACCCTAACTCAACTAGGGTTCACCCTAAATCTAGAAAAATCTCACCTGGCCCCCTCTCAGGACTTAGTTTTCTTGGGGTGCAAGATCAGAACAGACAGCATGAAAGCCTCCATCCCAGACCAAAGGATCAAAGACCTTTGTCTATACTTTACACAGATCCTCACCCACTCCTCCTTGACAGCTCAAACATTCCTGAGAATGTTAGGCCACATGGCATCTCTGATACCCATGTTACCTCTCGCAAGACTCCACATGAGCAAAATCCAGTGGGTCCTAAAAATCCTATGGAGCCAACACTCCCAACCCATGGACTTGCTCCTTCCACTACTTCTGTGCCTAAAAAAGGAAATACAGTGGTGGGTGTCAGCACTCCACCTCAACCGAGGAACCCACCTACAGGTTCCAGCCCCCCGATAACAGCTCTCCACAGATGCGTCAAACCTGGGGAGAGGTGCAGTGCTCCTAATAAACCAGAAATTATTTTCAGTACAAGGCAAATGATCCACTCTAAGACAAAAGGACCATATCAACATCAAGGAAATTAGGGCATTATTACTAGCTCTTCTAAACTTCCAATCTACCCTCCTGCCAGGAACCCTGAAAGTAATCACAGACAATATGATGGTCCCTGTGGTACATCATCAAGCAAGGGGGGACAAGGTCCTACCCCCTATGCGGCCTGGCCATCCAGATTTGGAACTTAGCATCTTCTTTCCAGGTCCACCTGGTAACAGTGTACATGCCCTCAACAGAGAATGTTATGACAGACAAACTCAGCTGAACCTCAGCCCCCTCTCATGAATGGATGCTTCACAGAGAGGTTTTCCTGGACCCGATACACAGGTGGGGTATTCCACAAGCAGATCTCTGTGCCTCCCCACAGAACAAACAGATGCCCAACTTCTGCACAAGGGATCCACATCCATAAGCTTGGAAATTGGACGCATTCCCCTTTTCTTGGGAGGGAATGAACCTCTACGCCTTCCATCCTTTCACACTAATTCAGAAAACCCAAAATCCTACTGGTGACCCCATTTTGGCCAAGACAGCATTGGTTTCCCCTCCTACACTTACTGGCCAAAGGGAATCACCACAGGTTACCCCACCAACTAGACCTGCTCACACAAGACAAGGGATCCCTACTCCACTCACAGGTGAATAACCCAAAATTGACATTATGGGTGATAGGGTTCAAATCCCTTACAGACACCTATATTCAGAGGACGTACTCATTGTTCTGCAGGAGGCAGAAAACCTAGTACCAGGAGAAACTATGTAACAAAGTGGCACAGATTCTCCAAGTGGTGTCGAGGGAAAAATCAGGACCCGCTTATTATTCCTATACCAATGGTCCTATCCTGTTTGTGTGAGCTGCTCCACTCAGGACTAACTTACTCTTCAGTCAAAGTCCATATATGTGCCATTTCTGCTTGTCTGCCCATTTCACCTCCTCTGGCATCCAGGCTAGAAGTCAAGCTGTTTCTGAAAGGAGTCCATATCAGAACCCCCAGGAGAGACCTACTCCCCCTCCTTGGATCTCAGTTTCGTATTAGAAAAACTAACGTCATCTCCTTTTGAACCAGCTCAGTCAGTTTCCCTGAAATGATGTACCCTGAAAACAGTTTTGCTAGTGGCCCTCACCTCCGCTAGGAGGGTTTCAGAGATGCAAGCCCTTATGGCTACCTCTGCTTATCTTGTTTTCCACAAGGACACAGTTGCTTTCAGGACCAACCCTACCTTCATGCCCAAGGTAGTTAATGAACTTTCATTAAATCAAACCATTAACCTACCAGTTTTCTACTTCCTCAGAGAGGGACTCTTAATTCCTTGGATGTACACGGGCAACTCGGGTACTACTTGGACAAAACCAAATCTGTTAGAACATCTGACCAAATTATTCATTTCCTTCCATCCCGGAGCCGTAGGGAAGGCTGTCTCCAAACAGACCATTTCCTCATGGATGCCTTGTGCTACTCCCATCATGGAAAATCTTGCAGGGCCATGTTAAACCTCACTCTACCAGGGCAGCTGCCTCCTCTTTGGCTTTTTTCAAAGACATTGACTTCTCCATTTTAGAAGCAGCCACTTGGACCTCGGTCCACACCTTCACCAAGCACTACAAGCTGGACATGTCCTCCAGAGAAAGGGCAGGGTTTGCCAGGTCAGTCCTCCAAGGCCTGGTTGACCATGGAAACCACTCCTCCACCCAGGTTCATACCTAAAGCTCTGGTACTCTCCTTGCTGTTATGAATAGTGCAACATGAGAATAGAAGGACATAGAATAGTTGTGTAAGAACTTACCATAACCTTAGATGTCCTTTTCCATGTTGCAGTATTCAGTCCCACCCACCTACCCCCTCTTTCTCCCCTGTCACACCATGGCCCACCTGTGGGGACATGGTCATTCCTCTCCCCAGTCTCTACGCTCAACACAGCCTACCTACTACCCTGGGCCTGGCCTACATGTAAGTCTAAGGGTCTCCAAGTAGGACCCACCTTTAAACCCACAGGAGTTCTACTTTATGTGGCAAAATATTCTGATGAGGGTGCGTCCAGTCGTCACTTTTATACCCAACGTCGGTTTATGGCCCTGGTAAGGGATGTCAGACGCACCCTCCTGAAACAGACTTTGGTATACTGGCCGGTCGGTGGCACTGCAGGCAGCAACTTCCTACTGATGTTCTTCGTGTTTCACTGTTGCGATCATCACACTTGGGTTATCTGCCTGCATGTAGCCCTCAGTCGGCCCAAATATCAGAGACTTAGTATTTCTGCTGTCACTTCAAGACTGACGTCCGGTAGTCAGGGGTATAAAAACAGGCAGCCGACGCCATTACATCAGTCTTTCTTGCCGAGGAGCCTGAAGCAGAAGTAGTTCACAAGTGCCGGTCAGCCGTTACCTGAATTTTTGTTTACGAATTGAAGTCTTCTAAAGCTAAGTACCCCGTTGGGGATCCTTTTTTCTTGCTCTAACTGATGTCAGAAAAAGTTAACAATTGTCTTGCCTGTGGAAAGCAAATACCATACAGAGATTTTCTAGAGATCTAACAGGACCTGCTATTGTATCAAGCCGGGTTAATCCTCTCTCTTCACTATCTTTTGCTGGTTAATGGCACCTCTAGTCATCACACTCCTCATATGAATTTCTACACATGTAGAACTCTAGTTAAAAAAAAAAAAATTGTTTTTTATGCTATGATATCTTGTTTTACTCTATATACTATTGTGCTAAATCATTCTATGTATTGTCACTATTTGTTACTTTGCCATGCTTTTCTTGTCTTATGTTACTATGGAGCTTTTCTCCCCGGGCCTCCGCTGAAAATGGAAATAAATCCAGTCAGACTATGCCGGTTAACAAATGTAAAATAAAAATAAATAAAATTAAAAAAAATAAAATTTTCATTTCTTACTGCATCATCTGTTTAGGCCCAGACTATGACGTAACTCGCTGTCAGTTTTGTGCCTTGTTCAATGCCCGAACCATTCGTCCTTGGGCTCTCATTGTCGCTAAATTCTTTCGCTCTCAATCTCCATATTCCAAAATGACTTTGGTAAGCCTTCTGACTACTGATATTCCAAAAAAAGTAACGATAAAGACTGACAGACCGCATAGGTCCAAAGCTGCTGACTACGCTTCCGTTAAGCTAGTCGCTAGTTTGCCGGTACTCAGTGAGATGCTTTAGCAGCCCCTGATGCCCGCTTCAGTGGATTCACAGGCCTCTACCGAGACCCATTTGGAGTCCGGTATGCCGTGAGACGACTCTTCGACTATGGAACCTGTGGATGTCTCTACCTTGGATGGGTCTGGAGCCGCTGTGCAGGCACCAGCTGCTGAGGCAGTTCTTCGCAGTACTGATGTTCGACTCAAACCAACGACTTTTTTATCTAAAACTACCGAGTTTCTTAGGCCAAGAGTACACGCTATGCCTAGAAAACTGACGACCAAAGCGCATGCACCTCCTCCCATGCCATAATGGCAAGTGCTTCGAATGGCAGAAGACCTTATTATGCTGATTAGGGGAAGTCAGCCTTCCCCTGCTAAGAGGAAAAGAGACTAGTCCCCCTGCAGCTTCAACATACCAGGAGTCCGATGACTCTGAGGTATCTGATTATGAATACATGCCCTTATCTGCTTATGAGGATTCAGATGCAGAGGAATCCATTCCCTCTGCCTCCCCTCCAGAGGATTTTTCTTTTCGTGAAACCTTACATACTTTGAGAGCATTTCCATTGAGAATGCCAAGACTGTCCTCAGTCCAAAAAGAGACTCAGAGAATTCCTAGATTTGCCACAGCACAGGCCTTTAGCAATACCCACTGTCCTGGCAGTTATTGATGTTTTTATGGAATCCAGTCCTACCACTGATACTTTACCTCCTGCCCCTAGGAAACCAGACAGGTACTACAGAGTACTTGACACACACAAATTTCTTTTCAAGAATCCTACTGCTGACCCAGAGATCATTTACCAGGGGCCTAAAGGTATCAAGGCAACTACAGCCGAAAATCCCACCCCTTCGGACAGGGATTCCAGAGCTTTGGAGAGATAGGGTAAGAAGGTGTATACCTCTGCAACTCTTGCTTGCTATTATGGCATTGAATTGTCAGTTTCACATGCTGAAGTACCAGCAACATATTATGGAATTTATTAAACAAAAAGTGGCAACCTTTACAGACTGTGCAGAAAATAAGGAATTGCAGGAGCTTATGCACTCTGCAAACCAAGTCAGCAAGCATACTTTGCAGTGTGGCTTTGATGCCCTAGAAGCATCTTGCTGGGCAGCAGTCACTGGTTCTGTACTGAGAAGACATGCTTGACCTTGCCAAACCATGTCGAATCAAAATTACTAGACGATACTTTGAACAAGGCAGTTTGTCTGGCACCAAAGCAGAAGAGGTTCTTAAAAAGATGGAAGAAAAAGCTAAGTCTATGCAGACTGTTAAAGAATTCTTAGAAGTGCAACCCCCTAGATTCAATAGGCATTGCCTTTCCAAACACTGGTCATTTCCAGCCCCCTCCAGGCCATCTCAAACCAGACACAGGGGAAACGGACCACCCAGACTTCAGTCTCTGGGTATGCAGAGATCTAAGCAATGGAGTGCCCCCACCTGGAAAGCAGGGAGTGGTAAGCCACCTCCTTACTCCACTCCCCACCTCTGACCAGTTGCTTGTGCCCCTAGGAGGAAAACTTGCCCTTCATGCAGAAAACTGGATGTCCATCACACAAGATCGATGAGTCCTCAACATTGTATCCCGGGAGTACAAATTTTACTTCCACTCACTGCCAACCCCAAGAGAATTCCCAGACCTTCCTCCATATCAATGGGCAAAGGCTCAAAACCAAGTTCTATCCCTGTTCTCCATCAGAGCTATTCACCCGGTTCCAATGGAACAGATAGGTCAAGGATTCTATTCCAGACACTTCTGGTACCCAGAAAAGAGGGCTCTTGGTGCCCAATCCTTGATCTTTCAATTCTGAACACCTTCCTGGTGGTACCAAAATTCAAAATGCTTACCCTGCAACAGCTTCTACCTATGCTAGCCAAGGATGCTTGGTTAGTCACCCTAGACTTAAAAGAAGCCTATCTGCACATCCCTATAAGGGAGTCATGCAGGAAGTATCTACGTTTCAGGGTCGGATCTATGCGTTATCAGTTCTCTGCACTTCCCTTTGGCTGATCCACTGCACCCAGAGTCTTCACAAAATGCCTGGCCGCAGCCATTGCATACTGCAGGCAGAGAAATATCCAAATTTACCCATACTTGGACAACTGCCTGATTCAGGCAGACAGTCAGGAATTGCTGTTGCAGCACCTGACATTTGTGAGAAACCTTCTCACTTTCCTGGGATACACCATCAACGAAAAGAACTCAAAACTGGTACCCAGTCAAAAGATTGTATTCCTGGGAGCAAGGTTGGACACAACATCCCAGATGGTATTCCTCACTTCAGAAAAACAAGTCTATCTGACAGCCTACTTCAAACAAATGGCCACCAAAACCCAGCTATCTGCAAGAAAAATACTGCAGGCCATAGGGTTCATGGCCTCAAGTATACTGATAATTCTATATGCAAGACTGCATATGAGGAAACTTCAATGGTACTTAAAAAGCCTTTGATGCCACCATTCTCAGGACCTGGAAACAATCATTCCTATCATACCCTGTCTAAGGACAGAGTTCCTTTGGTGGACAGAAGCATGCAACCACAACAAGAGTCTGCCCTTTACTCAACCCCACGCCGCCCAGACCCTAATCACAGATGCATCAGACTATGCCTGGGGAGCACACATGGATGGCAAATGCATTCAGGGCCACTGGAGCACAAGTCAAATTCATCTGCAGTCAACCAAAAAGAGATGCTAGCTGTGCAGAACACCCTGAAAGCTTTCAGATCCCTACTCTTTCCAGGACAACAACTAATAAAAACAGAGAACACAGTTATGTGGTACATCAACAAGCAGGGTGGAACCCATTTCTACCCACTCTGCAGGCTAGCCATGGCTCTGTGGAACATGGCATTGGACATGCAAGTCCATCTGCAAGCTCAATTCCTGCCAGGCAAACAAAATTCACTGGCAGATGACTTGAGCAGAAATCTCCTAGACCCACACGAGTGGCAGAGCCCAGCACCTTCAACCTTCTGATTCAGAAATGGGGGACCCCAGAGGTGGACCTTTTTGCCTCCCCCTACAACCACCAGCTCAGCAGGTTCTGCACCAGGAACTCTCACAGTGGGGCCTGGAAAGTGGATGCCCTATTCTTTCACTGGGTAAATCTCTCAATTTATGCATTCCCACCTCTGCCACTTCTCTCAAGAGTATTACTCAAAATAAGACTGGACAGACCGAGGACAGTTCTGATTGCCCCGGACTGGCCATGCCAGTACTGGTACACACTCCTGCGCAGCCTGACAATGGTGCCACCATGGCACCTACACCAGAACCCTACCCTGCTCTCTTAGCAGGAGGGGCAGATTTTGTATCCGCAACTGCAAACACTAAACTTGGAGCCTGGCTTATCCCTTGAATCCTATCCCAGCAGCTGTAAGAAAACAGGTGCTGGACATCATTCTTAAAGCCAGTAGACCCAGTACAAGGAAATCCTATGCGAATATGTGGAAAAGATACTGCTCTTTGAGCCTATCTAAAGGAGAGGACACAACTCTGCCCTCCCTCCCTTTAATTATGGATTACTTAGCAGATCTACTCCACAAAGTCCTGTCCTTTTCTTCCATTAAGATACACGCCTCAGCCATTTTTGGCTCATTACAACACTGAGCCACCTCTCTTCTTGCACCCTCTTATCAAACAGTTCCTGAGAGGGGCAAACAACTTAGGTCCAGCAAGGAGAGCACCCACCCCTGCTTTGGACCTTAACTTTGTACTGGAAAAACTCACACTTCCACCCATTGAGTCTGCAGCATCAGCAGACTTAAAATTCCTCTCTTGGAAAATAGCATTGTTTCTAGCCATCACTTCAGCTAGAAGAGTGTCTGAACTACAAGCGCTTATGGCTGTGGAACCCTTCAATATTTTCCATGCTGACAGGGTGTCTCTCAGGACAAACCCTTCCTTTATGCCTAAAGTGGTGTCCAGTGTGGCTCTCAATCAATCCATACATTTGCTAACCTTTTTCCCTAATCCTCAAAATAAAGGGGAAAAGATCTTGCAGTCCTTGGACGTGCACAGACCGCTCAGATTTTACCTGGATAGGACTAAGGCCTTCAGAAAATCAGACCAGTTATTAGTCAGCTTTGCAACAGGGGCAGAGGGCAGGGCCATTTCCAAGCAAACAATATTTAAATGGATAGCACATTGCATCTGTTTCTGCTACAAGCACCATGGGAAACCAACCCTGTAGGGGGTCAGAACACATTCCACTAGGGCAACATCTACCTCTACAGCATTTCTCAGGGGGGTCCCTACCAGGGACATCCTGGATGCTGCTACCTGGAGTTCAGTACACACTTTCACCAAGCACTACCATTTGCTTATCTTCTCCAAATCCAGGGCAGGCTTTGCAGCAGCAGTCCTGCAGGGCATTCTAGCCAGCCATAACTCTTCTTGACTGCCTCCACCCATCTTCAGCTTTGGGAATCCACCCAAGTGTGATGACTGCAACATTGAAACATGAAGAACATAGTACAGTTGTGTTCACTTACCATAAATGTAGATGTTCGAGTGTATTCACTGTTGCAGTCCTGGATGTTATGTGATCCTATCTCGCCTACATTCTGACTGATGGGTTCGGAGCCGATCCCTCGGCTCCGACTCGGCACGCTTATGCCAAAGAGCGAAGTCTCTTATTGGCTGAGCTTACTATATCCCAGGATGCACCCGCTAACCTGCGAAGACGTGGTCTCGAGCTGGCTGAGCTGAGTAGTAATTTTACTAACTTTTTTCTGTCAGAAATTTGCTGTTCTTGTCATAAAAAGCTGTTTTAACGGCTATTCTTCACTTTTGTGTGTGTTTGGAGTTTGTGAGAAGACTTTGTTGTGTGATTGGGCGTTGATTTTGATTTTAGGCCTCCTTCATCTTAGGGCCTTCCCGGTCAGTCAACCCCCTTAAACCATAGAGGGTTTCAAAGTACCCTTTAGTTATTTGTTACGGTTTTCTTTACCTAATCGGCAACTGTAAACCGATTGTTAGGTAGTGTCAATAAAACAGAAAGTCAGTGGATAGTTTCTTTTTTTCTCTGTCAGGGATTACTGATTTTTTGTTGCTATAATGTCTCAGAATCCTAGGCCTTCGGGCTTTAAAAAATGCACCAAATGTAATTTCAAGATGTCTATCACAGACGATCACTCGCTCTGTGTGTATTGTTTGGGTGCAAAACATTTACAAGAGTCATGCAGTGTATGTCACGCTTTTTCCTCAAGGGTCCTCCAGGAGAGGAAGAATAAACTTATCCTTAAAGGGTTAATTAAACCTTCCTTTGAAGAAGCTTTGGCATCCTCTCCTTCTCCAGCTAAAAAGAAAAGGGCGTCGGCTCCGACCAGTCCGTCGGATCCGACCGCCAAAAGACATAGGCAGGCTTCTCCTTCGGCTCCAAGGACTTGGAGCCGAGGCGAACGGTCTGCCTCGATGCCACCAGTCTCGACTCCTCTGGCTGGAGCCGATGGCTGGGGCATCAAGAGGCGGTCACCTTCGGCTCCACTGGTCTCGGAGCCGACAAAGGTTGCCGCTCAGACACTTCCTCCTCGGCGCGAAGTCCTCCTCGGCACCGATGGAATCTAGTGTGGGTATTCCTTGCGCCGATAGTCATCGGGTCGCCTCGAGCCGGTCCCCTAGCCCTTTGGGGCCGTTGGAGAGGCCATCTCAACCCGTTCAGTATCCTCTCGGTCTTCGAGGATGTCGATTCAGATATAGACAGGGTGCTCCAAAGACTGTTCCAGTCCCCAGTCTTTCAAAAATTTGTTTCGGCTCCGACCCAGTTGGCTTCGGAGCCGATAGCCCAGCCCATCCATTGCTATTCCTCCTCCGACCACTGCTCCGTCGGAGCAGGTGCTGTTGGAGCCGGTGGAGATCTTAGGGTCGGCTCCGACCCTTACTCCAACCGGCCTTGGGTCCGAGTTTGGTACACGGACTTCTTCGGCTGGACCGGGGTGATGTTTGGGACCTATGCTATCGGTTCCGAGCCTCCCTCGGTGCTGCTGCGGGACTTCCGTCGGCTATCATGGCTCGGGACCGGACACTCCCAGGACTCTGGGGTCCGGCTTTCAGAGCTATGAGGAGTGCCTTGGCCAAGTCTTCTTGCCATCTCTCCGGCTTTACCGGCACCTTCCTGGGCGTGGAGACTGGGTCTTTGGCAGTTCCCTGTCCGTAGGCAGCGGAGCCCCTGGGCCTGAGGTTACCCCATTGGGGTTCCCCTCCTCCTGAGGGTTCTTGAGTTGTCTTCAGAGGAACCCCAAGGAAGAGATCGTGCAAGAGGAAGCACGTGGACTCCCCGAGTCTATTACATCGGACACTGATCTTGATGATGCAGAGGGGTCCCAGTCGTCCTCGGATGATGTCTCATTTGCAGACATCTTAGAGATCCTCAAACAACGAGGCGGCTGGATATCCAAACCCCCTCTGCTGATGAGTCAGTGCTCCTCAAGGCCTTTGGGGCTCAGCCCTCCGCCTCCTGGGTGTCTCCGCCCTTCGACGAGCTTCTGGATTTAGTTTGTCGAAAGGCGTGGGAACATCCAGATACCGTGGAACCAGTCCCTTCTCGTCCTAATAAATATTTGTCTGCCCCACCCCAGAAGGAGTTCCTCACTAAAGGCGTGGCTGTAGATGCCATGGTGGTGGCATCTGCTACACAACAGGACGTGGCAGAGGCTTCAACGTCCGTCCATCCTCCTAATAAGGAGTCTAGGAGCATGGACAGGTCCGGGAAGCGCACCCTGACTTCAGCGGCCTTTACTTTAAGGTCTCTGAATTATTTGGCACATTTTACCAGGCTTCAGAGGGATCTGGTCAAGGAGCTGTCAGATTCCCTCTCGGGTAACCTACCTGAGCAGCTAGCCCAGTCGGTTAGCTCTCAGTTGGCTATCCTTACGTCAATTTCTAACTCGTCCATGAGGCTCATTTCCTATGCGGCCGAAGGCGGGTAGAGCGCAGGCACAGGCGTGGCTCTCGGAGACAAGCCTGGCTCCGCTTGTGTCAGTTCATGGAGGCCTTCAAGTCTTCCTTCGCCGACGCTCCCTTTGATGGGTCCTCTTTGTTTGGACCTAAGGTTAAAGACACCCTTACCGCTGTGAGCAAGAGGGAAAAACTTTATCTGCCGTAGGTGCCCGTTATTCCACTCCCTTCGGCCTTATCCCAAGGCTAAAGGAGGGGAAGATGTGGTTCCGTAAATCACGTAAGTTTTTCCCCAACAGCAGGAAGATTCCCTTCCAGAGGCAGAGGACGGGAAATTTTTCTGGGAGACGCCGTCCCAGAGGCGCAGAGGGCCCCGCAATTCTGGAGACCCGAGTCCTTTCGTGGCTCTTCAGCCTCCCACACATCATGAGGGATTGCCCGGCTGTGCTGCTCGAGCCAGTCGGGTGTCGTTTGCCAAGCACCTAAAAGCCTGGGAGTCAATCACTCAGGACAGATGGGTGCTTGGATCATTGCCGGAGGTTACACCATCCCATTCACATACTCACCCCACCGTCCAAAAAAAATCCCGGACCCACCACCCAGTCAAAGGGAAATTGCAGCCAGAAGCTTTAAAGCTGCTAGAAAAGGAGTCATCCAACCGGTCCCCACAGACCAGATCGGATCCGGAAATTACTCCAGGTTCTTTTAGTGCCAAAAGACAGGGGACCTGAGACCAATATTGGATCTCAGCAGACTGAACCAATCCGTCACGAAATCCAAATTCGAATGGTCACGTTACAATCCATTCTCCCATTGTTGGAGAAGGATGTTTGGATGTGCTCCATAGACCTCAAGGACGCCTATTATTACATACCGATACATCAGGCGTCCAGGAGGTATCTGCGCTTCAGCCTGGGAGTCAGTCATTTCCAATTTTGTGCACTGCCCTTTGGTCTCACCACAGCCCCAGGGTGTTCACCAAGTGTTTGGCAGTAGTGACTGCTCACCTGAGGAGTCTTGGATTCCAAGTGTTTCCCTATCTGGACGACTGGCTCCTGACTGCCACCACCAGGCATCTACTAATGGACAACCTCAAAGCCACCATCTCCCTGGGTGCTACCCTGGGATTACATTCAATTGGTCAAAGTCTGTCTTGCTGCCCTCTCAGCATAAGGTTCATAGGAGCAGAGATAGACTCAAAATTGATGCGCGTTTTTCTTCCTGCCGAAAGGATCCAAACTTTACAGGGCCAAGTTCAAGCTCTGATTTCAAGATCCAAAGCCCCAGCCAGGATGGTTCTACAAGTTTTAGGTTCAATGTCTGCCACGGTTCTTTTAGTTCCTCTGGCAAGATTGCACATGAGGATTCTTCAGTGGCTATTGTCAACTCAGTGGTCCTTTCAGGACCTTCCCCTCAATCATCCCATCATGATTACAGAAACATGCAAACGGGACCTTCGCTGGTGGCTTCAGACATCCAATCTAAATCAAGGAAGTCCTTTTGTTATTCCCTCTCCAGTGGTCACCCTGACGACAGATGCCTCCCAGACAGGGTGGGGGGGGGCATTGTCTGGGCAGGTTAGTTCAGGGATCCTGGCTTCCAGACGAAACTCTTCTCCACATCAATGTATTGGAGATGAGGGCGGTACTTCTATCCCTACAGGCCTTACACAGGTTTCTCCCTCAGGGCATAATCGCCATCCACACAGACAACATGTCGGTGGTCTGGTACCTAAACAAGCAAGGAGGGACCAGATCTTATCCCCTTTGCAGAGAGGCCATGAGGGTGTGGGAATGGGCGGTAGCTACCAGCCGTTTCTTGGTAGCGACCCACATTCCGGGGAAATCGAATATACTGGCAGACAGATTAAGCAGGACAATTCTCTCTCCTCACGAGTGGTCCTTAAACAAAACGGTAGCAGCTCAGGTTTTCCGGAGATGGGGGACGCCGTGCTGCGACCTATTTGCAACTCCACTAAACACCAAGTGCAAAAGGTTCTTCTCCTTGACTCCACATCAGGAGTACCAGCTATGGATGCTCTAGCACAACCTTGGCCAACAGGGCTACTTTATGCCTTTCCTCCGATTCCACTTCTCTCCAAAGTCATTCAAAAAGCTTCTCAATTGGGGTCCAAAATGATACTGATTGCCCCATACTGGCCTCGTCAGGTATGGTTTCCTTACCTGAAGAAACATGCGGTGGACGATCCGTGGACTTTAGACCTAATTCGGACCTGTTAATTCATCAGTCGGGACAACAGCATCAGTCCCTTCACTCCTTGAAGTTGACAGCTTGGCTCCTCCACTTCCGACTTTAGTCAGAAGTCACACATTAGACCGGAAGTTATTCACATTTTATCTTGCCCACAAACCCACCACTAAGAAATTGTACCTCAGTAAGTGGAAGAGGTTTGCTATCTGGGCTCAACTCAGGGCTTAGACCCTATCACTGCTCCTATCCCAGAGGTTTTGAAATTCTTAACATCCCTGTTTAATCAAGGATCTTCTGTCTCTACTATTAAAGTCCAACTAGCGGCTATCTCTAAATTTCACGAGTCCATGGATCCTCCATTGATGAGCAGCAGACTATGCAAAACTTTCATTAAAGGTGCGGGTCTGTTAAGACCCCAGTTTTTCATCCTGCCTCCGTGGGATCTAGATTTGGTGCTTCGTGCATTAACATCTTCCCCTTTCGAACCGGCTGCTACATGTGAGTTAAAATATCTGTCTTGGAAAACGGCCTTCTTAGTTGCAATTACTTCTGCAAGAAGAGTTTCAGAGCTTCAAGCCCTGTCTATCAGACCACCGTACTTGATTTTCACAAGGATAGAGTATCACTTAGACCTATTCCATCCTTTGTCCCAAAGGTCTGTTCTAATTTCTGTCTCCAACAATCCCTAGAGCTACCAGTTTTCTTTCCAAAATTCTCCAATGAAGCTGAATACACTCTCCATAAATTGGATGTTCACAGGCAATTGCTTCTATTTAGACAGGACTCAACAAATTGTAAGTCAGACCAATTGTTTGTGTCCTTCTCAGACAATAAATTGGGCAAAACCATTACAAAAGCTACTATCTCCAAATGGATTAGAGATTGTATAACTCAGGCTTATTCTTCTTCAAATAAGCAACTTACAACATCTATCAAAGCTCACTCTACCAGAGCTATGGCGACTTCTATAGCCTTTCATTCCAAGCTTGCTATCTCGGAGATTTGTGCTGCGGCTACTTGGTCCAATCCGCACACTTTCATTTCCCACTACAAATTGGATGTGGCATCTAAAGGCGAGCATCATTTGGTTCCACGGTACTCAGGAGTGTTTTCCAGTGAGCCACCCAGGATTTAGGTGCTAGGGACGCTGTCCCATCAGTCAGAATGTAGGCGAGATAGGATCACATAACATCTTTAGTTATGTACTCACCATAACTTCAGATGTTTGGGATCCATCTCGCCTACATTCCTAATACCCACCCTCCTTCCCCCTGCCTTGGAGATCAGAAGAGATTGAACGGTTTGAGTTCTACTGTTTTATCTTGTTTCATCTGACGATGTTATATAAGCAGGGCGTGCATGTGTGCGGACAAACTAGATCTGGGGGACTGGTAGTGGTGCATCCTGGGATATAGTAAGCTCAGCCAATAAGAGACTTCGCTCTTTGGCATAAGCGTGCCGAGTCGGAGCCGAGGGATCGGCTCCGAACCCATCAGTCAGAATGTAGGCGAGATGGATCCCAAACATCTGAAGTTATGGTGAGTACATAACTAAAAGTTTCCCTCCCTCCAATCCCCTGGTCTCTCTCTCTGTCTTTAATCGCTGTAGGCCTTTTACCCCCCCCCCCCCTTTCAAGGGTATTGATATTTACTTTTTACTGGTGGTGGTTTTTCTCCACCATAACATAGCTCCCTATTGGGGGGGCTTCTGACATTTGGGACAAGAAAAACTGATGTAATGGCATCTACTGCCTGTTTTTATACCACTGACGACCTGACATCAGTCTTGGAGTGACAGCAACAGATGCAGAAATACTAAGTCTCTGGTATTCGGACCAACTGAGGGCTACCTGTAGGCAGATAACCCAAGTGTGATGATTGCAACAGTGAATACATTCTAACATCTACATTTATGTTAAGTGTACACAACTGTTTTTTATAAATACTGCAACATAGAAGAGAAGGACATCTAAGGTCTTACACAACTATTCTTTCCTGGTTGAGCCTCTGATGTTCGTGTTTCACTGCTGCAGTCATTACACTTGGGTTATCCTGCCGTCAGGCGGGCCCACAGTCAGCCTGAGTTCCAAAGTCTTGGTCCGGCGTCGGTTGCTGTCGCCTCTTCCCTGACATCAGTGTGCCAGGGGTATATAAGAAGCAGTTGACGCCATTATCTTCAGTCTTTCTTGCCGCGCGGTGCCCAAAGCAAAAGCAGTTCGCAAGTGCCGGTCGGCCGACTCCTGAGATTTCAAATTCGATTTCAGAACCGAAGTCTTCAATAAAGCTAAGTACCCCGTTGTGGAAACTTTTTCTTGCCTCAGACCGAGGTCAGTAAAAGTTAATAATTGTATTTCTTGTGGGAAGCAAATACCTCATAAAGATTTTCATTCTTACTGTATTCCATGCCTAGGCCCAGATCACGACGTCACTAGTCGGTTTTGTGCTAGATTTAACAAACGCACTGTTAAACGTCGGTTTGATTTTGCTAGCCATTACTTTGGGCGAAGGTTTAATTATACAATGCCGTCGGAACAACCGACGACCGGAATTCACAAAAAACGCAAAGATAAAGATGAGGAAAGGCATCCGAGGCCCAAAACTGACGACGAAGCCTCTTCTAGGCCAGTCGCCGGTTTTCAGTGAGGCGCTTTCACAGCCCCTGACACCCGCTACCTCAGAACTACAGGCCGCGACTGACTCCCACATGGAGGTGCGTAGGCCTCTGGATACTCAAGGTGTTGGGCCAACGGAGATTAACCCTTCAGAAGGGTCCGGAGCCGCTGAGCAGGCATCGGCTTCTGAGGGTGTTTTCAGGCCTACTCAACTTACCATTGCAACTACAGCCAAGACTACGCCTACATTAAAGACAAAGAAGCAAGTACAGCATTCACCAGGACAGGCCTCCATGCCTAAAAAACAGATGCTCAAGATGGCCGAAGACTTGATTGATAACTCTGATCAGGGGTTCCCATCCCCCTCCTGATAAAAGGCCTAGGCAGGATACAGACTATGTTTCCTCTGACCAGGTTTCAGTATATTCTGATTCGTCTTCAAACCAGGGATATTCTTTACCCCCCTATGAGGATTCTGATGCTGAAGAATCAATTCCTTCAGCCTCTCCTCCTGAGGATTACTCTTTTGGGGAAACTTTATATACCATGAGGGAGCATTTCCATTGGGGAGGGCCAGGATTACTCAGAATCCAAGAAAAGGCTCAGAGACTTTCTTTTACTGCTTCAGCACAGGCCCCTTGCTATTCCGCCTGTGTTGGACATTGTGGATGATGTGTTCTCTGAATCTAGTTTAAATCCTGATTCTTTACCCCCAGCTCCAGTCAAGCCAGACAGGTACTACAGAGTCCCTGACTCTCATAAATTTCTTTATAAAAACCCTGTTGCTGACCCAGAAACTATTTCCCAGGGTCCCAAAGGGGTTAAGGCTTCCACGGCTAAGAATCCAGTTCCCTCGGAGAGGGACTCTAGAGCATTAGATAGATGGGGAAAGAAAGTTTACACCTCTACAACTATACAGTGAGGGCTCTAAATTGCCAGTTTCACATGATTAAATATCAACAATACTTACTGTCTCAATTAAAACAGAAAATGAGCACAAATGCAGAACAACCTGACTATAAGGACATGCAGGATTTATTGCATGCAGCTGAACAAGTGGGAAAGCATACTCTGCAATGTGGTTTTGATTCATTAGAAGCTGTAGAGTAGCAGTTACAGGATCTGTGATTCGAAGGCATGCTTGGTTAAAAGAACAAAGTTTACCAGATCATGTTAAGGCAAAGTTATTGGATGCTCCTTTGCAGCAAGATCATTTATTTGGTATTAAGGCAGAAGAGGTATTAAAGAAAATGGAGGATAAGGCAAAATCTATGCAAACAGTGAAGGATTTCTTACAGGTACAGCCACCACGATTTAGCAGAAATTGGCCTACAAAGAATTGGTCCTTTCCAGTGTCAGACAGGCCACATAGAGGCAGATACAGACGCCCAAGAGGCAGATCCCAGCCACAAGGCTCTTACAGACCACGACAGTGGGGTGCTGCAAACACAAAAGGAGGTGAGGACAAGTCTCAACCTTACAGGAAACCGTCCCAATGACTTCCCCCTTACAATGCCAAACTCTTCACTTTTGGCAGCTCCCTTAGGGGGGAAACTAGCACTTTTTTCTCAAAACTGGCAAGCAATCACCCAAGACAAATGGGTGCTGAATATTGTGTCGCAAGGTTCCAGGTTCCACTTTCACACTTTTCAAAGTCTAAAAGGAATGCCAGGCCTGCCACAAAATCAATGGGCAGAGGCACAAAAACAAATTACAGCTCTCATGGACATGAGAGCTATTCAAAAAGTACCACAGCAGGAAAAAGGACAAGGATTTTACTCTAGACTCTTCCTGGTACCCAGAAAGGACAAAGCCTGGAGACCTATTCTGGACCTTTCCACTCTAAATACTTACCTGGATGTTCCGAAATTCAAAATGCTGACACTACAACAGCTCCTTCCCATGTTGGGCAAGAAAGCTTGGCTTGTTACTTTGGACCTCAAAGAGGCATACCTGCATGTCCCTATCAGACAAAATTGCAGAAGATACCTCAGATTCATAGCTGGTTCAATGCACTACCAATTCTCTGCACTGCCCTTTGGCTTATCTACTGTGCCCAGGGTCTTTACCAAGTGCCTGGCACCAGTAATTGCATTTTGCAGACAAAAAGGAATTCAAATATATCCATATCTGGACGACTGCCTGATTCAAGCAGAGAGCAAGGACATTCTTCTACAGCATCTGACGTACGTAAAAAGATTGTTAAGTTGCCTAGGGTACACAGTAAACAAAAAGAAATCAAAACTAGTGCCCTCACAAGAGATAATATTCATGGGTGCCAGCTTAAATACAACGGCCCAGATGGCTTATCCAGACAAACAAGGACAACTGACTCGGTATTTTCAATTGATGGCAACAAAGTCCCAACTCCCTGCAAGAAAAATTCTGCAGGCCTTGGGGTTCATGGCATCCTGCATACTACTAATTCCATATGCAAGACTGCATATGAGGAAATTACAATGGTACCTAAAAAGTGTTTGGTCTCAACATTCTCACAGCTTGGAGACAGTAATACCACTAATTCCCTGCCTACAACAGGAGTTTCGATGGTGGGCACAGTCATGTCACCTCAGCAAGGGTCAGCCTTTCATTCTTCCCACAGCCGGGCAGACTTTAACAACAGACGCCTCGGATTACGCCAGGGGAGCACACATGGCAGGAAAATGTATTCAGGCCAAATGGACCACAGACCAAATGCATCTTCACATCGATCAAAAAGAGATGTTGGCTGTACAAAATGCCCTTACAGCTTTCAAGGATCTTCTACATCCAGGACAATTACTATTAAAGACAGACAACACCACTGTAATGCGGTACATAAACAAGGGGGCACTCATTCTTACCCCCTATGCAGACAAGCCATGACCTTGTGGAACACAGCTCTAACCTATCAAGTTCATCTGCAAGCACAATTCCTGCCAGGAAAGAAAAACACTCTGGCAGACGACTTAAGCAGAAACATCATGGATCCTCATGAGTGGAAATTAAATCCACAAGTCTTCAGCATGATAATGCAAAAATGTGGGTGCCCGGATAGATCTTTTTTCCCCACCACTGAATTACCAACTACAAAAATTCTGCACAAGGACTTATCACACACAAGCATGGAAAGTGGATGCTCTTTCGTTCAGCTGGAAAAGCCTAAGTGTTTATGCCTTCCCACCTCTGCCTCTCCTTACAAAGGTACTCCTAAAAGCCAGACGAGAAAAACCACAGATGATTCTGATTGCTCCAGACTGGCCACGCCAGCACTGGTACCCAATCTTAAAGAACTTAGCTCAAGGCCCACCTTGGATTTTGCCTCAAATTCCACACCTCCTGACTCGGCAAAACAATCAGATACTGCACAGTCAGCTCAAAAACCTTAAACCTGGCTGCATGGCAGATTCATTAGCCAAACAGACAACTTCTCTCTCGAAAGCTGTTATGGATGTCATTTTGGAGGCCAGGAGGCCTAGCACCAGGAAATCCTATTCAGAAAAGTGGAAGAGATTCTGTGCCTGGAACCAGGCTCAAAACCTTGATCCTCTGGTCCCTAACCTTTCTCAGATACTACAATACTTCACTGAGATGCTGGACAAAGGACTATCCTTCTCATCCATTAAGATTCACGCTTCTGCCATCTCGTCTCATTACAACACAGATCCTTGTATTTTCTCTCACCCATTGCTAAAGCAGTACCTCAGAGGGGCTAAAAACATAAGACCGCCCCGGAGAGCGCCAACACCAACTTGGGACCTCAATTTTGTTTTGGAAAAGCTCACTTTGCCTCCTTTTGAACCAGCCAATTCAGCAGAGTTAAAATGTATATCATGGAAAACTTCTCTGCTTCTGACAATAACCTCAGCACGAAGAGTCTCAGAACTGCAGGCACTAATGGTAGTGGAGCCTTTTATCATTTTCCACCAAGACAGGGTTTCTTTAAGAACAAAAACCCTACCTTTATGCCTAAGGTGGTATCCAGTGTGGCTCTTAACCAAACTATTCACTTACCAACATTTTATCCAA
Organism: Protopterus annectens; assembly: GCF_019279795.1. Taxonomy (NCBI): domain Eukaryota; kingdom Metazoa; phylum Chordata; order Ceratodontiformes; family Protopteridae; genus Protopterus; species Protopterus annectens. The sequence goes on along the minus strand of NC_056743.1, from coordinate 402,239,670 downwards.
ATCCCCAGAATAAAGGGGAGAGACTTCTACATTCCTTGGACATACACAGGCAATTGCGCTTCTACTTGGACAAAACAAAAGCTTTCAGAAAATCTGAACAGTTGTTTGTATCATATGCTGCAGGATCACAGGGAAAGGCTGTTTCAAAGCAGACCATTTCAAAGTGGATATGACACTGTATCTGGTTCTGCTACACACAACATAGGAAACCTGTACCTAGTAATATTAGACCACATTCCACCAGGGCAACTGCCACTTCTACTGCCTACCTTAGAGGAGCACCTACCAAAGATATCTTGGAAGCTGCAACTTGGAGTTCAGTGCAAACCTTTACCAAGCATTACCATTTGCCTCTTTATTCTAGATCCAGAGCTGGCTTTGCCACTGCAGTGCTGCAGGGCCTCATAGCCACACCAAATCCTCTATAGAGCCAGCCACCCAAACTCAGCTTTGGGATTCTACCCAAGTGTAATGACTGCAGCAGTGAAACACGATGAACATAGTACAGATGTTATGTGATCCTATCTCGCCTACATTCTGACTGATGGGTTCGGAGCCGATCCCTCGGCTCCGACTCGGCACGCTTATGCCAAAGAGCGAAGTCTCTTATTGGCTGAGCTTACTATATCCCAGGATGCACCACTACCCGTCCTCCAGATCTCGTTTGCCGCTAATCTGCGAAGACGTGGTCTCGAGCTGGCTGAGCTAAGTAGTAATTTTACTAACTTTTTTCTGTCAGGAATTTCTTGTTCTAGTCATAAAAAGCTGTTTTCACGGCTATTCTTCTCTTTTGTGTGTGTTTGGAGTTTATCAAAGACTTTGTTGTGTGATTGGGTTGAGTTTGATTAGGTCTCCTTCATCTAGGGCCTTCCCGGTCTTTCAACCCTCCTAAAACTTACAGGGTTTCGAAGTACCCTTAGTATTTTGTTACCTAAGCGATAACTGTAGTAGGTAGTGTCAGTAAACAAAAAGTTGGTGATTTTTTCTGTCAAGTTACTGATTGTTTGCCATAATGTCACAAAATCCTAGGCCTTCGGGCTTCAAAAAATGCACCAAATGCAATTTCAAAATGTCCATCACAGACGATCACTCGCTCTGTGTGTATTGTTTGGGTGCTAAACACTTACAGGAGTCATGCAGCGTGTGTCACGCTTTTTCCTCAAGGGTCCTCCAGGAGAGGAAAAACAAATTGATTCTTAAGGGGTTAATAAAACCTTCTTTTGAAGAAGCCTTGGCATCCTCTCCTTCTCCGGCTAAAAAGAAAAGGGCGTCGGTTCCGACCAGTCCGTCGGATCCGACCGCCAAAAGACATAGGCAGGCCTCTCCTTCGGCTCCAAGGACTTCGGAGCCGAGGGCGAAAGTCTGCCTCGATGCCACCAGTCTCGACTCCTCTGGCTTCGGAGCCGATGGCTGGGGCATCGAGAGGCGGGTAACCTTCGTCGGCTCCACTGGTCTCGGAGCCGACAAGGGTCGTCTGCTCAGACACTTCCTCCTCAGCGCCGAAGTCCACCTCGGCACCGATGGAATCTAGTGTGTGTATTCCTTCGGCGCCGATAGTCATCGAGTCACCTCGGAGCCGGTCCCCTAGTCCTTTGGGGCCATTGGAGAGGCCGTCTCGAACCCGTTCAGTTTCCTCTCGGTCTTCGAGGATGTCAGATTCTGATATAGACAGGGTGCTCCAAAGACTGTTCCAGTCCCCAGTCTTCCAAAAATTTGTTTCGGTTCCGACCCAGTTGGCTTCGGACCCGATAACCTGCCCACCCATTGCCATTCCTCCTCCGACTGCTTGGCTCCGTGGAGCAGGTGCTGTTGGAGCCGGTGGAGATCTTAGGGTCGGCTCCGACCCTTACTCCAACCCGGCCTCGGGTCCGAGTTTGGTACACGGACTTCTCGGCTGGACCGGGGTGATGTTTGGGACCTATGCTTTCGGTTCCGAGCCTCCCTCGGTGCTTGGCTGCGGGACTTCCGTCGGCTATCATGCTCCGGGACCGGACACTCCCAGGATTCTGGGGTCCGGCTTTCAGAGCCATGAGGAGTGCCTTGGCCAAGTCTTCTTGCCATCTCTCCGGCTTTACCGGCACCTTCCTGGGCGTGGAGACTGGGTCTTTGGCAGTTCCCTGTCCGTAGTCAGCGGAGCCCCTGGGCCTGAGGTTACCCCATTGGGGTTCCTCCTCCTGAGGGTTCTTGAGTTGTCTTGGAGGAACCCCAAGGAAGAGATCGTGCAAGAGGAAGCACGTGGACTCCCCGAGTCTATTACATCGGACACTGATCTTGATGATGCAGAGGGGTCCCAAGTCGCCCTCGGATGATGTCTCATTTGCAGACATCTTAGAGATCCTCAAACAACGAGGTGGCTGGATATCCAAACCCCCCTCTGCTGATGAGTCAGTGCTCCTCAAGGCCTTTGGGGCTCAGCCCTCCGCCTCCTGGGTGTCTCTGCCCTTGACGAGCTTCTGGATTTAGTTTGTCGGCGTGGGAACATCCAGATACCGTGGAACCAGTCCCTTCTCGTCCAAATAAATTTTTGTCTGCTCCCCGAGAAGGAGTTCCTCACTAAAGGCGTGGCTGTAGATGCCATGGTGGTGGCATCTGCTACACAACAGGACGTGGCAGAGGCTTCAACGTCCGTCCATCCTCCTAATAAGGAGTCTAGGAGCATGGACGGGTGCGGAAGCGCACCCTGACTTCAGCGGCCTTTACTTTAAGGTCTCTGAATTATTTGGCACATTTTACCAGGCTTCAGAGGGATCTGGTCAAGGAGTTGTCAGATTCCTCTCGGTAACCTACCTGAGCAGCTAGCCCAGTCGGTTAGCTCTCAGTTGGCTATCCTTACGTCAATTTCTAACTCGTCCATGAGGCTCATTTCCTATGCGGCCGAAGGGGCGGTAGAGCGGCAGGCACAGGCGTGGCTCACGGAGACAAGCCTGGCTCCGCTTGTGTCAGTTGCGGAGGCCTTCAAGTCTTCCTTCGCGCTCCCTTTGATGGGTCCTCTTTGTTTGGACCGAAGGTTAAAGACACCCTTACCCGCTGTGAGCAAGAGGGAAAAACTTTATCTGCCGTAGGTGCCTGTTATTCCACTCCCTTTCGGCCTTACCCCAAGGCTAAAGGAGGGGGGAAGATGTGGTTCTGCAAATCTCGCAAGTTTTTCCCCCAACAGCAGGAAGATTCCCTTCCAGAGGCAGAGGACGGGAAATTTTTCTGGGAGACGCCGTCCCAGAGGCGACAGAGGGCCCGCAATTCTGGAGACCATGAGTCCTTTCGTGGCTCTTCAGCCTCCCACACATCATGAGGGATTGCCCGGCTGTGCTGCTCGAGCCAGTCGGGTGTCGTTGCCAAGCACCTAAAAGCCTGGGAGTCAATCACTCAGGACAGATGGGTGCTTCGGATCATTGCCGGAGGTTACACTATCCCATTCACATACTCACCCCCACCGTCCAAAAATCCCGGACCCACCACCCAGTCAAAGGGAAATGGCAGCCGCAGAAGCTTTAAAGCTGCTAGAAAAGGAGTCATCCAACCGGTCCCCACAGACCAGATCGGATCAGGAAATTACTCCAGGTTCTTTTAGTGCCAAAAGACAGGGGGCCTGAGACCAATATTGGATCTCAGCAGACTGAACCAATCCGTCACGAAATCGAAATTCCGAATGGTCACGTTACAATCCATTCTCCCATTGTTGGAGAAGGATGTTTGGATGTGCTCCATAGACCTCAAGGACGCCTATTATCACATACCGATACATCAGGCGTCCAGGAGGTATCTGCGCTTCAGCCTGGGAGTCAGTCATTACCAATTTTGTGCTCTGCCCTTTGGTCTCACCACAGCCCCCAGGGTGTTCACCAAGTGTTTGGCAGTAGTGACGCCTCACCTGAGAAGTCTTGGATTCCAAGTGTTTCCCTATCTGGACGACTGGCTCCTGACTGCCACCACCAGGCATCTACTAATGGACAACCTCAAAGCCACCATCTCCTGGGTGCTACCCTGGGGATTACATTCAATTGGTCAAAGTCTGTCTTGCTGCCCTCTCAGCATAAGGTTCATAGGAGCAGCGATAGACTCAAAATTGATGCCCGTCTTTCTTCCTGCCGAAAGGATCCAAACTTTACAGGGCCAAGTTCAAGCTCTGATCTCGAGATCCAAAGCCCCAGCCAGGATGGTTCTACAAGTTTTAGGTTCAATGTCTGCCACGGTTCTTTTAGTTCCTCTGGCAAGATTGCACATGAGGATTCTTCAGTGGCTATTGTCAACTCAATGGTCCTTTCAGGATCTTCCCCTCAATCATCACATCATGATTACGGAAACATGCAAACGGGACCTTCGCTGGTGGCTTCAGACATCCAATCTGAATCAAGGAAGCCCCTTTGTTATTCCCTCTCCAGTGGTTACCCTGATGACAGATGCCTCCCAGATAGGGTGGGGGGGGCATTGTCTGGGCAGGTTAGTTCAGGGCTCCTGGCTTCCAGACGAAGCTCTTCTCCACATCAATGTGTTGGAGATGAGGGCTGTACTTCTATCCCTACAGGCCTTACACAAGTTTCTTCCTCAGGGCATCATCGCCATCCACACAGACAACATGTCGGTGGTTTGGTATCTGAACAAACAAGGAGGGACCAGATCTTACCCCCTTTGCAGAGAGGCCATGAGAGTGTGGGAATGGGCTGTAGCTACCAACCGCTTCTTGGTAGCGACCCACATTCCGGGGAAATCAAATATATTGGCAGACAAATTGAGCAGGACAATTCTCTCTCCTCACGAGTGGTCTCTAAACCAAACAGTAGCAGCTCAGGTTTTCAGGAGATGGGGACGCCGTGCTGCGACCTATTTGCAACTCCACTAAACACCAAGTGCAAAAGGTTCTTCTCCTTGATTCCACATCAGGGAGTACCAGCTATAGATGCTCTAGCACAACCTTGGCCAACAGGGCTACTTTATGCCTTTCCTCCGATTCCACTTCTCTCCAAAGTCATTCAAAAAGCTTCTCAATTGGGGTCCAATGATACTGATTGCCCCATACTGGCCTCGTCAGGTATGGTTTCCTTACCTGAAGAAGCATGCGGTGGACGATCCGTGGACTTTAGACCTAATTCGGACCTGCTAATTCATCAGTCGGGACATCAGCATCAGTCCCTTCGATCTTTGAAGTTGACAGCTTGGCTCCTCCACTTCCGACTTTAGTCAGAAGTCACACATTAGACCCGGAAGTTGTTCACATTTTATCTTCGGCCCACAAGCCCACCACTAACAAATTGTACCTCAGTAAGTGGAAGAGGTTTGCTATCTGGGCTCAACTCAAGGGCTTAGACCCTATCACTGCTGCTATCCCAGAGGTTTTGAAATTCTTAACATCCCTGTTTAATCAAGGATCTTCTGTCTCTACTATTAAAGTCCAACTAGCGGCTATCTCTAAATTCCACGAATCCATGGATCCTCCATTGATGAGCAGCAGACTATGCAAAACTTTCATTAAAGGTGCGGGCCTGTTAAGACCCCCAATTTTTCATCCTGCGCCTCCGTGGGATCTTGATTTGGTGCTTCGCATTAACATCTTCCCCTTTCGAACCGGCTGCTACATGTGAGTTAAAATATCTGTCTTGGAAAACTGCCTTCTTAGTTGCAATTACTTCTGCAAGAAGAGTTTCAGAGCTTCAAGCCCTGTCTATTAAACCACCGTACTTGATTTTCCACAAGGATAGAGTATCACTTAGGCCTAATCCATCCTTTGTCCCAAAGGTCTGTTCTAATCTCTGTCTCCAACAATCTCTAGAGCTACCAGTTTTCTTCCCAAAATTCTCCAATGAAGCAGAATACACTCTCCATAAATTGGATGTTCACAGGCAATTGCGCTTCTATTTAGACAGGACTCAGCAATTTCGTAAGTCAGACCAGTTGTTTGTGTCCTTCTCAGACAATAAATTGGGTAAAACCATCACAAAAGCTACTATCTCCAAATGGATTAGAGATTGTATAACTCAGGCTTATTCTTCTTGAATAAGCAACTTACAACATCTATCAAAGCTCACTCTACCAGAGCTATGGCGACTTCTATAGCTTTTCATTCCAAGCTCGCTATATCGGAGATTTGTGCTGACTACTTGGTCCAATCCGCACACTTTCATTTCCCACTATAAATTGGATGTGGCATCTAAAGGCGAGCATCATTTGGTTCCACGGTACTCAGGAGTGTTTTCCAGTGAGCCACCCAGGATTCAGGTGCTAGGACGCTGTCCCATCAGTCAGAATGTAGGCGAGATAGGATCACATAACATCTTTTAGTTATGTACTCACCATAACTTCAGATGTTTGGGATCCATCTCGCCATTCTAATACCCACCCTCCTTCCCCTGCCTTGGAGATCAGAAGAGATTGAGCGGTTTTGAGTTCTACTGTTTTATCTTGTTTCATCTGACGATGTTATATAAGCAGGGCGTGCATGTGTGCATGTATGCGGACAAACTAGATCTGGGGGACGGGTAGTGGTGCATCCTGGGATATAGTAAGCTCAGCCAATAAGAGACTTCGCTCTTTGGCATAAGCGTGCCGAGTCGGAGCCGAGGGATCGGCTCCGAACCCATCTGTCAGAATGTAGGCGAGATGGATCCCAAACATCTGAAGTTATGGTGAGTACATAACTAAAAGTTTTGTACCTACCATAATTGTAGATGTTCGAGTGTCTTCATTGCTGCAGTCCAGGTTACCCTCCCGCCAGCCCCTCTTTCTTATCTGGGACTAACCTATGCTACCTCTATGGTGTATTTGCTGGTTACTGAAGGTTTTATTTTTATCTTTTCTGTATGTTTTATTAGCAACATGTATTGCCTACCATTTTGGGGGGCACCTGACATCTGGGGCAAGAAAAACTGAAGAAAATGGCGTTGGCTGCTTCTTATATACCCCTGGCACACTGATGTCGGGGAAGAGGCGACAGCAACCAACGCCGGACCAAGACTTTGGAACTCAGGCCGACTGCGGGCCCGCCTGACGGCAGGATAACCCAAGTGTAATGACTGCAGCAGTGAGGACACTCGAACATCTACATTTATGGTAGGTACAAAAACTGTACTTTTTTTCTCCTTTCCTTATTTCTAGTAGGCAGCAAACTCGATGTGAGGAAGCTGTGCTTAATAGAGGATTGTGGGTAGAGGGAGGAGCTCGAGCCTGGGAGCTGAAGTCTGTAGAAGGCGGCTGAGTTGGATCCAATGATGAGATCTGTAACCCCTACATGAATCAGAACGAGAATGGACAACACAGATGCCAAGTTATAGTAAATACATAACTTAAAATTTTGGTCAGAGGAAATGAACACAAGGACAGATTTACATCTCCATTTTCATTTTTGCATATAGTGCGTAATGGCCTGATTGCTGTTTCTTACTGAATGGCATCCACAGTTCTGTTCCATTGCCTTTCTCGTTCATTTTTGTACTGCAGTATAGATGTTCATCGTGTTACCCTGCTGCAGTCATCACACTTGGGTTATCCTGCCGTCAGGCGGTCCCGCAGTCGGCCCGAATTCCAAAGTCTTGATCGGCGTCAGTTGCTGTCGCTTCTTCCCTGACGTCAGTGCGCCAGGGGTATATAAAAGGCATCCGACGCCATTTTCTTAAGTCTTTCTTGCTGCGCGGTGCCCAAAGCAGAAGCAGTTCGCAAGTGCCGGTCGGCCGACACCTGAGATTTTCGATTTGAATTTCAGTCCGAAGTCTTCATTAAAGCTAAGTACTCCTTTGGGGAACATTTTCTTGCCTCAGTCCGATGTCAGAAAAGGTTAACAATTGCATTTCTTGTGGGAAGCAAATACCTCATAAGGACTTCCATTCCTATTGTATTCCTTGCCTAGGCCCAGACCACGACGTCACAGGTTGTCGGTTTTGCGCTAGGTTTAATAAACGAACTATCAAACGCCATTTTGACTTCGCACGGCATTACTTTGGTAGGAAATTTAATTATATCATGCCGTCGGGAGCAGCCGACGACCTCCATTCATAAAAAACAAAAGGATAAGGACAGCAGCCTAGGAATAAGCCAGACACCGAGGCCTTAGTTGGGCCTGTCGCCGGTTCTCCGGTTTTCAGTGAGGCACCTACACAGCCCCTGACGACCTCAGAACTGGAACCCCAGACAGCTGCGGAGTCCCAAGCGGAGTCTACTAGGCCAACGTAGCCTTCTACCGACACCGGTGCAACGGAAACACCTTCGGTTGCAGAAGGTGTCTTCAGACCGACTACACTCACCATTAAATCTTATGCTAAACTTAAAACTCCTTTAAAACCAAAGAAAACTGTACATCAGCCTACAGTTCAAGGCCCCATGCCTAAGAAACAGATGCTTAAGATGGCTGAAGATTTGATTACCCTTATCAGGGGTTCCCATCCCCCTCCTGATAAAAGACCAAGATAAGAGGAGGATTATGCATCCTCTGACCAGGTTTCTCTCTCCTCAGATTCTTCTGAGAAACAGGATTACACTTTTCCACCGTATGAGGATTCTGATGCTAAAGATTCTATTTCCTCAGCATCTCCCCCTGAAGACTACTCCTTTGGGGAAATTTTACATACCATGAGGGAACATTTCCACTGGGAAGGCCAGGATTACTCAGATTCTAAGAAAAGGCTCCGAGAGTACCTTTTACTACCCCAGCACAGACCTCTTGCTATCCCTCCTGTTTTAGATATTGTAGATGATGTTTACTTGGAGTCTAGTTTAAATCCAGACTCTCTACCTCCTGCTCCAGCCAAACCAGACAGATACTACAGAGTACCTGACTCTCACAAATTCCTTTATAAAAGCCCTGTAGCTGACCCAGAAACAATTTCCCAGGGTCCTAAGGGAGCAAAAGCTTCTATGGCTAAAAATCCTGTGCCCTCTGAAAGGGATTCCAGAGCCCTAGGTAGATGGGGAAAGAAAATATACACCTCAGCAACTCTGGCTATGAGAGCATTAAATTGCCAGTTTCACATGTTGAAATATCAACAATTCCTGATGTCTCAGTTAAAACAAAAAATTAGCACATATTCAGAACAGCCTGAATGCAGGGAAATGCAGGATCTGTTGCATGCAGCTGAACAGGTGGGCAAACATACTTTACAATGCAGATTTGATTCATTCGAAGCTTCCTGTAGAGCAGCTGTTACTGGCTCTGTCATTCGTAGACATGCTTGGTTAAAAGAACAAACCCTCCCTGACCATGTTAAAGCAAAATTATTGGATGCACCTTTACAACAGGATGTATTATTTGGTGTCAAAGCAGAAGAGGTTTTAAAGAAAATGGAGGATAAGGCAAAGTCTATGCAAACGGTCAAGGATTTTTTGCAGGTACAACCCCCTCGTTTCAGCAGAAATTGGCCAACAAAAAACTGGTCCTTTACAGCTTCAGACAGATCACAGAGGGGCAAATACAGATGTCCAAGGGGCAGAGGCCAGTCACAGGGCCCTTACAAACCTCGCCAATGGGGTTCTGCTATCCAGAAAGGAGGAGAAGACAGGCCCCGGGCTAGCAGAAGACAAACACAATGACTCTATCCTCAAACTACCAAGCAAATCTCTCCTGGCAACTCCCTTGGGAGGAAAACTAGCATTTTTTGCAGACAACTGGCACATCATCACAAAAGACAAATGGGTTCTAAACATTGTCTCTCAAGGATACAGATTCCACTTTCATACCTTACCAAGGATCAAAGGAATGCCAAACCTGCCACCAAATCAATGGGCAGAGGCGCAAAAACAAATTACAGCTCTCATGAACATGAGAGCCATTCAACAGGTACCTGCACAGGAGCAAGGACAAGGATTTTACTCAAGACACTTCCTAGTCCCAAGAAAGGACAAAGCATGGAGGCCCATTCTGGATCTTTCAATTCTGAACACCTATCTGCAAGTACCAAAATTCAAGATGCTAACACTACAGCAGCTTCTTCCCATGCTGGGCAAGAATGCTTGGCTAGTCACTTTGGACCTCAAGGAGGCATACCTTCATGTCCCTATCGGACAAAATTGCAGAAGATACCTCCGCTTCATTGCAGATTCAACACATTATCAATTCTCTGCACTGCCCTTTGGCTTATCTACTGCGCCCAGGGTCTTCACAAAATGCCTGGCACCAGTAATTGCATACTGCAGACAAAGAGGAATTCAAATATACCCATACCTGGACGACTGCCTTATTCAAGCAGAAAGCAAGGACGTTCTTTTAAAGCATCTGGCATTTGTCAAACACCTAAGTTGCCTAGGGTACACAGTAAACGAAAAGAAATCAAAACTAGTACCCTCACAAAACATAGTATTCCTGGGTGCCAGCTTGAATACAACGGCCCAGATGGCTTATCTCACGCCAGACAAGCAACGACAGCTGTTTCAGTATTTCAAAATAATGGTAACAAAGACCCAACTCCCTGCAAGAAAAATTCTGCAGGCCTTGGGGTTCATGGCATCTTGCATACTACTACCATTTGCAAAACTGCATATGAGGAAATTACAATGGTACCTGAAAAGTGTATGGACTCAGCACAGCCACAGCTTGGAAACAATGATACCACTCATTCCCTGCCTTTAACAGGAGTTTCTATGATGGGCACAGGCATGTCACCTCAACAAGGGTCAGCCTTTCACCTTACCCACATCCAGGCAAACTATGACAACAGATTCATCGGAAAATGCCTGGGGAGCACACATGGCAGGGCAGTGCATTCAGGGCAAATGGACTACAGATCAAAGACACCTGCATATCAATCAAAGAGAAATGCTAGCAGTGCAAAATGCCTTAACAGCTTTCAAGGAACTTCTACACCCAGGACAACTACTAATAAAGACTGACAATACCACAGTTATGTGGTACATAAACAAGCAAGGGGGCATACATTCCTACCCTCTATGCAGGCAAGCAATGACCTTGTGGAACACTGCACTGTCTTACCAGGTTCAATTACAAGCACAATTCCTGTCAGGAAAGTAAAACACATTGGCAGACGACCTAAGCAGAAACATCATGGATCCACACAAATGGAAACTAGATCCACAAGTATTTGCAATGATAGCTCAAAAATGGGGATGCCCAGACATAGATCTGTTTGCAAGCCCCCACAACCACCAACTTCAAAAATTTTGCAAAAGGACCTTCCATCCACTACCTTGGAAAGTGGACGCCCTCTCATTCAGTTGGAAAACATTAACAGTGTATGCCTTCCCTCCATTGCCTCTTCTAGCAAAGGTACTGCTGAAAGTCAGATTAGAGAGGCCACAAATGATACTCGTTGCACCAGACTGGCCACGCCAGCATTGCTACCCAATTTTAAGGAACATGGCCCACGGCCCACCATGGATTTTGCCACATATTCCTCACCTGCTCACCCAGCGAGACCATCAGATTCCACACAGCCAGCTCAAGACTTTAAACCTGGCTGCATGGCAAATTACCTAAACAACCTGCCAACACCTTTATCCAAAGCTGTTATGGATGTCATTCTGGAGGCCAGGAGGCCCAGCACCAGGAAAACCTATTCAGACAAATGGAAAAGATTTTGCGCCTGGATCCAGGCTAAAGGCCTAAACCCCCTTGATCCAAACATCCCTCAGATTCTACAATATTTAACTGAGATGTTACACAAAGGTCTTTCCTTTTCATCTGTTAAGATCCACGCCTCAGCAATTTCAGCTCATTACAGCACGGATCCTCCTTTATTTTCACATCCACTCCTAAGACAGTTCCTCAGAGGGGCTAAGAACTTAAGACAGCCAAGGAGAGCTCCAACACCTACTTGGGATCTCAACTTTGTTCTGGAAAAGCTTACACTGCCGCCCTTTGAACCATCTTTTTCAGCTGATTTAAAATTTCTTTCATGGAAAACTGCCCTACTACTAGCAATAACCTCAAAGCTACAGGCACTAATGGCAGTGGAACCTTTCATCATTTTTCATCAAGACAGAGTCTCTCTACAAACTAATCCTTCCTTTATGCCAAAGGTTGTATCCAGTGTGACCCTAAACCAAACCATTCACTTGCCCACCTTCTTCCCAAATCCCCAGAACAAAGGAGAAAGACTCCTGCACTCTTTGGACATTCACAGGCAATTACGTTACTACTTGGATAAAACTAAGGCTTTCAGAAAAACTGACCAGCTTTTTGTAGCCTATGCTACAGGATCACAAGGAAAAGCCATCTCAAAACAGACCATTTCAAAATGGCTAGGGCATTGCATACATTTCTGCTACACATATCATGGGAAACCAGTACCTGCTAACATTAGGTCCCACTCCACCAGGGCTACAGCTACATCAGCAGCCTTTCTCAGGGGAGTGCCAACCATGGATATTCTGGAAGCTGCTACTTGGAGTTCAGTGCACACCTTCACCAAACACTATCACTTACCTCTATACTCTTAAGACTAGAGCTGGTTTTGCCACTGCAGTTTTGCAGGGCCTACTAGCTTCTTCTAACCCTGTTTGACTCCACCTCCCATCTTTAGCTTTGGGATTCAACCCAAGTGTGATGACTGCAGCAGGGTAACACGAACATAGTACAGTTTTGTACCTACCATAAATGTAGATGTTCGAGTGTTCACCCTGCTGCAGTCCAGGTTACCCTCACTCCATCCCCTCTGAACTAGCTGAACTTATCTCTACCACTTTATCCTATACTACCTCTGACATCTGGGGCAAGAAAAACTGAAGAAAATGGCGTTGGATGCCTCTTGTATACCCCTGGCGCACTGACGTCAGGGAAGAAGCGACAGCAACCGACGCTGGACCAAGACTTTGGAATTCGGGCCGACTGCGGGACCGCCTGACGGCAGGATAACCCAAATGTGATGACTGCAGCAGGGTGAACACTCGAACATCTACATTTATGGTAGGTACAAAACTGTACTTTCCTCACTTCCAGAAAAATTATCCGGCTAGGAGAACCTTTGTGAGAAAGGCCAGTATCACACTCCCAAGGGGAAAAAAGATACCAGGAAACAAGCCCCCACTAGATCTTCCCCTTCTACACATTCTCAAAAGCAGTCTTTTCAGGCAAAACATTGTAGCCTGTGGCTACCAAGCCGTAAACTCCTCTACCCTCTCTCTCTCTCTGTTTGCATATCCCTGTCCCTCCCAGCTTGGAAACAGATAACCCAGGACTCTTGGGTCCTTACCATTACTGAACAAAGCTATTTCATGGTTTGGGAATCCAGCCCAACCATCAGAGGTATCCCGCAACCCCCTTAGAACCAAATGGCTTTCTCCCGCCCCCCCCCGTCCTGTGTTGCCTGCTATCCTAAGGTACCATAGAAGAGGTGCCTCCTAATCAAAAAGGTAAAGGGCTGTACTCCAGGATGTTTCTAGTCCCCAGGAAAGAAGGCCCCTGGAGGCCTATCTTAGATTTATGTCATCTAAACACCTTTCTGAAGGTCCCTACTTTCCCATGCTAACTCTTCCTACACTCCTTCCCTTGATTCTCCCTCAGGCTTACATGGTGTCATTGGACATAAAAGATGCCTATCTTCACATTCCCATCCATCTGCGTTTCAAGATATTCCTACAGTTCTCTGTGGATTCTTCTCACATTTAGTTCTATGCTTTGCCATTGGTCTTTCTGCGGCCCCCAGAGTATTCACAAAATGTTTGGCCCCAGTCATAGCTTTCTGCAGAATGCAGGGTATTCAAATATTTCCTTACCTGGACGACCTCCTCATCCAGGCTTCAGCCCCAAATTTGGTGCAGCAGCACTTGGACTGCACTGTGTTCCTTCTCAGGGGTCTGGCGTTTACCGTAAACTTTCAGAAATCTACTCTGACCCCTTCCCAGGACCATATCTTCCTGGACTGCAGAATTCTCACAGTCCAAGTGATGGCCTGCCTACCTCCAAAAAAAAATCCTGTCTCTCACCACTTACTTTCAGGAACTAATTCCACTAAAATCTCTGGCTCCCGGAGAGTTCCTACAATTCCTGGGATTCATGGCTTCCACTATTCCCATGGTACCCTTGGCAAGGCTGCACATGAGGAAATTTCAGTGTTTCCTGGGGACAGTCTGGAAACAACATCTTCACCTTCTGGAGTTTGTGGTTCTACTCTTACCCTGCTTAACAAAAGAACTAAAGTGGTAGATTTCACAGGTTACAAAAAATCCAGGCTTTCCCCTCCAACCTCTTTTCCCCACCCAGGATCTGTATACAGATGCCTCAGACACGGGCTGAGGTGCAGCTTTAGGGAATTGGAGGGTGAGAGATATTTGCCCCCCCCCCCCCCAGTCAGAGGAGCATATCAAAATCAAAGAAATGAGGGCTTTGATCTTTGCTTTAAAATTTTTCAAGTCCAGAGTCCTACTAGGAACGCTGAGATGGTTCACAGACAACACCACAATCCTCTGGTACGTCAATAAACAGGGAAGGACAAAGTCTTACATTCTTTGCTGATTTGCTCTGTATGCGTGGAAGATTGCTCAACAGAGTCAAGTTTCTCTACAGGCTGTTTATATCCCATCAGTTCAGAATGTGATGGCAGATTCATTAAGCAGGTTCATGACTCAGTCCCACGAATGGATGATAAACAGGGATGTGTTCCTGGACCTGGCCCATTGATTGGGTACTCCACAGGTAGATCTGTTTGCCTCCCCTATGAACAGACAGCTTCCCAAAGATCGCACCAGGATTCACTCCCCTGGGACAAAGAAGGTGGACACTCTTTCCTTTCCTTGGAAGGGGATATTTGTGTATGCATTCCCCCCTTCCCTCTTATTCAGAAAGTTCTGCTGAAAATTCAAAAAGAACAACCAGAAATCTTGCTGGTGACCTCCTTTTGGCCAAGACAGCATTGGTTGTTCCTCCTTCACCTAGCCAAGGGCATTCGCCACAAGTTACCCCTCAGGATGAACTCTAATACACCCTGAAATGTCCACCCTAAGTCTAACTCTGTGGGTGATGGGGCTTTGATTCCCTTTAGACACCTTTACATTGAGGATGTGCTATAGGTTCTGCAGGAGGCCAGAAAACCCACTACCGGAAAATCCGATCTATCCGAATAGAAGAGGTTTTCTGTCTGGTGTCTAAAAAACAAATGTTAAGTTGTCAATCTCACCTTCATTCTTGCTGGATGGGTTCAGAGCCAATCCTCGGCTCCGACTCGGCCTATACTAAAGCTCAAGAGCTATTTTTACCAGCTCGAGGCTACCCTGTATCCCACAATGCTAGGCGCTAACTACCCAGATCTCGTTTGCCGCTTCAGCTGCGAGGTTGCGTTTTTGCAGGCTCTCAGGTTAGATTTATAAAAATCTTTTCTGGTAAGGTTTTTTTTTCATACCTTTTGTAGTAATCGTTTTTCTATTAGATCCACTTTACCCCTCTCATGTATCTCCACCTTAGATAGTTCCCTTTCAGGTTTGTTTCTAACTACTTCTCATTACCTACCCCACTCCGTAGATTACTAAGCCTTCGGGCTAATTTTTAGTTTAAATTTTAGTTTAATCTTTAATTTAGTTTAAAATTCTCTGTTTGTCAGTCTAAATAGTCTCAGTCTGTGTGTGTGCGTGTGTGACTAGACTGAGCAAGTTTGAGTGTGGGTGTTTGTTGTGTGTGTGACTTGTCATCCCTGTCAGGATGTCTAAGGATTCCAGGGTTTCAGGCTTCAAGAAGTGTGACTCGTGCTGTCAGAAGATGTCTCTGACAGACGGTCACACTTCTTGTGTTTATTGCTTGGGCCCTCTGCACCTGCATGACTCTTGTTCTGTCTGCCATGCATTCAGTCCAAGAGTCCTGCAGGAAAGCAGAAACGAGATTATTTTACGAGGCTTGTTGAAACCCGAAGGTTCCCTGACCAAGTCTTCGTCGGGCAAACCTTCGAAGCCCACAAAACTGTCGGCTCCACGAACCGAGCCTTCGACCAGTGGTGCTCTTAGTGCTCCTACGTCGGCTCCAGCTGGAGCCGATGCTCCCAAGACTCAGTCGGCTCCGATCGTTGTGTCGGAACCGTCTGCGAGCCGTAAGCGCTCCAGGTCTCCTTTGGAGTCAGTCCATTCGGCTCCATGATCTCCTTTGCTTTTGGAGCGGAGCCATCAGTCCCATTCCTCTCGGTCTTCCAGGCTTTCGGAACTCGACCTGTAGGGGGTGGTTAGCAGACTCCTTAAGTCGCAGGCACTGGCCCAGATGCTTCAGAGCCCTTCTCATCAGACAGCGGCTATCCCCATTCCATCGTCGATTCCTCCTCCGACTTTTCCTCTGAGCCGGAGTTCGTGGGAGCCGGGACCATCGACACAGAGCTGATATCACACCTTTCGGCTCCGTCGTCTGCTCCGATCTTTTCCATGGTTCCATCCTTGGAGGGATCCGGGCGCCGGGACTCCCTCGTCGGCTCCGAGGGGGCGAGTGGCATCGGACCCTTGTCCGACCCCGTTCTCCCTCTCGGAGCCTTGGCGCAGGTGAGTTCGGCCCCGACATCGGCCTCAGAGCCATCCCTCTCGGTGCCGGGAGGGGTCCTTATCTCTTCGGAGCGGGGACCTTCTTCCCTGCCTGATAGAGGATGCCTTTGAGGTCATGAGGAGTGTGCTGGCCCCTGTGCCTGCTTCTCTGTCAGCTCCCTCAGCTCCTCCCACTGTTGTGCCTGCTACGGTCTCTACCCATCCTCTCGAGCCCGATCGCAGAGATCCAACGCCTCAGGTGCCCCCATTGGGAGCATCCTCCTCTTCCGAGGCCTCCCCTGATCCGTCAGGGAAGCCCCCTCGGAAAAGGAAATGCAAGAGGAAGCATGTGGACTCTCCTGAGTCCGTCACATCCGATACAGACTTGGATGAGTCTGAAGGGTCCCCACGGTCCCCCTCTGAGGATGTCTCCTTTTCTGACATCCTTGAGATCCTCAAGCAGAGGGGGAAATGGTCTACCCTCAATCCTTCCGAGGACGAGTCGGTTTACCTAGAGGCTTTTGGTTCTCGCCTTTCCACCTCCTGGGTGTCTCCGCCCTTTGACCCCCTCATGGAAGTGGTGGCATGGAAGGCATGGACGGCCCCTGACACGATGGAACCTACCCCATGGAGGCCTTCAAAATTTATCACAGCCCCTTCTGATAAGCAGTTTTTAACCAAGGGTGTCCCTCTTGATGCCATGGTGGTGGTGGCGGCCACTAAGAAGGAACTGGCTGATCCTTCAGTACCGATCCATCTTCCTAATAAGGAATCTAGGACTATGGATAGATACGGCAAGCGGATGTTTTCTTCAGCGACCTTTACCATGCGGTCACTGAATTACTTGTGTCATTTCACCCGCCTTCAAAGAGACATGCTCAAAGAAATGGGTGATACTTTACAGGATCCACCAGCTGCGGGGGTCTCAAGACAAAATCAGCTCCCAGCTGGCAACCCTGAACTCGATTGTTAACTCCTCCATGCGGCTTATTTCCTATGCGGCCGATGGGGCGAGTAGGGCTGCAGGTACAGGCGTGGCCTTAAGGCGTCACGCCTGGATGCGGCTTTGTAACTTTGCTGACCCCTTCAAGGCGTCCTTCACTAACTCCCCCTTTGATGGTTCGGCGTTGTTTGGACCTCAGGTGAAGGATACTTTGATCAGATGCGAACAGGATGGCAAGACTCTCTCTGCCGTGGGAGTCCGTTTTTCCACCCCGTCCAGACCATACCCTAAGGGTCAGAAGGGTGGAAAAATGTGGTTTCGCAAACCACAGGGAGTCGCACCTGACGCACGAGGTGAGTTCCCCTCTAGAGGCGGGGGGGGGGACAATAACAGACGCCGCCCTAGGGGCAGAGGGGGTCCGCAGAAACAGAGTAGCAAAGAAGCTGTCTCTGGCCAGCCCTTCCAGCATCCCTGAGATGCTGCCCGACTGTCCGCCTTCGGAGGCAGTCAGGGGAAGATTATCACTGTACCCAGAAGCCTGGCTTTCCCTCACCCAAGACAGATGGGTACGGTCAATCATATCTGAGGGTTACGAAATTCCCTTTGCCCACACCCCAACACAGCGAAAAAGGCCCCTTCCAGATGTTCCACCCGGTCTAAGGGAACAAGCAGTATTAGAAATCTCAAAACTGCTAAGAAAAAGAGCCATCCAACCAGTCCCAGCAGACCAGCAAGGATCCAGAATCTACTCCAAGTTCTTTTTGGTACCAAAAAAGACAGGGGACTGGAGACCAATTTTGGATCTCAGCAGGTTGAACAAGTCTGTCCAAAGAACGAAGTTCCGGATGGTCACGCTACAGTCCATTCTACCCTTTTTGGGCCAGGACAATTGGATGTGCTCTATAGACCTTCAGGATGCGTACTACCACATCAAGATGCACAGGCCCTCCAGGAGGTTTCTCAGCTTCCGGCTGGGGGCCAGTCACTACCAGTTCAGGGCCCTGCCCTTTGGTCTCACTACAGCCCCCCGAGTGTTCACCAAATGCATGGCAGTGGTCACGGCTCATCAGAGACGTCAAGGATTCCAGGTGTTTCCATATCTGGACGACTGGTCCTTACCGCCACCACCAGGCATCAACTTCTTCAGTCCAGAGATTACACCATTCAAAGTTGCAAAGAGCTGGGTATCTCCATAAATTTCGAAAAGTCTGCCTTGTCGCCTTGTCAGTCTATTATTTTCATAGGCGCCATATTGGACACAGCCGAACTGTCCGCAAAACTAACCGCACAGAGAATTTCAGATATTCGCGCACATGTTCACATCCTTCTTCAGAGCAACAGAATCCAGGCCAGGTTTGTACTGAAGACTTTAGGTCTCATGGCAGCAGCCATTACGTTACTTCCCCTAGCTCGCTTTCACATGCGGATCCTTCAGTGGATGCTTTTTTCCCAGTGGTCTTTTCAACAGCTTCCAATGTCACACAGCATTTTAATCACCCAATCATGCAAGAAACACCTTTCTTGGTGGATGGTCTCCCTTCAAGTCATTCAGAGCAGACCCTTTGTTCTCTTCCCCCCCCCCCGGTTGCTACGGTGACAACGGATGCCTCCCTGATCGGGTGGGGGGGCATTTTCAGGGCAGGGCAGTCCAGGGCACATGGCAACCTTGCGAGTGCCACATGCACATAAATGTCCTGGAGATGAGAGCAGTACTTTTAGCATTGCAAGCCCTTCAGGACTCTCTTCCCATAGGGACTATTGCAGTTCAGACGGACAATATGTCCGTAGTGTGGTTCATCAACAAGCAGGGCAGAACCAAGTCCTATCCCTTGTGTCGAGAAGCACTCAGACTTTGGCAGTGGGCGATCTCTTCTCAGCGGTTTCTGATAGCAATGCATATCCCCGGGAAGTCCAACGTAGTAGCGGACAGGCTGAGCAGAGCCATTCTCATGCCGCACGAGTGGTCTCTCAAGCAGTCAGTAGTGGAAGAGATTTTCCAAAGATGGGGTCAGTCTTGCTGCGATCTTTTCGCAACACCTCAAAACAGCAAGTGCCACGACTTCTTCACTCTCTTCCCGGCCACCCCCCCAAAGATGCTCTAGTCCACGATTGGCCCCGGGGTCTTCTGTATGCTTTTCCCAACTTTCCATTAATCACACAGCTGATTCAGAAAGCTACCGCATTGAGATCCACAATGATCCTCATTGCCCCTTACTGGCCTTGACAAATCTGGTTTCCGTTCCTGCATCGTTACCTCTTGGAGCAGCCCTGGCATCTGGACCCAGTGCCAGACCTCTTGACCCATCAGTCGGGCGAGCTGCACCACTCCCTCCTCTCTCTCAACCTCACAGCTTGGTTGCTCCACTTCCAACCTTAGCCAGGCTTCCCTTTATTTCCCATTCGGTGCGTGACATCATTCTAGCTTCCCACAAATCTTCTACCAGGAGGATTTATGCTAGCAAATGGAAACATTTCTCCTTCTGGGCAGAGACCAGAAACATGGATCCTTTCATGGCACCTATTCAATCAGTCCTAGATTTCTTGGCTGAACTTTTTCAATCAGGTTCTTCTTCGTCCACTATCAGAGTTCAGTTGGCGGCCATTTCAAATTTTCATGTTGGCCTGTCGGACTCCACTGTTATGTCCCATAAACTTTGTAAAGCCTTCCTTAAAGGTATCTTTTTACTTAAGCCCCCAATCAGAGATCCCCCACCACAGTGGGATTTGAATCTGGTTTTAACCTCTTTGATTCTCCTTCCCTTTGAACCTGCGGCTTCCTGTTCCTTGAAGTTACTCTCATGGAAAACTCTATTTCTAGTGGCCATAACTTCCGCAAGGAGAGTCTCAGAGCTTCACGCCCTTTGCGTTCGTCCTCCTTATCTGGTTTTCCATAAAGATAGAGTATCCCTCAGAACTAACCCATCTTTTTTACCCAAGATATCTTCTGAGGCAAATCTAAACCAGACTATCGATCTCCCAGTTTTCTTCCCTAGTTACTCCAACAGAGCGGAACAAAAGTTGCATTTTTTGGATGTTCATCGTCAACTCCGTTACTACCTGGATAGAACCAAGCAAGTTAGGAAATCTGAGCAGCTCTTCCTGTCTTATGCAGAAAGGAAGAAAGGCCTTCCAGTTTCCAAAGTAACCCTTTCCAGATGGTTGGCCTCTGTGATTACTTTCATCTATGAACTGAGGAGTCAAGAACTTCCTTCAAAACCTAGAGCCCACTCAACTAGAGCCTTAGCTACGTCAATAGCTTTTCAGGCTAGGTTACCTATAGACTCCATTTGTGCGGCAGCCACATGGGCCTCTCCTCATACCTTTATTTCTCATTACAAACTGGACATGGCCTCCAGAAGCCAAGCTAACTTTGGTTCCACCGTCCTCAAGAGTCTGTTCCGATGAGCCACCCAAGGCTGAGGTGCTAGGGATGCGGTCCCATCCAGCAAGAATGAAGGCGAGATTGACAACTTAACATTGAGAAGTTATGTACCTACCATAACGTTCCATGTTAGTTGTCTTCTTCTCGCCTTCTTTCTTGCGTCCCACCCTCCAACCCCCTAGCCTGGACAGACCGAAAGGATCCTTTTGGGCCTTCTTTCATCCCAGCTTGGACTCCCATGGTTGCCTTTTCTGGGTATGTTATATATATATATATATAGGTATTCCTCTTTCTCCTTTGTTCTGGGATCAGAACTGCTATGGTGTTATCTATCAAACGAGATCTGGGTAGTTAGCGCCAAGCATTGTGGGATACAGGGTAGCCTCGAGCCGGTAAAAATAGCTCTCGAGCTTTAGTATAGGCCGAGTCGGAGCCGAGGATCGGCTCCGAACTCATCCAGCAAGAAAAAAGGCGAGAAGACAACTAACATGGAACGTTATGGTAGGTACATAACTTCTCATTTACAACCACTGCCTGCAGGGCCGCCAGTGGTCCTATCTTACCTGTGTGAGCTGATGAAAAGTGGCTTGTCATATTCTTCCATCAAGGCACATTTATTTGCCATCTCAGCATGTTTACTTTTGACTCCTCCCTTGGCATCCAGGTTGGAAGTCAAGTTGTTCCTGAAAGGAGTTCAGACCACCAAGGAAACCAATTCCTCCCCCATGGGATCTCAACTTTCTGTTGGAAAAGCTTACCTTAACTCCTTTTGAGCCAGTTAAGGCCTCTTCTCTACAACATTGCATGTGGAAAAATGTTCTCCTGGTGGCTGTTACCTCAGCCAGAAGGGTTTCTGAACTACAAGCCCTCCTGGCATCATCTGCTTTCACAGTTTTCTATCGGGACAGGGATCCATATGTGCCAACCCATCCTTCATGCCAAAGGTAGTGAATGAGCTATCACTGAATCAGGCCATCAGTCTCCCTACCTTCTTCCCATCTCCACAATCCTCTAGTGAAAGGATCCTTCACACTTTGAATGTGCACGGACAGCTCAGATACTACTTGGGAAAGACCAAGTCCATCCATGAGTCTTGATAGGATTTTTATTTCCCATCACCCAAGAGCCCTGGGACATCGTGTTTTCAAGCAGACTATTTCCTCCTGGATTTCTAAAGCTATTACCTTCTGTTACACCGCAAATGGGAAAGGATCTTCCTTCAGTTAAGGCACACTCTGCTAGAGCTGTGTCTTCTTCTGGGGCTTTCTTTAAAGGTTTGGATACAGTTTCCATATTTGAGAGGCAGCTACATGGTCATCTGTTCACACTTTCACCAAACACTGCAAATTGGATGTTATCTCCAAAGCAGGATTTGCCAGGGCTGTTCTGCATGGATTTGTGGAAAAGGTCTCTGCTTCTCCTCCCAATCCCTCATATGCTTGAGCTTTGACATTCTCCCTCATGTAACATATACTGCAATATATGAACAGAAGGACATAGAATAGTTGTGTAAAAACTTACCATAACCATAGATGGTCCTCATG
Organism: Protopterus annectens; assembly: GCF_019279795.1. Classification (NCBI taxonomy): domain Eukaryota; kingdom Metazoa; phylum Chordata; order Ceratodontiformes; family Protopteridae; genus Protopterus; species Protopterus annectens. The sequence continues at coordinate 402,217,439 of NC_056743.1, read as the reverse complement.
CTGCAGTATAGTTTCCCCCTGCCTGACCTATGGATACTCACTTCCTTTAGGCTGGTGCTTTGCAGCATTCACTTCTGATGTAGGTGCGTGCTGATGTCCGCTTTATACCCGACGTCCGTTTATGGCTGACATGTGCTGTGTGATGTGGGCTATCGCACGTACCTTCGCAGTAGCATTTTAACTTTGGTATAACAGCCGGACATATGAGTCAACCAGAGGTGGACTCCCTCATGTTATAGATACTGCAGCATATAGAAGAGAAAGACATCTACGGTTATGGTAAGAATTTGCACAGCTATTCTCTCTCTGGTCTGGTGTCATCACTGGATCTCTTAATTAATGTAATCCATCTTCATTTTTCAAGCTTCTGTACTACATTGATTATTTTTAATTTGACTACCTTAGTCTTACTGCAGTTTTCTGATAAATGCGAATGGTTAAAAAAAATTATTTGTGACTGATATAGGAAATCACATGCTTTTGTTTAATCTCCGCTCAGCCTTTTATTTGACATTGTCCATTTCACCCTTAATTATCTCATCCCTTCTTAAAATGCATTCTTTAAGCCTACCATCTGGTCCTTCTGATCTGCAAATCTAACCAGGGTATAGACTTGTAGTCTGAGTAATATATACTGCCTTAGCAGGGCGCACACACACAGTCCGAGTAATATATACTTTCTTAGCAGGGTACACACACACGCACAGTCCAAGTAGTATATACTCTGTTAGCAGGGTACACACACACACACACACACTTACACACACACACACACACACACACACACACACACACAGTCCGAGTAGTACATACTCTTAGTAGTATATACTTGTAGTGTAAGTTGTATATACTCTGTTAGCAGGGTGTACATATGCTCTGAGTTGCATACTGTCTTAGCAGCGTACACACAGTCATGAGTAGCTTATACCCTCTTAGTAGGGTATACATATGCAAGATAGATTTCTGAAGGAATTTGTGAAAATATTTGATATGGAAGATGTGAATTCAGTAGTAGGCACTCAGACAGAATGTACATATTATTCCCCAAGGTGCATTAACTGGGATAGACTGGGTAGAAGTTATATTTCGCAGGAACACTTGCATTTATTTGAAAGCTTTGACAAAGACTCCTATTGCGACTCATACATCCTAAGGTAAAAATGAAGGGCAATGAAGCAAAAATGTGGCATTGGCATTTTCCCAACTACCTGTTAAAAATAGAGAAATTTAAAAAATGGGTAGTGGATTATTCAAGAGTTACTAGGGAAAACCGACATCTCTTCAAAAGAAACAGCTAGTGAGTGGGATAAAATACAAATGGAGTTGAAAAATAAGGTAGAAATAAGAAAGATATGTTTAAGAGGTAATAATTATTTAGAGGGTATGACAGAGGTTTAAAATATTGCAGAATAAGGGGAACTTGTTTAAGGATATGGCTAGTAAAGATACAAGCAGTGAATATGTTTTAGTCCCTTTAGTTTTAAGTATGGGTTAGGTGTATTTATATCAACCAAAGAAGTTTTAGATAAAGAGTTGAAAGTATTCATCTGGGAGAAGAAGTGGGCAAGAGTTAAGTGGGGTAAGCTAATTCTCCCAATAGAACCAAGTGTTTTAACATTACCTGAATTGAGTGGATATTTTAGAGGTACACATGTAAGGCTTAGATACACAAGCAAGTGATTATAATTCAAAATGGAAAGGGAGTTCAAGAAATATCTAGTGGGATTTCGGGTTCAGATCCTTAAGGAGAATAAACCACCACCACCGTACAAAATGTTATAGTCATAAGGTTGCAGAAAGTATTCTAAGAACTAAGCCAACACAAGAATGGAGAAAGGAGATTTTGCCAGTAGGGATGACAACAGGTAAGGAGGTACAGAAAATAGGCATGAGGGGCCTGGAATTTACTGCAGAATCCTGGCAAAGGAACCAAGATATGAAGAAAGGTAATAGAGTGGGATGAGGCCAAGAAAATAGTTGAAATGCAGGCTAAGAGACTGCTTTCCCTACAAAGTATTGATATCAAGGGTATAAGCAAAGAGAAAGGGCTAGGTGAATCTTAAATGAAATACCTGCTCTAGCAGAGATTTTAATCGAATCTAGACCAGAAGCTGCTGTTAAAAAGGGAATAATTGTTGGAGCATATAAAATATTGCATGTTAACTATGAGAGACAATCCGAGAAGGTTGGAAGAGTTGAGAAGAAAGATTGGAAAAGCAATTTACAAGGGGAACAATGGGAGGACACATGTATGGCTCCCAAGTGTGCAACAAAGTTAAGAAGGTTTAACAGTTTTACTTGGTAGTATTTACACAGGTATTTTAACACCCCAAGCAGACTTCAAAGAATTTTTCTTCAAGTAGGTAGCAAATGGAGGTGTGAAGGGGAAGAAAGAGGTAACTGGGTATGTTTTTTTGGGAGTGTAATGAATTGGCAAAGTTTAAAAATTACTTGAGTATTCTGACAGAAATATTGGGTGAGCAAATGGCTGTAACTATGTTAATGATTCTTTTGAACTGGGACACTGATCTTATTTGCATAGTTATGGAAAGCCTTATTAAATTTGTCTGTTGGCTGCCAGAAAAAAAACAGTTACTAGAAAATGGAGATCAAAATCTAAACCATTTGTATTTGAAGCATTGAATGTTGTAAAAGAGATCAAAATAACAGGAAGAGAGATCTTTGTAAAAGGGAAAGAACAAATTATATTGAATTGAATTTGTGGGAACAATGCAAGCAGAATAATGTTCATGAGGAGTGAGGTTTAAAGGGAAGTCCAGAATTGATCAATTTGTGTAATATTGTACTGAAAGATGGTTGTAAAGAAAGAAATCATGTATAATGTGTGTAAATGGAAACATTTTAATATGATTTGTTTTCTGTTAATGTATGTGTGTCTGTGTCTTTTAAATAATTATTTACTCTGAAGACTTAAGGGCATGATTAGGAAGTTTTTAAGGACACTGAGTTTATTGGTTTCTGCTATCTTAGTGGGTAGGTTACACATGAAGAAACCACAGCATTACCTCAAAAACATTTGGATTCAGCATTCAGTCCCTGGTTGAAATAGTTCCCGTGTTATCTTGCATTTCACAGTAGTTTGCTACAGGTGTGGTCCAACCAGGTCAGACAGAGCCAAGGGGTTTAATTCTAGCAGGAACCCTAACCAGTCCCTATCACAAGTGCCTCAGACCAGTCTTGGGAGCCCTTTGCAGGGGGCCGCAATGTCTGTGGAATATGGGACTGTACTCAAAGAAAAAAGTACATTTATGTAAAGAAAATGCTGGCCCTCATCCAGGCCCTTAAGGTTTTAACCCGATCTGGAAAAGGGTTTTTCAAGTGGCAGCAGACAACATACCTACGATGGTACATTGGTATGTAAGTAAGGTGGGGGGTGTTCAGTCGCATCCTATGTGCCAGGCTGGCTGCTAATATGCGAGAGAGAGCAGTTGAGTTCCAGATGTCTCTGTAAGCATTCTACATCCCATGAAATTTGAACTTGCCTCATCTGCGCTGGTGTCATAGAAGTATAAAGGCTTGTCCACTCTCCAGATGACCAGAGTTTGAGTATCAACTCTGGTGCTTTTACCACAGGCAGGGGGGGTGGGTGCCTCTTATCAGTGAATGGGGAAGGTCTGACAACACCCACTTGCCGAAGTGATTGGTGATGCAGTTCTGACACCCATTGCATGTCCCACTTATGGGCGGCCACTGGATGGATGAAAAAAGGATAGGGAGAAAAAGAGCAAGCTAACCCCCCCCCCCCCCAATTGTTGCCTGCATGATGAGTTATTTTGGCTGATCCTTATCCTCTGGCGATGAGGAAAGTGTATATACCAAATGCAAGGAGGGGACTGATGATTAGCACGTAGTAGCAGCAAAGAAAGCGAAAAAAGAAAATTAACTGTATGGCAAGCAGCAGTAGATAATCTGTAGATCTGCATGAGTGGATGTTGCACAAAATGTTTTCCTGCCGGTAATTCACAGTTGGCTTATCCCAGATGTAAATCTGTTAGTTTCTCTGAGCAGCAAGCAGCTGGGGAAGGTCTTTTCCAGTGCAGTGCACAAAGCTTGGGCAGTAGATGCTTTCTTCTTTCTGTAGGCATTTTCTCCAGTCCTATTTCTTCCACTGGTGATCCAGAAGGTAAGAGAGGACAAGGTGGAATCTCGCCTTTCCAAAACACTGGATCTGAAGTAGTTAACTTCATTTGTCCATCAACCTGTGGGTATCGGATCCATATCGGATTCGAGCCAGCAGCTTCAAACAGCTAAGATCCGAGCTTCAAGCTCCTCCCCCTTACCCATAATCCCCTGCTAACCCTTCCTGTCCTCAGATCTCGTGTGCCGCGTTTCAAGGCAGCAGCTTGATCGAGCTTCCAGGTGGATAGTCTAGTCTTCTGAGAGAAAAATCTTTCTTTTTTATTATAATGCTCTTTATAACTGGTGTGTGTTTTCCCCTAGTATTTTGGTTTATATATATTCTAGTCTTGTGTAGCTAATCCTAACAGTTAGTTGTCCTCCCCCTGTGTGTTTGTGTAAATGTGTTAGTCGGGCCTACTGTTAAACTTTTTCTTGGGTATGTCTGAGGCCCCTAAAGCCTTTTTTTCTAAATGCGCCGAGTGTGGCCATAAGCTTTCTCCAGCGGATGGCCACACTCGGTGTGTTATTTGCCTTGGGGTTGTCCACCTCTCTTCAGGCTGCACTATTTGTGCAGTCTTCAACCCCAGGGCTTCGAGGGACAGATCATCTAATTTGGTCTTGGGACTGTTGCCCCCAGACCCGACTTCGGCCTCCTCTCCCTCTGTGGCACCTGCCACAGCTGCGACAGCGCCACCACCCATCCCTGCTCCCCTGGCCGGGACTCAACCTCCCACCGTTGGCCAGGAGGAGAGGGAAGCTAGGAGGGAGCATAAAAAAGAAAAGCATCATAAGCGGTGGGCCAAATCTTCCTCCTCGGCCCCGCCAGCCAAGCAAGCAGCTTCTCCTAGGGCCTCCGGGCCTTCTCCTTGCCGGCTCCATTCTGCCCGCTTTTCCCTGGGCCCGGAGGAGGAGGAGGCCCGGTCGCCTTTGAGGTCATCGAGGTGGCACTCCCATCCTGCCTCAGTGGCCTCCTCGAGGTCGACCAGAAGTTTATCGGATGCAGACATGGACCGGATGATGCGTAGGTTCCTCCAGGCCCAGCTACAGATGGGAGTGCTCCTGCCCCCCCCCCCCCGGAGGGAGGGGGAGCTCGACCCCCTTTTTTGCCCCGATAGCTCCTTCTCTGACCCACTTTCGGGGCTCGGAGCCTTCGGAGCCGAGTAGCGTCGGAGCCGGGGGAGTGTCAGCTCCGATAGTACCACGTACTTCGGCGCCGACAGCACCCTCGAGTCTGTCGGGTCCGTTTTTCGGATCTGAGCTCTCGGAGCCGAGAGCTGAGCTTCAGAGCCGGAGGTGTCAGTGAGTCTTCGGCACCGTCTCGGTCGGAGCACACTGGCCCTTCGGATCCAACCGCTTCGGCGCCGCTCCATGCATCGGATCCGAGGGGACTGCTCTCGGATCCCAGAGAGAGCAGCTCCCCCACAGCGTTCGATGTGGTGGAGAGGGTTCTATCGAGGGATTCAAGACCCCAGGCTCCTGCTACTGCTCCACCCTGCACTCCATCTCAGACTGGTCTACCTTCCATCATCCGGCCCCAGGGACAGCCTGCGCCTACGTCCCAGATAGTTCCCTTGGAGGAACAGGATGTGGTTGGTGAGGCCTCTTTGGACAGGCCACCCCCCCCCCCCCAAGGAGGTCCCTCACAAACGTAAGTGCAAGAGGAGGCACTTGGACTCACTTGAGTCACTGACAACGGATACAGATTTGGAGGAAAGGGAAGGTTCCCCAAGGTCACCCCCCGAAGACGTCTCCTTCGGAGACATCATGGAAATGCTTCAAATTAGAGGGGGGGGTCCGCCCAGAAACCTTCCTCAGATGAGTCTGTATTTCTGGAGGCATTTAATGCAGGCCCATCTACCTCTTGGGTGTCCCCTCCCGCCGACCCCCTAGTAGACCTGATTACTACCAGGGCATGGAAGGAGCCGGACACTGTGAAGCTCATTCCCAAGAGGCCTGATAAGATTCTTAGCCCCCCTTCTGATAGAACTTGCTGGAGCAAGGGTGCTCCCATAGATGCCATGTTGGTGGTGGCCGCCACTAAAAAGGAACTGGCCCAGGAGAGTTCCTCAGTCCATCCTCCAGACAAGGAGTCTCGGACGATGGACCGTTTGGGGAAGCGGATGTTCGCTTCAGCCATCTTCTCAGTAAGGTCGTTGAATTATATGGTTCACGTGATACGACTCCAACGGGATCTCATCAAAGAATACGCCGGGTCACCCCCAGAGTCCATGTCGGCAGAGGATAAGAAAGTATTTTCTACCCGAATGGCCACTCTCAAATCCATTTCTAATATCTCTATGCGGCTCCTCTCTCATGCCACGGAAGGAGCCGCTAGAGCTAGCAGAGCGGGCATTGTTTTACGACGGCATGCTTGGCTTCGCCATTGTGACTTCGCGGAACCCTTCAAGGCGTCCTTCGCTAATGCCCCATTTGACGGTTCTTCCCTTTTTGTCAAGACCGTACGCGACACGTTGGTCCACAACGAAAAAGACGGGAAGATGTTTGCCGTCAGAGTCCGCTTCTCTGCTCCCCAGAGGTCCTTCACTAGGAATCAAAAGGGACAGAAGAAGATGTGGTTCCGGAAATCTCAATAGTCCTGTTTCACTCCAGACCCCTCATCCTTCAGAGGCAGAGGAGGTCAGGGTGGACGCCGACCCAGAGGCAGAGGGGGACCGAAGAATTTCGGGTCAAGAGAACCCTTTTCTGATCGGCCCACGCAGCAACCCTGAGGGGTTATCCGACTGCTCTACTCTGGAGACAGTCGGGGGGTATTTCTCAAGGCACCTAGCTATGTGGGAGTCTATTACAACAGATCGCTGGGTGCTTCGGATCATATCCAGAGGTTACAAGATTCCCTTTCTCAACCTTCCTCCCAAACCCCTGAGCCTCCCCGATGTCCCACCCAATCAAAGGGGGAGGCAGCAGCTGCATAAATCCTCCAGCTGCTAGGAAAAAGAGCTATCCAGCACACCCCCCCCCAGATCAATCCGGATCAGGCTTTTACTCCAGGTTCTTTTTGGTGCCAAAAAAAGACAGGGGACCTAAGACCAATCCTGGATCTATCCTTCCTAAACCTGTCAGTGGCCAAAGAAAAGTTTCGGATGGTCACCATTCAATCCATTCTCCCACTCCTGCAGGAGAATGACTGGATGTGTTCCATAGACCTCAAGGACGCGTATTACCACGTTCTGATGGACAGGCGATCCAGAAGTTATCTCCACTTCTGGCTGGGAGCCAGCCACTACCAGTTCAGGGTCCTCCCCTTTGGTCTCACCACAGCCCCCAGGGTGTTCACCAAAGTGTTAGCAGTGGTAGCGGCCCACCTGAGGCTTCAGGGAATATAGGTCTTTCCGTACCTAGACGACTGGCTCCTGTCCGCCCCCACCAAGCATCTACTGTGTTCAGCCAGGGATTATTTCCTCCATCTGGCTTCCCGGCTGGGAATTGCAATCAATATCAAAAAATCTTCTCTCCACCCAACCCAATTATTAGACTTCATTGGAGCCAGATTGGACACAAATCTTCTGCAGGTCTTTTTGACTCCGGACCGAATTCGAACCCTGAAGCTCCACGTACTAGCTCTTCTGAACTACCTGGCTCCTCCAGCAGAGTTGGTCCTGAGGGCACTAGGCTCTATGGCGGTGACTATCAATCTATTACCCTTAGCGCGCCTGAACATGAGGGTACTGCAATGGACCCTAGAGGTCCAATGGTCCATTCTACAACATCCACTGTGTTCACCCATTCCCCTCAGCAGGGTTTGCAAGAAAGCCCTACTCTGGTGGCTCCAGTCTCCGGATCTCCAGAAAGGGCGTCCGTTCTTGATGCCTCCCCATCTTGCCACAATGACCATGGACGCTTCTCGCCTGGGGTGGGGTGGGGGGCACTGTATGGGCAGAACCGTCCAAGGCACGTGGACCCAATCAGAGACCTTGTTGCACATCAGTGTCCTAGAGATGAGGGCGGTGCTTCTTGCTTCTTGCGTTGCAAGCACTCCAAGCCCTTCTTCCTTCGGGAACTATTGCAGTTCAGACAGACAACATGTCCGTCGTCTGGTATATCAACAAACAAGGGGGAACCAGGTCCTACCCACTCTGTCGAGAGGTCATGAGAGTTTGGGAATGGGCGATTTCTACCAACCGCTTTCTCATAGCAGCGCACATTCCGGGTCGGTCGAACATCGTGGCAGACAGGTTGAGTCAAACCATCCTTTCAGCATACGAGTGGTCTCTGAACCCGAGAGTGGCGAAGCAGATTTTCCTCAAATGGGGTCAACCTTGCTGCGATCTCTTAGCGTCTCCTTCAAACACAAAGTGCAGCGACTGCTTCGCTCTAATTCCTCCACCGGGAGAATACCCCAGAAACGCTCTGGTGCATGTTTGGCCATCCGGTCTACTTTATGCTTATCCTCCTTTTCCCCTAATGCTGAAATTCTTGCAGAAAGCACGTCGGTTGGGGAGCAGAGTGATCCTCATAGCCCCATTCTGGCCTCGTCAAGCTTGGTTCCCTTGCCTGTGGTCTCCCCTACTGAACCCACCATGGGTTCTAGATCCCACACCGGATCTGATCTCCCACCCGCTAGGGTCGACAACCCCGAACCTGGACAACCTCAAACTTACAGCTTGGTTGATCCAGTTCCAGTGATAGCTAGGACTCCTGGTATCTCATCATCTGTTAAGGCTATTTTAGTAGCCGCTCATAAGCCTTCCACAAGGAAGATTTATAATAGTAAATGGAAGCGTTTTTCAATCTGGGCGGAATGCAGAAACCTAGATCCCTATACAGCTCCGTTACCAGCAGTGCTAGAATTCTTGTCTACCTTATTCGACCAGGGTGCTAGCTCCTGTACGGTCAAAGTCCAATTAGCTGCAATCTCCCACTATCATGTCAGAAATGGTCTCGGCTCCCTGGCCTCTTCCAAGTTATGTAAGACCTTTTTAAAAGGCACTTTCCTCTTGAGACCTCCAGTTAAAGACCCAGTGCCTCCATGGGATTTAACTCTTGTTCTCCAATCATTGACAGCCCCCCCGTTCAAGCCAGCAGCCTCGGTGGACCTAAAATTCTTATCCTGGAAGATGGCCTTTCTCATTGCCATCACTTCGGCTAGAAGGGTTTCGGAACTTCAAGCCCTTTGCGCCAAACCGCTATACTTGGTCTTTCGCAAAGATAGAGTTTCCCTCAGGACCAATCCTTCCTTCTTGCCCAAGGTCACGTCGGAACCCAACATCAACCAATCCATTAATTTACCGGTATTCTTTCCAAATTACCAGAACAAAGGTGAATATAAATTGCATTCCCTGGACGTACACAGGCAATTAAGATTTTATCTGCATAGGACCGCTGGTCACAGGAAATCGGACCAGCTCTTCGTATCCTTTGCAAAACCCTCTTTGGGGAAGCCAGTATCGAAAGTTACATTGTCCAGATGGATTTCCCGATGTATCTTACTAGCATATCAAAGTTCTGGCCATCCCGAACCTGAAGGAGTCCACGGTCATTCTACTAGATCAATTTCCACCTCGGCCGCCTTTTGGTCCAGGGTCTCTTTGGATGACATTTGCTCAGCAGCCACTTGGGCTTCATCTCATACGTTCATTAACTATTATAAGTTGGATATAATTTCCAGAGGGAGAGCATCCTTTGGCTCCGCAGTGCTCCTGAATATCCTTCCATGAGGACCACCCAAGGTTTGTGTAGCTGGGGACTCTGTCCCACAGTTTGATGGACAAATGAAATTAACTACTTCAGATTAAGAAGTTATGTACTCAACATAACGTTCCATCTGAGTAGGTAATCAGCAACTGACCCTCCTCCATCCCCCTAACCTGTAGTGCGCATTAGAAGGATTCATAGCCTTTGTTTACAGCTTGTTTATTAGGATTTATAAGCGACTCCTGTGTTATAATATTCTGTATTGCTAAGCAAACTCGATCTGAGGACAGGAAGGGTTAGCAGGGGATTATGGGTAAGTGGGAGGAGCTTGAAGCTTGGATCTTAGCTATTTGAAGCTGCCGGCTCAGATCCGATATGGATCCAATACCCACAGGTTGCTGACAAATGAAGATTACCTACTCAGATGGAATGTTATGGTGAGTACATAACTTCTTATTTTCGTAAGGACCCTTCTAAAATTAAACTGTGAGGGCCCTTCTTCAGGGCAAGGTGGAATGTTATCCTTTCCAAAGCACTGTCTATAATACTCCTTTGATAGTTTACAAATCAAGCAAGTTATTTTGAACAAATGGAAAATTTTCCAAGGGAATGGTTATCTATCTGAAAGAGTTAAGCCAGTGCAATACTTTCTGGGGGGAAAAAATTGATCCACATAAGCCTGCAATCAGTGCGGTAAACCTTGGGGTGCTTATCCCTGTACCTTTTTGGAAATGCTATTAGTATATGATGTAGTGGTCACAGGTTATAAGACACTAGGTGCCAAAAGACAGTTGATTGGAACTCTTCATTTGATGTTTACTTGGCTCTGTGTGACAAGTGTTGTTTTCATATAGGAAAAACTATTTGAAAACTGTTACTGAAAGTATATGAACACACACGATATGAAAACAACACATATTGCACTTTTCAAATAGTCTGTCATGTCCATCTTTAAAAAAGTATTTTTTGTTTGACTACGTAGGTAATAAACAGTAGTGTGATGATACAGAAAATCTAGACATTAAGTTGTGCTGGTAGCCAAGGCTAAGTGCCAATCCCTCCCCTGGCATGAGTACTAATTATATTTTAAAGAAATCATCTATGTTACGAATATCTAATTGGTTTATGTGACATGATTGGATATTGTTGCTCATGTCACTTCTGAAGTAGCCTTGATGTTCTTGGTGTTTCACTGTTGCAGTCATTACATTTGGGTAATCTGCTGGCAGGTTACCCTCATTCGGCCTGAATATCAAAGTCTTGGGTCCTGCATTGGTTGCTGTCTCTTCTTCCATGACGTCAGGTCATCAGGGGTATAAAACAGGCAGCCGACGCCATTTTCTTTAGTCTTTCTTGCCGCGCATTGCCCGAAGCAGAAGCAGTTCGCAAGTGCCGGTTGGCCGACTCCTGAAATTTTCGAATTCGAGTTTCAGAACCGAAGTCTTCAATTAAAGCTAAGTACCCCATTGGGAAAACTTTTTCTTGCTCTATACCAATGTCAGTAAAAGTTAGTAATTGCATTACTTGTGGGAAGCAAATACCTCATAAGGATTTTCATTTGTACTGTATTCCTTGCCTAGGCTCAGATCATAACGTGCCTTGCTGTCGGTTTTGTGCTAGATTTAACCAGCGCACTATTAAGCGTCGGTATGTCTTTGCTTCAAAATATTTTGGAAACAGATTTAACTACCCTGAAATGTCGTTGGATAGCAATCTGACTACCGGAGTTCACAAAAAACACAAAGAAAAGGACAGAGACAGACCGTCGAGGTCCAAAACCGACAACAAAGCTTCTCCTAAGCCAGTTACCGGTCCGCCGGTACTCAGTGAGGCGCTTTTGCAGCCCCTGATACCCGCTACTTTCGAGTCACAGGCCTCTACCTAGACCCATGTGGAGTCCGGCAAACCGCGAGATTCTCAAAGTATTGTACCCGCAGATGTCTCTCCCTCGGATGGGTCCGGAGCCACTGAGCAGGTGCTGGCTTCTGAGGGTGTCTTCAGGCCTCAGCATTTCTATATAAAACCAATGACAGCTTCAAAGACAAAGGCAACCTCTAAGGCTAAAAAAATGACGCATGTGCCACGTGCTCAGGGCTATGTGCCCAAAAAGCAGATGATCATAATGGCTGAAGACCTAATTACTTTGATCAGGGGTTCCCAAACCCCCCCCCCCCCCCTCTGAAAAGAGGCCTAGGCAAGACACTGATTATGAATCTTCAGATCAGGTTTCTATTTCTTCTGATTCCTCATCTGATCAGGAATTTTTCTATACCACCCTATGAGAATTCAGATGCAGAGGAATCCATCCCTTCTGCATCCCCTCCTGAAAAATATTCCTTTGGAGAAACCTCGCATATTTTGAGGGAACATTTTCATTGGGAGAGTCAAGATTTCTCAGAATCAAAAAAGAGGCTTAGGGATTTCCTCCTCCTCCCTCTGCATAGGCCTTTAGCAATACCTCCTGTATTAGACATTGTTGATGTGTTTTCGGAATCGAGCATGACTCCAGATTCCTTACCTCCAGCTCCTAGCAAGCCAGACAGATATTACAGGATTCCTGACTCGCACTAATTTTTATTCAAAAACCCTGCTGCTGACCCTGAAACTATTTCACAGGGTCCCAAAGGTGTAAAGACCTCAACAGCTAAGAATCCTACCCCCTCTGATAGAGATTCCAGGGCGCTGGATAGATGGGGAAAGAAGGTTTATACGTCTGCAACCTTGGCAATTAGGGCCTTAAACTTCCAGTTTCATATGCTTAAATATCAACAGCATGTTATGGGATTACTGAAACAGAAAATTATGTTGATTTCTGAATGCGTGGAAAATAAAGAATTACAGGAATTATTGCATGCAGCAGAACAGGTTGGAAAGCATACTTCGCAATGTGGTTTTGATTCCTTGGTGGCCTCCTGTAGGGCTGCAGTTACTGGATCTGTGATTAGAAGCATGCCTGGCTAGATTAGCAAAATTTGCGTGATCATATTGAAGCTAAATTGTTGGATGCACCTTTACAGCATGATACTCCGGTATTAAGGCAGAAGAGGTTTTAAAGAAAATGGAAGACAAAGCTAAGTCTATGCAAACTGTAAAAGACTTCTTACAAGTGCAGCCACCAAGATTCAGTAGACACTGGCCTACAAAAAATTGGTCCTTTCCTGTGTCCGACGGAGCTTCACTGGGCAAATCCAGGCGCTCAAAGAGCTCTAGATACCAATCACAGGATTCTTACAGGTCAAAGCAATGGGGTGCCTCCACCTCCAAATCTGGAGGAAATGAAGCACAACCCTATAGTAAGTCTCGATGACTTCTCTGCCATCACCAAGCACTTATCTTTTGACAGCCCCCTTCGGGGGAAAACTAGCACTTCATGCTCAGAATTGGCAGTTAATAACCCAGGACAAGTGGGAATTAAACATAGTATCCCAGGGGTGCAGATTTCATTTCCATACTCTGCCAATTCCAAACGGTTGGCCAGATCTGCCACAAAATCAATGGGCAGAGGCAGAGAAACAAGTTACGTCCCTCATGAATATGGGGGCTATTCAACCAGTGCCAGAACAGGAAAAAGGACAAGGGTTTTACTCAAGACTGTCCTTGGTACCCAGAAAAGGCAAGGCCTGGCGCCCAATACTGGATTTATCAATTTTGAACACATTCTTGGACATACCAAAATTCAAAATGCTAACTTTGCAGCAGCTTCTGCCCATGCTGGGCAAGAATGCTTGGCTAGTGACTAGACTTAAAAGAGGCATACCTGCATATCCCAATAAGGGAATCGTGCAGAAGATACCTCCGTTTCAAGGCTGGCTTTATGCATTGCCAATTCTCTGCACTACCCTTTGGCTTATCTACTGCGCCCAGGGTCTTTACAAAGTGCCTGGCACCAATAATTGCATTTTGCAGACAAAGAAGTACACAAATCTATACTTACTTGGACGACTGTCTCATTCAAGCAGAAAACAAGGACATTCTTCTTCAGCATCTGGCGTTTGTGAAAAGGCTTCTGACATGCCTAAGGTACACAATAAACGAAAAGAAATCACAACTGGTACCCTCTCAAAAGATAATGTTCCTGGGTGCAAGCTTGAATACAACTGCTCAGATGGCTTACCTTACGCCAGAAAAACAAAGGCAACTGACTATTTACTTCAAACAGATGGCAACAAAAACCCAGTTATCTGCAAGACAAATTCTGCAGGCTTTGGGGTTCATGGCATCCTGCATTCTACTGATTCCATATGCAAGACTGCATATGAGGAAACTACAATGGTACCTAAAAAGTTTATGGAATCAACACTGTCACAGTCTAGAAACAATGATTCCTCTCATTCCCTGCTTACAACAGGAGTTTATTTGGTGGACAGAGACATGTCACCAGAACATGGGATGGTCTTTCACTCTACCCCCTGCCAACCAAATCCTAACTACAGACACATCAGACTATGCTTGGGGGGGGGGCCCACCTGGCCGGGGAGATGCATTCAGGGCATATGGTGCCCAAAACAAATGCATCTGCATATCAACCAGAAAGAGATGTTAGCTGTTCAGAATGCCCTGACAGCCTTCAAGGACTTGCTTCATCCAGGACAACTACTGATAAAGACGGACAACACCACAGTTATGTGGTACATAAACAAGCAGGGAGGCACACACTCCTACCCCCTTTGCAGACTAGCCATGGCATTGTGGGACACAGCCTTGACTTACCAAGTACATCTTCAAGCTCAATTCCTGCCAGGAAAACAAAACACACTGGCAGACGACTTAAGCAGAAACCTTATGGACCCCCATGATTGGAAAATGGATCCACAAGTCTTCAGTATGATAAAGAAATGGGGGAGCCCGGACATAGATCTATTTGCCTCTCCCCAGAATTATCAATTGGTAAATTCTGCACAAGGACTTATCACAGACAAGCATGGAAAGTGGATGCCCTATCCTATCAGTTTATGCCTTTCCTCCTCTGCCTCTTTTTCCCAAAGTCCTACTAAATATCAGACAAGAAAAAACAAAAATGATTCTAATTGCCCCGGACTGGCCTTGCCAACACTGGTACCCAATCTTAAGGAATGTGTCTCAATTTTCTCCTTGGTATTTGCCTCAAATACCTCATGTACTGTCTCAGCAAAACAATCAAATCCTGCACAATCAGCTCCAAACTCTGAACCTGGCAGCATGGCTGATCATGTAGTTATTCAAACAACACCTCTCAGTAAATCTGTGATGGATGTCATTTTGGAAGCCAGAAGGCCTAGTACTAGAAAATCTTACGCTGATAAATGGAAGAGATTCTGTGCTTGGAACCAAGCACAAGGAACTGACACAGCAAAGCCAAGTATTCCTCAGGTCCTGCAATACTTGACTGAGATGCTTGACAAGGGCCTATCTTTTTCATCAATAAAAATCCAGGCCTCTGCCATCTCGGCTCATTACAACACAGAGCCACCGATTTTTTTTTCTCATCCTCTGCTAAAACAGTATCTTAGAGGGGCCAAAAATTTAAGGCCTCCCAGAAGATCACCAGTTCCTGCATGGGACCTCAATTTTGTGTTGGAAAAACTCACCCTGCCTCCATTTGAACCAGCTGCTACTGCAGATATAAAATTTTTGTCCTGGAAAACAGCTTTACTTCCCACAATTACTTAATCAAGAATAGTTTCAGAGCTGCAGGCCCTCATGGCTGTGGAGCCTTTTATTATATTTTACCCGGACAGAGTGTCCCTCAGGACGAATCCTTCCTTTATGCCTAAGGTGGTATCCAGTGTGGATCTTAACCAAACTATTCACCTGCCAACCTTTTACCCAAATCCGCAGAACAAGGAGGAGCGGATTCTGCATTCCTTGGACGTGCAGAAAAATAGCAAAAACAGTGGACTCCAAAACACTCGAAGCCGATATAATCCACAAATAGCACACTTTATTCACAAACAATTCCTGTGGTTGAGCGCTTTCATCTGTGACAATACAGATTTCTTCAGAACCAATTCCTTACAGCAGTACATTCTATTTGTACAAGATTTGGCGCCAAAAAACCAATTAAGTCTTAAAACAGCAATGTTCCCTTGAAACCAACACACAATATGGTACTAAATAAAATGCATACTGAAATATTGTATACCTATTTCAATGTAGAAGTACTGAAAATATTTAAAATGTATATAACCAGTTGATAATTTTAAAATACGTGCATAAGTAATGAATAATAAGATACGTATAAAAATAAAACACGTACGAAAATGATAAAAATCATATATGTACACATATATATGTATATATGAACACATGTACAGTATCAAAAGAGAGGACACTAAAAACGCACTATATAGACACATACAAGAAAAAGGTTCAGAGCATGAGTTTAGGTTTTCAATCATTGACCAAGTAGACGTCAAGGATAAAGGTGGAAACTGGAAGACATTTCTTGCATGGAAAGAAAGCAGATGGCAAATTTGCTTCGATGCCACTACACGTCCTGGCATCAATGACTTCATTAGCATAAAACCCTTGCTAGCATTGAATTAAGTACTTCTAGGTAAACACCTTCTTAGTTTTAATGTTTCTGCACTACATGCACTTTATAGAATTTTAAAACAAATAAAATTTCAAAACAAACAAAATAATTAATAGTTGACAATATTTTCTCAACATTTCCAAATGATTAACAACAACAGGTTATGTTCATTTTGTTATATGGACGATTTTAGCTATGAGGGACAAAGGGAACATACATTGCTATGTTAATATGTTTGACAAGGAGTTATATCTGTTCACAGTAAGATCTTTCGAGTTTTAGATTTCACCACAAGCATCATATTGAGTCATTTTGCAATATGTGAGTGCATTGGAGGTTTATTAATTTGTTTTATTTTTCACTTTTATTTTTCACTTATTTTTGAATGTGATTTTTATAATTTTCGTACGTGTTTTATTTTTATACGTATCTTATTATTCATTACTTATGCACGTATTTTAAAATTATCAACTGGTTATATACATTTTAAATATTTTCAGTACTTCTACATTGAAATAGGTATACAATATTTCAGTATGCATTTTATTTAGTACCATATTGTGTGTTGGTTTCAAGGGAACATTGCTGTTTTAAGACTTAATTGGTTTTTTGGCGCCAAATCTTGTACAAATAGAATGTACTGCTGTAAGGAATTGGTTCTGAAGAAATCTGTATTGTCACAGATGAAAGCGCTCAACCACAGGAATTGTTTGTGAATAAAGTGTGCTATTTGTGGATTATATCGGCTTCGAGTGTTTTGGAGTCCACTGTTTTTGCTATTCCTTGGACGTGCACAGACAACTAAGATTCTACTTAAACAGGACCAAATCTCTAAGAAAAACTGAGCAACTACTGGTGGCATTTGCTGCAGGATCAGAGGGAAAGGCTGTTTCAAAGCAGACTATTTCAAAGTGGATAAGCCACTGCATTAGTTTCTGCTACTTGCATCATGGTAAACTGGTGCCCAAGGGCATTAGGTCACATTCCATCAGGTCTGCATCTACAGCAACAGCCTTTCTCAGAGGGGTACCAACCAAAGACATTCTAGAGGCTGCTACTTAGAGTTCTGTGCATACCTTTACAAAGCATTATCGTTTGCCTCTCTTTTCTAAGTCCAGGGCAGGCTTTACCACTGCAGTTCTGCAGGGCCTTATAGCCGCTCCTAATGCTATTTAGTTCCAGCCTCCCATCCATAGCTTTGGGATTCTACGCAAATGTAATGACTACAACAGTGAAACACGAAGAACATAGTACAGTTGTGTACACTTAGCATAAATGTAGATGTTCGAGTGTATTCACTGTTGCAGTCCAGGTTACCCACCCACCATCCCCCTTTATTCTGAAGATTCTCTTTCCTTCACTATATTCTACAGCCTTTGTGGTGTATTTGCTTTTAGATGACGGTAAAGTTTATGTTGTTACAATTGCATGTATATATAGTTTTATATATATATTTTTTTGCTTCCCATTTGGGGGGGGGCACCTGACATCTGAGGCAAGAAAAACTAAAGAAAATGGCGTCGGCTGCCTGTTTTATACCCCTGACGACCTGACGTCATGGAAGAAGAGACAGCAACTGATGCAGGACCCAAGACTTTGATATTCAGGCCGACTGAGGGCAACCTGCCAGCAGATTACCCAAATGTAATGACTGCAACAGTGAATACACCTCGAACATCTACATTTATGGTAAGTGTACACAACTGAACTATCTTCTGACATACGAGTTTTAGTTTTTAACAGCTGTGAATGTTGTACCTTTTAATTTCTGAAGAAGTCCTAATGTTAAGCAGATGTGTGTACTAAAAGAGACTGAATTACTATGATTCTAATCGTGGGGTGATGCTGTTCGATATTTTTTTTTTTTATCTTCATTCTAAATACAAGCTGAATATTTCTGTTTTGTTACTAAGAAGCATACTGTGGCCCCCTTTATCCTTCTGCAGCGATGTTGATTTCGTACTCCTACTTTTCTGGAAGACTCTTGGGCTTCACCTCTGCAGGGAAAACATCTGCAAGCTCTGGAGTGTAAAGAGCCCTTGGTTGTCTCCTGTAAGGATAGGGTAGCCACCTTAATTAAGTCCTGTCTACCAAAAGTGATTTCATACCTGGGCTTAAATCACATTGTTATTTGCCTTTTAGCCATTTCATCAGAACAGACACGAGAGTGGCACTGCACATGGGCTGATGTATACAGGCAGCTTAAGGTATTTTGTACGAGTGTGTGTTTATGAAAATACACAAGCATGCATGTGCATTCACATATGCATACATATGTACACCTAGAAAATTCAGCCAGTCTAATATATTTTTTTTTCATGTCAGGTGAACCAGGCAAACCTTTAAATAAATCCCAAGTGGCTGACTTACTGTATTATTTCTCCATGTGACCATTGTGTTAGAGGTTTGAAAGGTCAGTTAAGAGCTTATTGCATGAAGACAGCTGCAGTTATGATGTCCTTTTCCTAGAACAGTTGTGCTCACACAGCATCTGAGGTAGCCAGTTAGGCCACCATTTACACTTGCTTCAAAAACTGCAAAGTGGATAAGCAGTGTAAAAGCAAAGCAGGTTTTACCACTACAGTTTTACAGAGCATGTTAGCTTTGTTCCTAGTCTAGGATTAGGATTCCATGCAGATACTGAACTGCTTTAGTACTGTAGGTAATTCTGCAGCAGCAGTCTGCATTAAGCATATCACGCTTGAGAGGGTGTACGATTTAATTGACAATGTTAGTGAGTAGCCTGACACAGATGTGACGTGCTCAACAATGAGGATCACTGCTGATGGGATGACTCCCTCCCACCTTATCATCACCCTGGTTCTCTTTATCCTCTCCCCTCTTTTGAGACTGACAGATGGTATACAGTCATTAGCACATAGGCTGGTTAGGGTTCTTCTTACAGTGGATATTTGGTTAAGGTTGTTTTCACTGTGCAGGGCTCATTGTTTAGGAAACCAGGTGAAGTTCCCAAGGCACTGATAAGGCAGCTCTGTCTATGCCTCTCCCTGCACTCAATGCTTGGGTATATTTAATGGTGGTCTTTTGCTGAAAAACAGCCAAACATCTTGCAGAGATGCCTTCTATACTGAGAAAATGCCAACAGCTTTAGAAGTGTACCCAGAAGGCTAGATGTGCACTCTTGCTAATTCCCATATATAATGTTTTCTTCAGTAGTTTCTCTTATTCAAACATCCACAGTTGTAGTAAGTACCTTACACAACTGTACTTCGTCTCTATTTTAAGCTCTTCCATCCAGTGTTCTATTCAGTGGTGTTCATGCATTTCCAAATACTACTTTGCATATTGGGGTATTCAGCATTGTTGTTCTGTGAAGCTTGTCTTTGAGCTTTTTCAAATACTTAGATATATAGTCTAAAATTTGTTTTAATTACTGTTGCTTTCCCAGGATGCATAGTGCCTGGCTCTAAATGAGTTGTCCTGATTATTTAGACATGACAATATTTATTGTTTTCAAAGATCTAAAATTTGTTTTAATTACTGTTGCTTTCCCAGGCTACATAGTGCCTGGCTCTAAATGAGTTGTCCAGATTGTTTAGGAATAACAATATTTATTGTTTTCAAAGATGTGTGTTGCCAGAAAAAAAAATCTGCTGGGTTCAGTGGTTGCAGCAGTGTAATTCTTTGTAGAAAATTGCCCTAAAGGTTTTGTTTTTTGATTAAAGGTTTTGATTTATTTTAGGAAAAAGCTCCAGCTGTCATCCTTCCAAAGGACGTCTTGGTTGGCTTTGCATATTTTGACCTGAACTTCTGCGGCTACATCCAGAGAAGGGAACTTGAGAAAATCATTTTGACAGTGGGACTTCACCTTTCAAAAGAACAGGTATGCCATCTACTGGGAATGAAGAACTGGTTTCCTAGGTTCAGTAATATTTTCATGGACAGTGCTTTTCCTGCAGCTAATCCCTCACTATTGCAGAGATGCAAAAGTTTTAAATTGTCACCTGCACTTTTGCTGCTGTACTCTAGAAGGACTTGCATGTCTGCCCAGTTGTAACCAGTCCGCGATAGAGTAATTGTTTATTGTGATAGCTGTTCTCGTTATTTGAAATGGGCACCTTTTTGTAAAGTGTTTAAGAACTCCTATTATGTATTCTTTTGAGTGGAGAAGGATGCTTTTTATGACTCCTTGTGTGTGTATGCAAAAGTAGGTGTCTTAATTCTACAGTGAGAGTCCGTTTTGGTAAGGCACACGTAAACAAAGATATTTCTTTTGTGTTTCCCTCCAGTGTTGTTTTGCCATCAGCCATGCCCTGGAGCCTCCCTTGTATTTTCTGTTCCAGCATATTCAGAAAGTACAGAAACCGGAGTGAGGGGTGGGGGTTGGCATAATGGCTTAGATGTTTATCTCACAGACTCAAGGCACAGAATTTGATTCTTCCTTTTGAAAGAGGCATTGGCTAGGCTTCAAATGGCCCACAAGTGCACCTAGCCTACCACTGTGTCACTTTGTGTGTGTATATAAAAAATGAAATTAAGTAACTGGGGACCAGAAGTCTTGGGGCTTATCTAGATCAAAGAAAGTGCGAGACCTTAGTTTAGGCCATCAGCCTGCCATCTCCCTATCAGGCCCTCTACCAGCAGCCGTTAACCTAGAAAACACTGATTGGAGCAAGTACTGTGCCAGTCGTAAAGGAGGTGTTAAGATATCTGGACCAGATGTCAGTTCACAGGCACCTGCAAAGGATGTCAGTCTTTGAAGAATTTTGGTCACCCTTCCAGAGTTCGAGATTGTTTTTGTATTATTCGTTGTCGTGAAGTTTGAGATTCCTGCATGCATGTTGCCCAGTGGTAGGCACAAGTTCCAGAGCTCTGCCTTTAGCAGATTCCTTCACGCTCTGGACGTCAGTGGTATGAGAGAGGCTGGTGCCATCTTCAGATCTTTCTTGTTGAAGTGCACACGCATGCAAGTGTTTTCACTGTGACATATCAACCTTCTTCCAGGGATCTAGATAAGGTACCCTATTGAGAGAGTCTCTATCTAATTATTGATTGTAGATCTATGATAGTGATTTTGAAAAGATTAATAACTCCCTAGAGTACAAGAAGCAGATCCTGTGCATTCCTTTCCATTCTTATTGATGGTTTTGTCTAGGCCTAGAGCATGATACCTGATTCAACCTTAGGTCAGCCTGGTATCACATGGTATCTCTCTGGTACTGTTCAACACCAAGGAAACGTGGTGATAGCCAAGGCTTCTGCTAGTGACTATTCAGAATATGAACTCTTGGAGAAGTGCAATAGGGAAACTGACAGTAGCCTTTGAATCCAAATGGTTTTCCTAGGCCTGAAGACACTGGGATCAGAGAGGTGTATTTACAGCCGTTGTACTCTAACTTTATTACTGCACAAACCTTTGACGTGCTCCCTTCATAGACCCACCATGCTGTCTTTATGGTAGCTTGTCCTCACATGTTGAGTCTGTGGTGCTTTTGGTCTATCTGAAGGCCTTGTGGAATTGATGCCATTACCATTAGTTAATAGAGGGTGGTATCCCAGAACTGCTTGTTTGTGAAGAGGTTAGCAGAAGCCACTTAACTGGCTATTTCAGTATTACTGGTTCCAAAGATGATAATACCAAAACTGATGCCTGTAATCCTGCTAAAGTCAAGTGGTATCCCTTTGTAGTCTACTACCCAGGCTACATTCCAGGATGTTTTCCAGCTGGTGCAGGTTTCAAACCTAGGCACCCTTCATTGGAGTTCCCTGTAGTGTCAAGGGGCTCCTGATAAAAGGAGGAAAATTGAACCTTCTCTAGAGGAGGTTTCAGGCACCCCCAGTTCAGTTGCAGATGAAGTTGTGTATAAAAAGCAGAATTTGTGTATAAACCCCCTCTTGTAACTTGACTCTAATGATGAGAATACACTGTCCTCTACTACTCCAGTAAAGGATGTCATGTATAGAGACACCTTTGCCCAGATGTAGGAAGTCTTCCAGTGTGAGTCAAAGTAATTCTGACCGGGCCAGTTAAGAAACAGACACTTCAGCCTGTGTGAGTCAAAGCTGCTTGCTGGTCCTCCAGTCTTAGAAGCATTGGATGATGGGGTTTATCAGTGCATCACGGAGATGTTTTTTTCCCCCTATCCGTAGAAAGTCTGACCTTTCTACATGGTCCAGTATTCCTATAAGATTTTGTACAAGAACTGCAGCTGGACATGTCTTTCAAAAAGGGGGGAAAAAATGAAAGAATTTAAAAAGACGGGTCATCAGCTGTGGATAACTATGGCCAACTTTTAATGACAGTTCAAGGAACAAGAATAGAATATGTTAAGCTCTTTAATCCCAAAACATAACAGGGACTTCTTCAGAACAAATTTGTGCACTAAGCACATCATTTAAATACAGGATAAAGCATCATATGCACCCGATGCATAAAGCCATTGATTTCTTTGTGCTTTCCCTACAATATCTATGATTTCCAGGCTATTACAGGTCATGGAGTAGAGCCCAGCAATGCTGTTGATAACTGCCTTTTGGCTAAGACACCTATGATTTCTAGGGTATTACAGGTCATGGAGTAGAGCCCAACAATGCTGTTGATAACTGCCTTTTGGCTAAGACACCTATGATTTCTAGGGCATTACAGGTCATGGAGTAGAGCCCAACAATGCTATTGATAACTGCCTTTTGGCTAAGACATCTATGATTTCTAGGGTATTACAGGTCATGGAGTAGAGCCCAACAATACTGTTGATGACTGCCTTTTGGCTAAGACACCTATGATGTCTAGGGTATTACAGGTCATGGAGGTAGAGCCCAACAATGCTGTTGATAACTGCCTTTTAGCTAAGACACCTATGATTTCTAGGGTATTACAGGTCATGGAGTAGAGCCCAACAATGCTGTTGATGACTGCCTTTTGGCTAAGACACCTATGATGTCTAGGGTATTACAGATCATGGAGTAGAGCCCAACAATGCTGCTAACTGCCTTTTGGCTAAGACACCTGTGGTTTCTAGGGTATTACAGGTCATGGAGTAGAGCCCAACAGTGTGCTGTTGATAACTGCCTTTTTGTTAAGACACCTATGATTTCTAGGGTATTACAGGTCATGGAGTAGAGCCCAACAATGCTGCTGTTAACTGCCTTTTGGCTAAGAAACCTGTGATTTCTAGGGTATTACAGGTCATGGAGTAGAGCCCAACAATGCTGTTGATAACTGCCTTTTGGCTAAGACACCTATGATTTCTAGGGCATTACAGGTCATGGAGTAGAGCCCAACAATGCTGTTGATAACTGCCTTTTGGCTAAGACACCTATGATTTCTAGGGTATTACAGGTCATGGAGTAGAGCCCAACAATGCTGTTGATAACTGCCTTTTGGCTAAGACACCTATGATTTCTAGGGCATTACAGGTCATGGAGTAGAGCCCAACAATGCTGTTTATAACTGCCTTTTGGCTAAGACACCTATGATTTCTAGGGCATTACAGGTCATGGAGGTAGAGCCCAACAATGCTGTTGATAACTGCCTTTTGGCTAAGACACCTATGATTTCTAGGGTATTACAGGTCATGGAGTAGAGCCCAACAATGCTGTTGATAACTGCCTTTTGGCTAAGACACCTATGATTTCTAGGGTATTACAGGTCATGGAGGTTGATAACTGCCTTTTGGCTAAGACACCTATGATTTCTAGGACATTACAGGTCATGGAGTAGAGCCCAACAATGCTGTTGATAACTGCCTTTTGGCTAAGACACCTATGATTTCTAGGGCATTACAGGTCATGGAGTAGAGCCCAACAATGCTGTTGATTAACTGCCTTTTGGCTAAGACACCTATGATTTCTAGGGTATTACAGGTCATGGAGTAGAGCCCAAAAATGCTGTTGATAACTGCCTTTTGGCTAAGACACCTATGATTTCTAGGTTATTACAGGTCATGGAGTAGAGCCCAACAATGCTTTTGATTACTGCCTTTTGGCTAGCACAGCATTTGTTCTTCCTGCTGCTGAGCCTTGCATGTACAAAACTCATACTATGATAACAAAGGGCCCTTGCCTACACCCAAACCTGAGAACTTGCATGCTAACAGTTTGGATGGCCTAACACCCATCCCATTTGAGCATGTTCTCCCAGGACTTGCTGAATATTATGAGGGAGGCTAGGAAAACCTAACTCAGTGAAATCCCTCAAACAAAATAGGGAAAGTTGTCCTTCTGGTGTCTTGCTAAAGCTCAGAACCCAAACTGTCTCTGGTTTTCAACTATCTGACCTGTACAGAACAGGACTGTTCCATGTCTTTTAAAGGTGTGTGTATCAGCTATTCAAGCTTACTTGCTAGTAGATTCTCCCAGTAACTGAAGGGGGTTTTGAATAATAGGCTGTCAAAAAGAGAAATTACTCCACAAGGGGGCCTCAACTTTGTCTTACAAAACCTCATATTACCACCCTTTGAGCCATCTGTTTCCACTCCTCTGAAATATCTTTATTAAAAGGCAACCTTATTTTGGTGGATCTTATTTCTGCCAAGAAGATAGCAGAATTCAAGGCTCTTACTTGCAAAGAACCATTGGTTAGTGTCGGTGGCTGAACAAATAAATAGCACACTTGCCTTTCATACTGAAAGATCAAAACCTGTGGAATCTATTCCCACACTAGGTACTTAGATTAATTTCCCAGTACTGACATAACAGTGTAAGGAGAGTGGCTACACACTCAAGTGCTCTCCTTCAGATGAGACATTAAACACTGGTCCCATCTGCCTGAGTTGTTGGTAGCTCAGGTGGATGCAAAGGATCCCCTAACACTAATGAAAAACAAAAAGTTGGGAAAAGTTCCCCAGTGCACTGGCCAGATTTTCCCTAGTCAGTAGGATTACCACCTCAGGTCTCCCCTGAAAGGTGGATTAACCTAGTCAACAAAGAGTAAACAAAAAAAGATTTGTCACAAGGACAGTGTTACACTATGGACCCATCCTAACCTCATGCCCTAAAATTTTAATGCAACTGTCCCTAAACCAGGCCATTCACTTTATGTATTATTTCCACATCCACAGAGCAAGAAAGAGTGTGAAGATTGGGCACATTTAGAGAGCAAGTTACTTCCTTTTTAGCTGTTAAAACTGCTGCTGTAGTCTGTGGTAGGTGTGAGCTGTTAAAACAGCTGTTTCCCTGTTCAGACCTTATTCTAAGAAGTCTTGTAGCTTTAACAGTTGTAGCAGCAGGTTCCACAGTATTGTCTGTAATAACTTTTGGATCATTGCTTAAGATCTTTTTGCCAAGATATACCTTATTCTCCCTGAGATGTAACAATAGCTGCTGGAGCTTGTCACTTGTGAATCCTTTCACCATCTATAAATACCAGTATAGGTTTTGAAATGCCCTTTAAAATGATGACTCATTCTCTCTGTCATTTGGAATTCAGCTTTATTGATGAGATAAGCACTTTCATTGTTACACAACTTCAGATTCCATTTTTTAAGGGCATTACTACAACATTTATACATCAGATGGTGAGCGAAAGTTTGAAAAATGAGAGCAAGCCAGTGAGGAAGCGAGAGAGTGGCCAGTCATGTCCATGAAGTATCAGCCAATCGAATGAAAGTACTACTTGGCCTAATTTAGGAATTACCATTAGTCACAGCTCTACTTCCCCTACAGTTCCAAACCAGCTGCTTCCCACGGGAGAGAATTGATGCGTCTGATCATATTCCCAGTAATTACTGACTGCAGAGAGCCCTTCTGATAATGTGAGAGAAGTGTCGTATCTAATATGTCCCTCAGCAGTGGTAACTTATTACTTTCTTCCTGTCCCCTATACTTAAACAATCCCTTCTCTTTCCTGTATCAATGAGTAATCCTTTAAAGTTGCACTTTTTTAGGCATGATTGTTCAAGTTCAGTGAGAGTAATTTGAGAGTATAATGCTGGGTGCCTCTTCCTCGATCTAGTAGGTGTGCCCCACCCCTAAGCTCAAGTTGTGGAAAATACAAAGAATGTGCCAGAGAGGGTCCTTTGAAGAGAAAATCTCAACTTCTACTCTCCATTGAGAACGGTGATGAAGATTAGCGGATGGTGGATTGTTTACCTGATTTTTTGTTCAGGCGCTCACATGAACAATCTTGTTTTTTTAACATGCCTATTATTTTGCATTCTATTTTCTTTGTCATTTCATGTTTGTTGTATTTAGTACAAGAAGACAGATACCGTCAAATTATCTATTAAGAGAAAAATCTAAATTGTGTTGCATTAAATTTTCTGCAGAAGTGTCTACTATGGAAACTCTTTACAGTTTAAGTTGTAGTGGGAGTCTGAATGTAGTGTATGTGATAGTCCTATTTAGTTATGTAAAATTTGATTATTTGTCACAGGTTTCACAGCTAGTGGAGAAAGTTGCATCCGGAATCTCTTGTGACTATACTAGTCTGGAATATGACAGGGAGGAGTATGCAGATTCGAGCAACTCTGACACACGCCTTTCTGAAGACATGCTTATGGGTAAGCTGTTTTGAAACAAAATATCTTACTTTGCATACAGAAACAGTTTCTGTTAAATTTTTGTTTTAATATTAGGCTCCCAGTCTTTTGACCCTTTAATCTTGGGTGCTTGCTTTCTGGTCTTGTCCTTCTGTCCCATACATTGTGCTTGCGTCCACCTATTTGCCCTAAATGTTGTGATACCTCTCAGTGGTTTCTTTTTGGCAGTTTGTGTTCAAAGTAACTTTTACATTGCTTAACACTAAGGCAAAGTGATCCTCCCAACAGAAAATGGATGTTTAGGGTTACCCAATTTGAATGGATATTTTAGAGCTACACAGATAAGCCCATTATACATAACACAAGCAGAAAGTTACAATTCAAAGTGGAAAGGGATGATGATGAAGCAGGAGGGGATAATTCAACAAATAAGGAAAGAGTGGGATTTTGGATGCACATCCTTATAGAATAACAGTCGTACAGAATATTATCTTCATAAAGTAGCAGAAAGTATAATAAAAACTAAGCCAACAGAGGAATGGAGAAGGGAGATTCTTCTGATAGGGGTGACTGCAATTAGGGGGCTAGAGGGGGCTGGAATTTACTGAAGGAAGCTAGCAAAGGAACCAAGGTATTGGGAACAAATAATTAGAGAAGGAAAGGTAATATAATAGGAAGACGCTAAGAAGACATTTGGACTGCAGGCTGCTGATTGCCTTCCGAATTAGGGATTGAAATCTGAATATAGACAGAGAAAGGGATAGGGGAATCCTAAATGAAAGGAACGCACTGGTTGAGTGTTTAATTGAATCTAGAACAGAAGCTGCTGTTAAAGGAATAATTAATAGGTCATATAAAATGTTGCATAACAACTATAGGAATCGGCGGTCAGAAGAGATTGTGAAAGGTTAGAAATGCAATTTACAAAGAAACAGTGGGAGGGCATATGTATGGCTGCCAAATATACAGTAAAATCTAGAAGATTTAGGATTTTTGCCTAGAAGAGTTTGCATACATATCTTTATACCCCAAGTGGAAGTGGACTCCAAAGAATTCTCCCACTGGTAGAAGGCAAATGTTGGAGGTTTAATTGGGAAGGAAGAGGTACCTGGAAGCATATGTTCTTGGATTCCCTGCAGAGTACTGTATCAGGAGTACTGAACGAAAATGAACGAAACTAAGGAAATTATTTTTTTGAGCTGAGGTACAGGATCTGAATTGCCTAGTCGTAGAAAAACTTTTTAGGTTTAACTCTGGTGGCTGCCAAAAAAGCAATTGCTAGAAGATGGAAATCAAACTCTAAACCAACTGTTCTTGAAGTAGTGAATATTATAACAAAAGGTAAAAGAACAAGAAGTGGGATCTTTAGAAAAGGGGAGGAGTAAATTGCATAGAAAAAATAGAAATTGTGGGAACAATACATTCGGAAAAATGTTTTGTAGGAGCAATGAGGTTCAAGAGAAGGCAGGACTTGAACAATTTATGTAATGTTACTTTCATTATATGATTATATAATAATGCACGTGATGAATAACATTTGTAAGTACGAACTTGGTGTGATTACTTTATATAAATGTAAGTTTGCCTGAGTCACAAGTGATGATTCAATGAAGATGTTTAAAAAAAAAAAAGCACTAAGAAAGTCTCACTGACATTGTAAAGTGTCGTCTTTGTTTTCATTAGTTAGCTTGCGGGTTCAGCTTCACAAACCTTGATCACTGGGCTTGGTTGGTTAAGTGCTTTGCTGCCAGGAGAGCTTCATATTTATTTCTTAAGAGCTCAGTGGAGCAGGCAACAGAGTATCTGGGCTGTTGGTCATGCTGGGTAAAGTCAGCTTTGCTGCTGCATATTGTCTTTGACACTACACATGTCCATTGTGACGTATTAAGCTATGACTTTGAATTCTTAAGTGTGAGATGAATTTGTTTATTTTTGATATTTTAGGATGGATTGCATATGAAACCTTAATCAGCACTGTAGCTGTAAAAGTAGTGTTGTTTTGTTTTTTTTTTTTTTGTTTTTTTGGATGTTCATTGTACAGCTTTGAAATTTGTTTTCCTCTTCCCTCCTACCTTTGTTCCATCTGCGGTCTGGTTTCATGTTTGCCTTGGAGTACTCTCTTGTATCCTTCCCCAGAATGCCTTATGATAAAATGATAAGTCTAGTTACACCATGTCATCTTGTGCAATCAGTCTATTATGTTAAACTGTCCAGAGTCTAGTAAGCTGCTCTGTTTCAATATTACTCTCACTGCTGCTTGGATCTTCAGCATCTGGGAGAGTCATACACATCTGATGCATCCCCACTGCACACACCAACCTGTTGCTTCACTCAGCTATCATCCTTGAATACCACTCCTGAGCAGGTAAATATTTTTGCAGTACTGTAGGGAGGATATTTTTTGTTGTGGTACAGGGAATAAACCTTTCCCCAAGTGTTACTTCCTTTTTCTTCAGGACCATTGTTGACTGATGATTGTTCTCAGAACTGGGCAGCTAGCGTGTCATTTAACAACAGGTCTTCCTTCTTGGTGCATATTTTGTCATGTGATCAGAGTTTTTAATAAAACATGTTTGCTTATTGTTTGTGTACTAATATTTTTTATAAATTTTAGGTAACATTCCCCTCCTGCCTCCTTCCAATTTTTCCCGATTTGGAAATGTAACGAAGCAAGAAATGTCCACAGAGAGTGGTGACCTGGTTTCGCACAATGGAGCAGTGGTGAATATGAAGAATGTACTGGAAAAGCTTGAGCGGACAGAAGCTGGCAGAGCCCAGGTGGAGCATAAGGTCATCTCTCTGCAGCAGAAACTGGGTAAGTAAGCATTAAGGGAGACAGGATACTTTTCTCCCACCACCCCCAAAAAAAGTTGCTTTTAAAGCTGTGTGAGACTGGCGCTTTTCTGGTTAAGGGTGCTGCTGCAAAGCTGATGTTTTTTTCTCACTGGTTCGTGGGTGTGTACTAGGCTAATAACCACAAGGGCCTTTCTAAGCCTAGCCATGCATCCCAAATCTCTGACAAGTTCTGGTACCTTTGATAGGTGTAAGCAGCGTCCTGGGAGATGAGCCATTTAAAGGTTGCCTGTGTTCATTAGAGACATAGGTACCAAACCAGGGATGAATTGCCTGATGTTCTTCGTGTTTTACTGTTGCAGTCATCACATTTGGGTTATCTGCTTGCAGTAGCGCTCATTCGGCCTGATTATCAAAGTCTTGGGTCCTGCGTCGGTTGCTGTCTCATCTTCCATGACGTCAGGTAGTCAGGGGTATAAAGCATGCAGCTGACACCATTACATCAGTCTTTCTTGCCATGCGGTGCCCGAAACAGAAGCAGTTCGCAAATGCCGGTCGTCCGACTCCTGAAAATTTCGTTTTCGAGTTTCAGAACCGAAGTCTTCAACTAAAGCGAAGTACCCCATTGGGGAAACATTTTCTTGCTCTAAACCGATGTCAGTCTTCTTCTTTCGGCTTTTCCTGGTTAGGGGTCACCACAGCGGATCACCTGTCCGCTCATGATTGGCAGTGGAGTTTTTACAGTGTCGAGTTGCCAGCCCGGCGCCCAGCCTTCCACAGAAGGCACACACTCACACCTACGACCAATTTAGAGTGTCCAATCCACCCTACAGCATGTCTTTGGGATGTGGGTGGAAACCGGAGTACCCGGAGGAAACCCACGCGACCACAGGGAGGACATGCAGACTCCGCACAGAAGGCACCCCAGCCGAGGATCGAACCAGAGAACCTCTTGCCGTGATGTGGCAATGCTAACCGTTGCACCACCGTGGCCGCCCCTCTAAACCGATGTCAGTAAAAGTCAATAATTGTATTTCTTGTGGAAAGCAAATACCTCATAAAGATTTTCATTCGTACTGTATTCCTTGCCTAGGCCGTGACCACGACGTCCTCGCTGCTGGTTATGTGCCTTATTTAAACAACAAACTATTCGTCATCAGTATATTTACGCTTCTAAATATTGTGGTATTCGGTTCAATTACCCAGATATGGCTTCGGTAAGCCTCCCTACTACCGACATTCCAAAAAAAAAACAAAAGATAAAGACAGAGACAGACCGCCTAGGTTCAAAGCTGCCGACGACGCTACTCCAAAGCTAGTCACCAGTTCACCGGTACTCAGTGAGGTGCCTTCACAGCCCCTGATACCCGCTACTTCAGATTCGCAGGCCTCTACTGAGACCCAGAAGTCCGGTAGGTCTCGAGATGCTTCAACTGTGGAACCTGTGGATGTCTCTACCTTGGATAGGTCCGGAGCCGCTATGCAGGCACCGGCTTCTGAGGGTGTATTCAGGCCTACTGACTTGCATATTATACCGATGCCATCTTCTTTTTCAAGGCCTAAAACTCGATCCATGCCTAGAAAACCACACAAATGATAAGAATGGCTGAAGACCTTATTACTGGGGAACCCAACCTTCCCCCTCTAAGAGACCTAGGACTGAATTTGCTTATGATTCTTCAGATCAGGATTCTGAAATTTCTGTTTCCTCTGATGACCAGGATTTACACTTATCTACCTATGAGGATTCTGATGCAGAGGACTCTATTCCCTCTGCTTCCCCTCCAGAGGATTTCTCTCTTGGTGAAACCTTGCATTCTCTTAGGGAGCATTTTCGCTGAGAAAGCCAGGATTACTCTGATTCTAAAAAGAGGCTTATGGATTTCTTACTCCTGCCTCAACACAGGCCTTTAGCTATCCCCCCTGTACTGGACATTGTTGATGATGCCTTTTCGGAATCTAGCTTGGCCCCTGACTCCTTACCTCCTGCTCCCAGAAAACCAGATAGATATTACAGGGTTCCTGACTCTCACAAGTTCCTCTTTAAAAATCCTACTGTGGATCCTGAGACCATTTCACAAGGACCCAAGGGCATTAAGGCTACTACTGCCAAAAATCCTACCCCCTCTGATAGAGATTCCAGGGCACTGGATAGATGGGGGTAAGATTCCTGACTGTGTTGAAAATAAAGATTTACAGGATTTAATGCATTCTGCTGAACAAGTTGGAAAACATACTTTGCAATGTGGTTTTGATTCACTAGAGGCATCTTGCAGGGCTGCTGTCACTGGGTCTGTACTTAGAAGGCATGCTTAGCTTAAGGAGCAATCTTTGCCAGATCATGTTAAAGCTAAATTGCTGGTTGCTCCCTTAAACCAGGACCACCTGTTTTTCAACAAAGCAGAAGTAGTACTTAAAAAGATGGAGGAAAAAGCTAAATCTATGCAAACTGTTAAAGATTTCCTGCAAGTACAGCCTCCAAGATTTAGTAGGCATTGGCCCTTTCCTGCCTTCTCCAGGCCTTCTCAGTCCAAACCCAGAACCAGCAGAGCACCCAGGCTTCAGTCCCAAGGTACGCACAGGACTAAGCAGTTGGGGGCTCCCACTTCCAAAGCAGGAAGTAGCAAGACTCCCCCCCTATGGTAAACTGTCTCAATGACTTTACTTTAAAACTTCCAAGCCCTTCTCAACTGACTGCTCCTTTGGGGGAAAGATAGCTCTGTAGGCAAAAAACTGGGAACTCATTACCCAGGACAAATGGGTTTTAAATATAGTTTCCCAAGGATACAGATTCCACTTTCACACTTTACCAACACCAAACGGTTGGCCAGATCTACTCCAAATCAATGGGCAGAGGCTCAAAAGCAAGTTCTCTCAATAAGTATAAGGGCTATTCATACTGTCCCAGAAGAGGAAAGGGGACAAGGTTTCTACTCAAGACTTTTCCTGGTGCCCAGAAAAGACAACTCCTGGCGTCCTATCCTGGACCTCTCTATCCTAAACACTTTTTTGATGATCCCAAAATTCAAGATGCTAAGTCTTCACCAATTGCTTCCTATGCTAGGCAAGAATGCCTGGGTGGCAACATTGGATTTAAAGGAAGCCTACCTTCATATCCCAATCAGGGAATCTTGCAGAAGATACCTACACTTCAAAGCAGGTTTCATGCACTATCAGTTCTCTGCACTGCCCTTTAGCTTATCTACTGCGCCCAGGGTATTCACAAAGTGCCTAGCTCCAGTCATTGCATTTTGCAGGCAAACAAATATTCAAATATACCCATACCTGGACGATTGTCTAATTCAGGCAGAAAGCCAGGATATACTATTGAATCATCTGGCGTTTGTACAAAAAAATGCTAACTTCTCTGGGGTACACCATAAACGAAAAGAAATCACATCTTGTACCCTGCCAACAAATTGTATTCCTGGGTGCAAGCTTGAACACAACTTCCTAGATGGATTTCCTCACGCCAGAGAAACAAGTTAATTTGACAGCTTACTTCAAACTAATGACCCTGCTGTCTGCAAGACAAATACAGCAAGCCTTGGGGTTCATGGCCTCCTGCATTCTCCTAATTCCATATGCAAGACTGCATATGAGGGAAACTACAATGGTATCTGTAAAGCCTATGGTGTCAACATTCTCAGGATCTAGAAGCAATGATTCCTATCATACCTTGCCTACAGGTAGAGTTTCTTTGGTAGGCAGAGGCCTGCCAGCAAAACAAGGGACTGCTATTCACTCTACCCCCTGCTGCCCAAACCCTAACAACAGACGCATCAGACTATGCCATGGGGGGCTCACTTGGCAGGGAAGTGCATTCAGGGCAAATGGAACCAAGTCAAATGCACCTGCATATCAATCAAAAAGAAATGTTAGCTGTACAGAATGCTCTGCTAGCCTTCAAGGACCACATTCTTCCAGGACAGTTAATGATAAAGACCGACAACACCACTGTTGTGTGGTAAATAAGCAGGGGGGAAACCCACTCATACCCTCTTTCCAGACTAGCCATGGCTCTGTGGGACACAGCCTTGAGCTACCTAGTGCACCTACAGGCTCAATTCCTGCCAGGAAAGCTAAATACACTGGCAGACGAACTAAGCAGAAATCTCATGGACCCACACGAGTGGAAACTGGAACCAAAGACATTCAACATGTTGACAAACAAATGGGGGAGCCCAGAGATAGACCTGTTTGCCTCCCCCCAGAACTACCAGTTTGACAAATTCCGCACAAGGACTCCCCACAAACAAGCTTGGAAAGTGGATGCCTGTCCACCTGGAAAAAATCTATCAGTTTATGCCTTTCCTCCTCTGCCTCTCCTCTCCAAGGTACTACCAAAGGTCAAACAGGACAAACCAAGGACGATACTGATAGCACCAGACTGGCCATGCCAACACTGGTGTACCCCCGCTTGCACAGTGTCTCACTGCTGGTACCATGGCACCTGCCTCAGACCCCTACCCTGCTGTCCCAGCAGGAGGGCCGATTCTGCACCCTCAGCTTCAAACCCTGAACCTGCCAGCCTGGCTAATTACCTAATCTCTCTGTTACCATCCCTCAGTAAAAGAGTGTTGGATGTCATTCTGGAGGCAAGGAGGCCTAGTACTAGACAATCTTATGCTGAAAAATGGAAAATATTTTGTTCCTGAAACCAAACTAAGGGGATGTGCACAGCAGCGCACAATTTAGCTCAGATTCTTCAATATTTAACTGGGATGCTTCACAAGGGCCTTTCCTTTTCCTCCATCAAAATTCATGCCTCAGCCATTTCAGCTCATTACAACACAGAACCACCCCTGTTTTCTCATCCACTGCTAAAGCAGTTCCTCAGAGGGCCCAAAAACTTAAGACCACCTAGGAAAGCCCCAACTCCAGCCTGGGACCTTAACTTTGTATTGGAAAAACTCACTCTACCTCCCTCTGAGCCAGCTGCAAATGCAGAGTTGAAATTTCTTTCTTGGAAAACAGCCTTCCTTTTAGCCATCACTTCAGCAAGAAGGGTGTCTGAATTACAGGCCCTTATGGCAGTGGAGCCTTTCATCATCTTTCATGCGGACAGGGTGTCCCTCAGGACCAATCCCTCCTTCATGCCCAAGGTAGTGTCCAGTGTGGCTCTTAATCAGTCCATTAATTTGCCGACCTTCTTTTCTAATCCACAGAACAGGGGGGGGGACGTATACTGCACCCTTTAGATGTGCACAGACAACTTAGATTTTTCTTGGACAGGACTAAACCTCTTGGGAAATCTGAACAGGTGCTGGTGGCATTTGCTGCAGGGGCAGAGGGGAAGGCCATTTCAAAGCAAACCATTTCTAAATGGATAGGCCATTGCATTCATTTCTGCTATAAGCACCATGGAAAACCTATCCCACAGGGGATAAGACCATATTCAACCAGGGCTGCATCTACCTCTACAGCCTCTCTCAGAGGTGTCCCTACCAGGTACATCCTAGAAGCTGCTACCTGGAGTTCTGTACATACCTTCACCAAGCATTACCATTTGCCAATTTTCTCTAAATCCAGAGCTGGCTTTGCCACTTCAGTCTTGCAGGGCCTTATAGCTGGTCCTAATGCTACCTAATTTCCTCCTCCCATCCTTAGCTTTGGGAATCTACCCACATGTGATGACTGCAACAGTGACACACGAAGAACATAGTACAGTTGTGTACACTTACCATAAATGTAGATGTTCAAGTATATTCACTGTTGCAGTCCTGGTTACCCTCCCTCCAGCCCCCTGACTTCTTTTGGCTATACCTCTATTCCTTTTTACTATGCTTAAAGCTTTTTGGTGCATTTGCTTTTTTGCTGGAGGTGTAACCTTGTACATATATTTAATTGCTTCCCATTAGGGGGGCACCTGACATCTGGGGCAAGAAAAACTGATGTAATGGCGTCGGCTGCATGCTTTATACCCCTGACTACCTGACGTCATGGAAGATGAGACAGTAACTGATACAGGACCCAAGACTTTGATAATCAGGCCGACTGAGGGTTACTGCAAGCAGATAATCCAAATGTGATGACTGCAACAGTGAATACACTCGAATATCTACATTTATGTTAAGTGTACACAACTGTACTTTCCCCATCCAGTTGTCCAAGTTACACTTAAATTGGGTTAGGAAGGAACTCTGCTTCAAGTGGATGGGGAGCCTGTTCCAGAGAAGGGGTAGTCTCTGGGATTACCTATCTGTCTCTTCAGCAGGTCCTGTTTGTCACAGGCAAGGATTAAGTCTTTAGAATGGATAATTCTGGTGCTGTTTGTTTTGTGGATGTGCAGGAGGTTTAGCAGGGTGGGGTCTGACAATATCTTGTATGATAGGCATACATCTCCTCTTAACATGTAGGAGATTGAATACAGGGATAGGGCCTTGAGGCAGTGTGCATAGGATATGTTACTTACTCCCTGTATTATTTTTGTGAGGAACCACTGTGGAGGTTCAAATTGTTGGATGTGCTTGGTTATGTACATACCAGTGGGGGGCATTTTATTCAGTGATAGGTCTGATGAATGCCAAATACAGTATAATTATAACCTTCTTAGAGCAAGATGCCATACCTTTGTGTATAAGTTGCACAACACAGAATGATTTCCTCACTACTATAGACATGCGATGGTCAAAAGGTAGATTGCTATCAGTATGTTTCACCAAGTCCCTGACTGCTGGATCAACTCTTAGAAGTATGTTGTCAATATTATAATTACTAGGGTTGACGACTTCCCAAAGGATACAGTTATGCATTTCTTGGCATTTAGTTTTAGCCCATGGCAAGTTGTGTGTGTCCGCTTTTTCTGGAGAACATTTGTCAGTGGGGGATTCTATGTCTGGTCCTAATTTGCAGCCATCTGCAAATTTAGTCAGTCGAAGGGCCTTAACTTCAGAGAAGTAAATACCAAAAAGGAGCAGTCCCAGGGCTGGTCCCAGAGGGACTACACTTGTGACTGGCCTTTTTGTGAAGGTAGACTTCCCATTTCTAACTTCCTGGGTCCTGTCTGTGAACCAGCTGGCTATCCACCAGGTGATATAAGGGTTTATACCTAACCTCTTGAGTTTGTCAGCAGTGTGTGAGTCTGGGTATTGTGTCAAATGCCTTGGCCAGATAAAGGTAGGCAGTGTGAACCATTCTGCCATCATCCATTGCTTTGCTTTGGTGGTGATCTCAAAGAAGTCCATCAGGTTGAGTGGGCATGACCTGCCCTTGAAAGCAGATTGTGTCGGGTCCAGTGTCTGGAGGTTTCCTATGTTGTTCATTTCTATAATAATTCTTTCCATGGCTGTGTCAGACTAGGTCTTCTGTTTCCTTCATCTGTCTGGGCCTTAGTTTGTTCATCTCTCATTTTAATACGACTTTTGTCAGAGAGTATTTTTAGTATAGTTCAATAAATCACATTAAAATAAGTGAGACTAAAGTCAGCACTATCATTGGATTGGCTTCAGCCTGTGGACAGAGCACTGAAACAAAAATCTTTGCAGGTGCTAAGAAGACTGAAGAGGTTAAAAGTAAAGGTGATGATGTGTGGGATGTATTCATTCTGCTTTCATCACAGCATTCTTCCCATCGGCCCATGTCATCTTATGAAAACATTTGTTTAATAGATACTTTGAATTCTATAGCCTTCTCTGTAACCCTATGTACTGCCTTCATGCTAATGCTACCTCTATACCACTCTCAGAGGATTTAAACCTGTGTATTAATTTAACTCATTCTAATATTCATGCATAAAGAACTCATCCATGCTAATGTTACTTCTGTATCATTCTCAGATGATTTAAACCTCTGTATTAATTTAACCTTGTACTACTGTTCTCAGCCACTAAACGTAATTATGCTTTACATCCTTCTCCAAGCTGCTGTTTAACTTTTGTTTAGTTTTTGCGGTTTTGTATGTAAAATTTTCTTAGTTTGTCTCTGTTTCCATTATGTATTGTACTTCTTATTATGGAGCTTTTTCTATGTATCATTGGAGCTTTTCTCCCCGGGCTTCCACTGAAAATGGATTCTTTGAGCCCAGTGGACCTCCCCGGTCATCAAACTGTAAATAAGTAAATAAATGTAGACAAAACTCTTGGCTGGTCGTTGGGGAGCACATCTCCCCTACAAGGAGATAGAAGTGATAATGAGTGATGCTTCTTGCTGTGAAGTATTTTATGCTTTCACTTTCTATTTCTGTGGGTGTGAAAGGATTAGCAGTTAATCAGTGGATTCACAGTCTGCTGTGCTGCTTTTAAGAAAGATGGCAGGATGTATAAAACATCCTTAGCTAGACCAGACCGGTAAAACATGAACACTTGATCCTGCTACTTTTTTTACCAGTGAAGGTGGGAAAAGTTTAATTTCTGACAGTTTGAAGGGTTAATAGGTCAATATGGGGAAGAGAGTATATATGTAATATACAAGCTGTTGGATTAGGGTATAGTTAGCTCACATGGAATCTTGTAACAGTTTTATTTAGACCAAATTCAGGAAATCTTTTCCTAGTAGTAGAATTACTAACAGAATAAAAAAAGATACTGCTCACAGAGTAAGCTAGTGGCTCCCTATACTGACTGAAACATGCCTGTGGTGCTGTTGGTAACACATCAAGAACTGCCTTGTCGAAGACTTGGCTTACAGCCGGATATTATAATTATTTTATATATTTTATTTGATTTGCTTTTGTTTACAGGAAACATCTGAATGGGCAGACCACCTTTTCAGTAGAGAAAAGCACATTGCATAGTTTTGAATGAGCTAGTAGTAAAATGTCCTATATATCAGTTAGGACTGTACAACTTAACATGTGATCACCATCTTTTCTAAAAAAATTTCAAGCCTGCATGAACTAAAACACAGCTGGTGATTCCCTGCTAGGTGAGGAAGGTAAAACTATATATTTTTGTCTGTGACATGCTGGTAGAACTGCTTTCTGTTATACATGTTCCATTTTTTTCTATTTTAAAGGGGCAGTATCTCAGATTTTTTGCTAGCGGAGTTTGTTTACATTTTAGTACTGTGCAAGTCACATGTTCACCTAGAGGCAAGGTTGTCAGAGAGCCTTTTTAGCATACTGCAGGTCATGTTACACAAACTCTCAGTGGGGGTTGTTAGAGGAAGTCCTTAGAACTTACAGTTTGTCCTTTTCTAATCTCCTTCTCCCACTCATGAGGAATTAGATTAGCTGAATGATTGCCTCTTTAGCTGAGTAAAATCCAATCTTGTCACACACAGACATGGAGGTTCTTTAGCAGTGAAGTGATAGCTACTTCACTATGTACTTTTTTTTTTTTTTTTGCAAAAACTTTCTCTAATAATTATTCAGGCCTAGGCAATGGTATTTTTCATGCTTGTTGCTACAATTCGTTTTCCCTCCAGTGGCAATTATTTCTCATATGGTCAGTTATTAGTGTTGCTTGTTAGTGTGTGTGCGTGCATGTGTATTTTACAGCACCGCATTCCTTTGGACAGATGTTCATAGTGTTTCACTGTTGCAGTCATTACATTTGGGTACTCTGCTGGCAGGTTGCCCTCAGTCGGCCTGATTAACAAGGTCTTGGGTCCTGCATCGGTTGTTGTCCCTTCTTCCATGACGTCAGGTCGTCAGGGGTATAAAACATGCAGCCGACACCATTATATCAGTCTTTCTTTACGCGCGGTGCCCGAAGCAGAAGCAGTTCGCAATTGCCGGTCAGCCGACTCCTGAAATTTTCATTTTCAAGTTTTAGAACCGAAGTCTTCAACTTAAAGCTAAGTACCCTGTTGGGGAAACTTTTTCTTGCTCCTTACCGATGTCAAGTAAAAGTTAATAATTGTATTACTTGTGGGAAGCAAATACCTCATAAGGATTTTCATTTGTACTGTATTCCTTGCCTAGGCCCTGACCACGATGTACCTTGCTGTCGGTTTTGTACTTTAATCAGCGCACTATCCGTCGTCGGTACATTTTTGCTTCAAAATATTTCGGTTCTCGGTTTAATTATCCAGAAATTATGTCGGTTAGCCATCCGACTACCGGAATTCCAAAAAAATACAAAGAAAAAGACAGAGACAGGCTGTTGAGGTCAAAAGCTGCCGACGACACTTCTAAGCCAGTCGCCAGTTCGCTGGTACTCAGTGAGGCGCTTTTGCAGCCCCTGATACCCGCTACTTCTGCTTCGCAGGCCTCTACTGCGACCCATTCGGAGTCTGGTATGCCGCGAGATGCTTCACATATGGAACCCGTGGATGTCTCTACCTTGGATGGGTCCGGAGCTGCTGAGCAGGCACCGGCTTCTGAGGGTGTATTCAGGTCTACAGACTTGCATATTAAACCGACTCCAACTTCAGTGCTAAGGCCTAAATCTTGGTCTGTGTCTAAAAAAATGACGCCCAGGCCACATGTTCAGGTCCCTATGCCTAAAAAATAAATGATCAAAATGGCTGAAGATTTAATTACTCTAATCAGGGGTAGTCAAACCCCCCCCCCCCCCAAGAGGCCTAGGATTGAATTTGACTGAGTCTTCTGATCAGGACTCTATTTCTTCTGACTCTTCTAATGGTCTGGATTTGTCCATACCTACTTATGAGGACTCTGCAGAGGATTCCATTCCCTCTGCCTCTCCACCTGAGGATTTCTCTTTTGTTGAAATTTTAAAAACCTTAAGGGAGCATTTCCACTGGGAAAATCAGGATTTCTCTGAATCCAAAAAGAGGCTTAGGGATTTCCTTCTTCTTCCTTAGCATAGGCCTTTGGCTAAACCTCCTGTACTAGATATTGTTGATGATGTGTTTTCGGAATACAGTATATGGCCCCTGATTCCTTGCCTCCAGCCCCTAGCAAACCAGACAGGGTTCCTGAGTCCCACAAATTCCTTTTCAAAAATCCTGTTGCGGACCCTGAAACCATTTCTCAGGGGCCCAAGGGCATTAAGGCTTCTACTGCTAAAAATCCTACCCCTTCTGATAGAGACTCCAGGGCATTGGATAGATGGGGTAAAAAGGTTTATACTTCTGCAACCTTAGCAATCAGGGCTTTAAACTGTCAAATGTCCTTCATGGATGCATCTGCAGTCATAACAAATGGGTTGTCCTGTCGTCAGGCAGCCCTTCGGTCGGCCGGATTCCAAAGTCTGGGTCCGGCTTCGGCTGATGTCGCACTTCACCCGACGTCATCTCTGCTGGTCTTCGGGTATAAAGGCATCAGCCGACGCCATTTTCCTCAGTCTTTCTTGCCGCGTGGCGCCCGAAGCAGAAGCTGTTCGCAAGTGCCGGTCGGTCAGATCCAGAGATTACTACTACCGAATACTACTCAAGACTTCCAAAAGCTAAGTACCCATTGGGGACTCTTTCTTGCCTCAGCCGATGTCAGAAAAAGTCAATAACGGTTTAACTTGTGGGAAACAAATACCTCATAAAGATTTCCACTCTTACTGTCTGCCTTGCTTAGGCCCAGACCACGACGTAGCAGCCTGTTCGCCTGTGCTTCCTTCAACCGACGAACGCTTAGGCGCCGGTCGGAGTTTGCTGAACAGTTTTTCGCTCAGATTTTGCGTACATTATGCCGCCGGATCCTGCGACTACCCAAATTGTTAAAAACGCAAAGAAAAAGACCGACACTCGTGGTCCGCGGTTTCGGCCGAAACCACGGTTAAGCAAGCCGCGAGTGTCTCGGTTTCGGCCGAAACCGAGAAAACAGGTCAATCTTCAGCCGAATCCATGACTACTACTGAGGCTCCTGCTACCTTAGTTGAATCGGCCTCAGAAATTTTGCCTACAACTGTGGTTCCTAGTGATTTATCAGACACCATCCCTTTGGATGTCTCTACCCCAGCACGTGGTGCTGCTAGGCCTCCTGCAGCCATGTCTATTAAGGCCTTTGCCAGGGCTAAAGCAGCTAAATCTGTTAAATCAGTGCCTGTTAAGCCCCCCTCACACAGGCCCACTTCAAGTTCACAAATGCTTACTCTGGCAGAAGATTTAATATCCTTAATTAGGGGATCCCAATCTCACCCAGACAGGGCCTCTCAGCCCCCAGAAAAGAGCCTAGAGCAGAGCCCCCCGAGCCAGTGTCCTCTGATGATTCTGCGGATGACTCAGACATTACAGACCAGCCAGAGGCTCCTTTTTCTACTTATGAAGATTCCGATGCTGAAGAATCCATTCCAGCTGCCTCTCCACCAGAGGAATTTTCCTTTGGGGAAACCTTACATGCCATGAGAGAACAATTCCAATGGCAGGGACAAGATTTCTCAGACTCAAGAAAAAGGCTTAGGACTTTTCTGCACTTACCACAACATAGGCCCTTAGCTATACCTCCTGTACTGCCTGTTGTGGATGATGTATTTAATGATGTTTGCACTGCTCCTGATTCTTTACCTCCAGCCCCTGCCAAACCAGATAGATTTTACAGGGTGCCAGACACTCATCTCCACCTATACAAGGCCCCACTTGCAGATCTCGAAACTATATCCCAGGGGCCTAAGGCAGTAGCCTCGACCACAGCAAAAAACCCTATTCCTTCTGAAAGGGAATCCAGGTCCTTAGAGAGATGGGGGAAAAAAGTTTACACCTCTGCTACTCTCTCAGCTAGAGCTTTAAACTGTCAGTTTCATATGATCCAATACCAAGAGTTTATGCTTGATCAGTTAACTAAGAAACTGTCCTCTGATGAATCCTTAGATAAGAAATATGTATTAGAAATGGTGAATAATATC
Organism: Protopterus annectens; assembly: GCF_019279795.1. Classification (NCBI taxonomy): domain Eukaryota; kingdom Metazoa; phylum Chordata; order Ceratodontiformes; family Protopteridae; genus Protopterus; species Protopterus annectens. The sequence goes on along the minus strand of NC_056743.1, from coordinate 402,175,218 downwards.
CAACAGGTTAGTAACCATTCATTAAAATGTGGCTATGATGCACTAGAGGCTTCATTTAGATCAGCCATGACTGGCACAGTGATAAGAAGGCATGCATGGTTGAAAGAACAGGTCTTACCGGATCATGTTAAAGCAAAGCTGTTAGATGCTCCTATGGATAAGGCCAGTCTATTTGGTACACCTGCCCAGCAAGTAATGAAGAAAATGGAAGAAAAGGCAAAATCTGTACAAACAGTTAAAGATTTCTTACAGGTTCAGCCCCCAAGGTTTAGCAGGAACTGGCCTGCCAAAAATTGGTCCTTTCCAGACTCCACAAAATCCCAAAGGGGCAGGAATAGATGCTCTAGAGGCAGAAATCAATCCAGAGGAGGTGCCTACAGAGGACGACAGTGGCAAGGCAATAACCGAGGCACAGACACAACCACTGCCACTGCAACAGGACAATCACAGTGACTTAGCTCTGACACCGCCTACCAGGGAACAAACAGCAGCACCTTTAGGCGGAAAGTTAGCCTTATTTTCGACAAATTGGCACTATATCACAAAAGACAAGTGGATTTTGCAAACCATAGACCAAGGATACCGGTTCCACTTCCACACCTTACCGGTAAAAAGAGGAATGCCAAACCTACCTCCAAATCAAAAAATAGAAGCTCTACAGCAGATAGCGAAATTAACAAAGATGAGAGCTGTGGAAAGAGTACCAATAACAGAACAGGGCAAAGGATTCTACTCCAGACTCTTCCTAGTACCAAGAAAAGAGAAAAGTTGGAGACCTATTCTCAACCTGTCCGTCTTAAACACATACATCATTGTCCCAAAATTCAAAATGCTGACCCTACAGCAACTTCTTCCCATGCTGAGCAAGGAGTGTTGGCTGGTAACTCTAGATCTCAAGGAGGCATACCTGCACGTCCCCATTCGACCAAATTGCAGAAGATACCTCAGATTTCTTGCAGGATCAGAGCATTATCAATTCTCAGCATTGCCCTTTGGCTTATCTACTGCGCCCAGAGTATTCACAAAATGCCTGGCATCAGTAATCGCTCACTGCAGACTACAGGGAATCCAAATTTATCCATACCTGGACGACTGCCTGTTACAAGCGGACAACAAAAGCAAGCTGACAACAGATTTACAAAGGGTCATTTACTTGCTACAAGCCCTGGGATACACAGTCAATTTACAAAAGTCAAGACTGATACCATCCCAAACAAGAACATTCTTGGCTGAATTGGACACAGTAAAACAAATGGCATTCCTAACTGCAGAAAAACAAAAAGAGCTCCCTCTTTACTTCTTGGCATTAACAAAGCAGAACAAACTAACAGCAAGAAAAGTTCTGCAGGCCTTGGGCTTCATGGCATCATGCATAATCTTGGTCCCACATGCCAGACTGCATATGAGAAAGCTACAGTGGTACCTAAAGAATTTATGGTCTCAGCACAGGCGCAGCTTAGAAACAGAAATCCCACTAATCCCATGCCTAAGACAGGAGTTCCTATGGTGGGCTCAAGCATGCCAGTCAAACCCAGGCTTACCCTTCCACAACTTTCGAGCAAGCCAAACCATCACAACGGATGCCTCAGACCTAGGATGGGGGGGGCGCACATGCTGGACAAATGCATACAAGGATTATGGACTCAAGACCAGTTGCACCTGCACATAAACCAAAAAGAAATGCTGGCAGTAAAACTGGCAATCCAAAAATTCAGACCATTCCTCAAAGAAGGCCATTTGATGATAAGGACAGACAACACCACAGTCATGTGGTACATCAACAAACAGGGAGGCACTCATTCATACCTCCTATGCAGAATGACTTTGGACCTTTGGAATCTGGCTCTCAGCTACAACATCCAGTTACAGGCAATATTTGTGCCGGGAAAAGAGAACACCCTGGCAGACATGTTAAGCAGAACCACCTCGGATGCTCACGAATGGATGCTACACCCGGACATCTTCAAGGCCATCACAAAGAAATGGGGAATGCCACAAATAGATCTATTCGCATCCCCACTCAATCACCAGCTCAAAAAATTCTGCACAAGGACATTCCACCCACTTGCATGGAAGGTGGACTCTCTATCCTTCAGCTGGAAAGGCCTGACAGCATATGCATTTCCACCTGTTCCCTTGATGCACAAGGTACTACTGAAAATCAAAGAGGAACGTCCAAGGATAATCCTGATAGCTCCGAATTGGCCAAGACAACACTGGTACCCATTACTGAGGAGCATGTCTCGGGAGAGAATGTGGTCAATACCCCTGATACCTTTGATGTTAACTCAGAACAACTACAACATCATGCATCCAAACCTAAAAACCTTGCAACTGACTGCCTGGAACATCACATAGCAACAACTAACCCAGACCTTTCCCAAAGGGTTAAAGACATTATCCTTGAAGCTCGCAGACCTTCAACAAGAAGGAACTATGCAGGAAAATGGAAAAGGTTTGTCATTTGGAGTTCTGACAGAGGAAAAGATGTGTCGAACATAGATATTGCTAACATTCTGGAGTACTTGGCAGAGCTTCTACATACAGGCCTGTCCTATTCCTCCATCAAGATACATGCATCAGCTATTTCAGCAGAATACAGCTTCGATCCACCTGTATTTTCGCATCCTCTACTCAGGCAGTTCCTCAGAGGGATCAAGAATGTAAAACCTCCTAGGAAACCACCATTACCGGCATGGGACTTGAACTTTGTGCTAGAAAAGTTGACACTCCCTCCGTTTGAACCAGCAGCAACAGCAGATCTGCAACACCTGTCATGGAAAACTGCCTTCCTACTGGCAATTACCTCAGCAAGGAGGGTTTCGGAACTACAGGCCTTAATGGCAGTGCAACCCTTCCTAATCTTCCATCAAGATAGGGTGTCCATTAGAACTAATCCTACATTTATGCCTAAGGTGTTATCCAGAGTGTCTTTAAACCAGGCAATCCACCTACCTACCTTCTTTCCCAATCCACAGAACAGGGGGGAAAGATTGCTGCATACCTTGGATGTACATAGGCAGTTACGCTACTACCTGGACAGAACCAAAAGTAACAGAAAAACTGACCAGCTTTTAGTAGCCTATGCAACAGGAAGGGAAGGAAAAGCAATTTCCAAACAGACAATCTCCAAATGGATAGGAAATTGCATAAGATTCTGTTGCTCCTACCATGGAAAACCAATTCCACAGAACATAAGACCTCATTCTACAAGGGCTACAGCCACTACCACAGCTTTCTTACGAGGAATGGCAACCAAAGACATTATTGAGGCGGCTACTTGGACCTCCGTGCATACATTTGCCAAGCATTATAATTTACCTCTATACTCTAGATCCCGAGCAGGGTTTGCCACTGCTGTACTGCAAGGGATCCTAACTACACCATAAATTTCCTTCCTCCACCCCTAGTTTGGCTATGGTATTCTACCCATTTGTTATGACTGCAGATGCATCCATGAAGGACATAGTACAGTTTTGTACCTACCATAAATGTAGATGTCCGAACTGGATAGCATCTGCAGTCAGGATTACCCACCCTCCTTCCCCTCTGTGGTACTCCTAGGGTATTTACCCTCCTAATAGCTAGCTGGGGCGGAGTCTCTTGTGGTGTATTTGTTTGTATATATGTACATACATGCTTATTTTTTGTGTTTGCCTTCTACTTTTTTGGAAACTTTGGCATTTATCCAAAATTTAGCCTTCCAAGAGGGCAACTGGCATCTGGGGCAAGAAACACTGAGGAAAATGGCGTCGGCTGATGCCTTTATACCCGAAGACCAGCAGAGATGACGTCGGGTGAAGTGCGACATCAGCCGAAGCCGGACCCAGACTTTGGAATCCGGCCGACCGAAGGGCTGCCTGACGACAGGACAACCCATTTGTTATGACTGCAGATGCTATCCAGTTCGGACATCTACATTTATGGTAGGTACAAAACTGTACTTTCCATATGCTAAAGTATCAACAGCATATCATGGGACTGCTTAAACAGAAAGTGATGTTGATTTCTGACTGTGTGGAGAATAAAGATTTACAGGATTTATTGCATTCAGCTGAACAAGTTGGCAAACATATTTTGCAATGTGGCTTTGATTCCTTAGAGACCTCTTGTAGGGCTGCTGTTACTGGGTCTGTGCTTAGAAGGCATGCTTGACTTAAGGAGCAATCTCTGCCTGATCATGTTAAAGCAAAACTTTTGGATGCTCCTTTACAGCAGGACCACTTATTTGGCAATAAGGCTGAAGAAGTTCTAAAAAAGATGGAAGATAAAGCTAAATCTTTGCAAACTGTGAAAGATTTCTTACAAGTGCAACCTCCTAGATTTAGTAGGCATTGGACTACTAAGAACTGGTCCTTTCCAGCTCCTTCCAGAGCCACTACGGCCAAAGCCAGACATTCCAAAACCACCAGGTTTCAGTCCCAAGGGACTTTCAGAACTAAGCAATGGGGTGCTTCCACTTCCAAATCTGGAAACCACAAGGCACCACCCTATGGTAAACAGTCTCAATGACTTCCCTTTGAAATTACCAAGCACTTACCTTTTAGCCGACCCTTTGGGGTAAAACTGGCTCTTCATTCAAGAAACTGTCAACTTCTAACCCAGGACAAATGGGTTTTAAATATAGTGTCCCAGGGATACAGATTTCATTTCCACATGCTGCCAACTCCAAACGGGTGGCCAGACCTGCCCCCAAATCAGTGGGCAGTGGCTCAGAAACAAGTACTTTCCCTCCTAAACATGGGGGCTATTCAGCTAGTACCAGAAGAGGAAAAGGGACATGGTTTCTATTCCAGACTTTGGTACCCAGAAAAGACAAATCATGGCGTCCAATTCTGGACCTGTCTACTCTAAACACCTTTCTAGACATTCCAAAATTCAAGATGCTGACTCTTCACCAGTTACTTCCTATGCTAGGCAAGGATGCCTGGTTGGCAACTCTCGACTTAAAAGAGACTTACCTGCATATCCCAGTCAGGTAATCTTGCAGAAGATTCCTACGCTTCAAAGCAAGCTGCATGCATTATCAGTTCTCTGCACTGCCCTTTGGCTTGTTTACTGCGCCCAGGGTATTCACAAAGTGCCTGGCTCCAGTAATTGCATTTTGCAGGCAAAGAAATATTCAAATATATCCATACCTGGACGATTGTCTAATTCAGGCAGAAAACCAGGCCATTCTTCTAAAACATCTGGCGTTTGTAAAAAGACTTCTAACCTGTCTAGGGCACACTACAAACAAAAAGAAATCTCAAATGGTACCCTCTCACAAAATTACATTCCTGGGTGCAAGCTTGAATACAACTGCCCCAGATGGCTTTCTTTACTCCAGAAAAGTAATTTAATTTGGTGACTTACTTCAAACAGGCGACCACAAAAAACCTGCTTATCAGCAAGGCAAATACTGCAAGCCTTGGGGTTCATGGCCTCATGCATTTTTCTAATTCCATATGCAAGACTGCATATGAGGAAACTTCAGTGGTACTTAAAAAGTTTATGGAGTCAACATTGTCACAGCCTGGAAACAATCATACCTTGCCTGCGCCTAGAGTTCCTATGGTGGGCAGAGGCCTGCCACCAAAACAAGGGACTGCCATTCACACCACCCCCTGCCGCACAAACCCTAACTACAGACACATCAGACTATGCATGGGGGGCTCATCTGGCAGGGAAGTGCATTCAGGGCAAATAGAGCCCAAATCAAATGCACCTTCATTTCAATCAAAAATAAATGCTAGCTGTACAGAATGCACTGACAGCCTTCAAGGACTATCTTCATCTAGGACAATTACTGATAAAGACGGACAACACCACTTTTATGTGGTACATAAACAGGCGGGGGGGGGTACACATTCCTACCCCCTCTGCAGACTAGCCATGGCATTGTGGAACACGGCCTTGAGCTACCAAATACAACTACAAGCTCAATTCCTGCCAGGAAAGCAGAATGTTCTGGCAGACGAACTAAGCAGAAATCTCATGGACCCTCACGAATGGAAACTGGAACCATGGATTTTCAACATGTTGACACGCAAATGAGTGAGCCCAGACATGGATCTTTTTGCCTCACCCCAGAACTACCAATCGGACAAATTTTGCACAAGAACTCATCACAAAAAAGCCTGGAAAGTGGATGCTGTGTCCTTCAGCTGGAAAAGCCTATCAGTCTATGCCTTTCCCCCTCTGCCTTTGCTCTCCAAAGTTCTACTAAAAGTCAAACAAGACAAACCAGAAATTATTTTGATTGCCCCAGACTGGCCTCGGCAACACTGGTACCCACTCCTGCGCAGTGTCACACATTTCTCCGTGGCACCTGCCTCAGACACCTTCCTTACTGTCTCAGTAGGAGAACCAAATTCTGCATCCTCAGCTCCAAACATTGAATCTTGCAGCTTGGCTAATCACTTAAATTCACCCTTAGCATCCCTCAGCAAACCTGTGATGGATGTCATTTTGGAGGCGAGAAGACCTAGTACTAGAAAATCTTATGCTGACAAATGGAAAAGATTCTGTGCCTGGAATCAATCTCAAGGGATGAGCACAGCAGTGCCCAATTTACCTCGGATTTTGCAATGCTTAACTGAGATGCATCATAAGGGCCTGTCTTTTTCTTCCATAAAAGTCCATGCCTCAGCCATTTCAACTCATTACAACACAGACCCCCCCCCCTTTCATCCTCTTCTAAAGCAGTATCTCAGAGGGGCCAAAAACTTGAGACCACCCAGGAGAGCTCCAACCCCTGCCTGGGAACCTTAACTTTGTATTGGAGAAACTCAGTCTACCTCCTTTCTAGCCAGCTGCAACTGCAGACTTAAAATTTCTTTCCTGGAAAACAGTCTTCCTTTTAACAATCACTTCAGCTAGAGGGATATCTGAATTACAGGGCTTTTATGGCAGTGGAGCCTTTCATCATCTTTCATGCGGACAGGGTGTCATTCAGGACCAATCCTTCATTCATGCCCAAGGTGGTATCCAGTGTGGCTCTTAATCAGTCCATTCATTTGCCAACTTTCTTTTCCAATCCGCAGAACAAGGGAGAGCGGATTCTGCATTCATTGGATGTACACAGACAACTTAGATTCTACTTGGACAGGACTAAACCTCGAAGAAAATCTGAACAACTGCTGGTAGCATTTGCTGCAGTGGCAGAGGGGAAGGCTATTTCAAAGTAAACCATTTCTTAATGGATAAGCCATTGTATTCATTTCTGTTATAAGCACCATGGAAAACCTATTCCCCAGGTGATCGGATCTCATTCCACCAGGGCTGCATCTACTTCAGCAGCCTTTCTCAGAGGTGTTCCTACCAGAGATATTCTAGAAGCTACTACCTGCAGTTCAGTTCATATTTTCACCAAGCATTATCACTTACAGTTTTCTCTAAATCCAGAGCTGGCTTTGCCACTACTGTTTTGCAGGGCCTTATAGCGGGTCCTAATGCTGTATAAATCCATCCTCCCAACCTTAGCTTTGGGAATCTACCCAAATGTAATGACTGCAACAGTGAAACACGATTTACATAGTACAATTGTGTACACTTACCATAAATGTAGATGTTCAAGTGTATTCACTGTTGCAGCCCTGGTTACCCTCCCTCCAGCCCCCTGTTTTTCTTTTACTATACCTCTTCTTTCTTTTATTATGCTTAAAAGCCTTTTTGGTGTATTTGCTTTTGTTTGGAGGTATATTTTTGTGTTTCTTATTTTTTATATATATATATATATATGTGTGTGTGTCCCCATTTGGGGGGCACCTGACATCTAGGGCAAGAAAAACTGATGTAATGGCATCGGTTGCATGTTTTATTCCCCTGACGTCATGGAAAAAGGGACAGCAACCGACGCAGGACCAAATACTTTGTTAATCAGGCCAACTGAGAGCAACCTGCCAGCAGATTACCCAAATGTAATGACTGTAACAGTGAATACACTCGCACATCTACAATTACGGTAAGTGTACACAACTGTACTTTGTGCCTTGCAAAGAAGCATGTTGAATGACAAATGTCCAAACATTCTAAAAGAATAACAAATTTTGCATCTTTTCTCTAAAAATGCCATGCAGCTTTGGAACTGAAGTATTTTCTCATTAGCTGATGCTATCTTTTGTCCTTCAGAAGTCACACCATAACTATTTGTCCAATAGTGATTCCATCCTACTGCATTTCTTTTCTCACTTTTTTCTGTCATTCATTGTGGTAAAATGTTTTCAGTTTTCACATTTTTCCTGAATGTTTGAAGTACAGTTAGTTTACACTAACTAGCATTTGAAAGTTGAAGCAAATGCAGTTTATACATTTCCCTGTATACTTTTCAGCACCATTCTTAGTATTTTACAGTAGGTAATTAACAGGGGTACTTTTTGACTAAGGCAGTAAAAATTAAGTGCAGCAACTAACATCTCATGCCATCAATAACCCTATATTTTAACAAGTTATAGTAGCTATTTTTCTATCTATGTATGTAACATCAAATATATCTTTATATTCATGTGGTTTGAAAGCAACAGCCTCTGCATGTGTTACTGACAGACGTGAAATTATAGGTATTCTTGAATGTCTATAAATTTCAGATATTCTACATATCTGATAATGCAGGTCTTTTGGTGAAACTGTGTATGCAGTGCACATAACTGTTTCAGAGGTGCACGTCAAGGTTACTGCTGTCATTGTAAACTCTCATGTTACATGCTAGATAGCAAACTGGTTAATGGGTGTAGCCAACTCTTTCCACAACCACGTGTCATTGGTTTACTTCTACAGTGTTAAGGCTGACATCAAGAATATGTAGCTGACCATGTTTGGAGTTGCCACTACCTCATCATCCAACTTCCAGATTTTTCAGTGGGAACTAGCATGCAGCAATAAGTGGTGCCTGCAACACAGCCTAAAACTACACTTCAAGAAAATGCAGCAGTAGCAATGTCTTTAGCCAAAACTGACTCAGTCTTTAGGGACCCAACACTTTCACTGACAATTATTTATTTATTTTACATTTGTTGACCGGGATAGTCCGTCTGGGTGTGAGCCCATTTTCTGCGGAGGCCCGGGGAGAAAAGCTCCAATAAAAGAACATTGTCAGGTACAGTGTCAGTTTTGCATAGAATTTAACAGAAACATCTAGAGAGAATAAAGTACAATATACAAAGGATGTGACGAGGGTGGACAGGATTAGGAATAAGTATATTAGATGGTCAGCCCAGGTTGGAAGGTTTGGAGACAAAGCCAGAGAGGCAAGATTACGTTGGTTTGGACATGTGCTGAGAAGGGGTGCGGAGTATATTGGGAAAAAGATGCTAAGGATGAAGCTACCAGGTAACAGGAAAAGAGGAAGGCCTAAGATAAGGTTTATGGATGTGATGAGAGAGGACATGCAGGTGGTTGGTGTGACAGAGCAAGATGCAGAGGACAGGAAGAAATGGAAACAGGTGATCACCTAACGGGAACGGTCGAAAGAAGAAGATGATGATGAAAGTTATTAAAATATAATAGTCATATTTTTTTTTTTTTTTTTTTTGAGGGCAGGGATCCATCTTTAGTTGATCAATTGAGTATACTTTAATATGTGTAAATATGTATAACCTTACAAAAAAAATTATCAAATTATACTTTTATTTGTAGGTAGCTGATAGCTGGTGTTAACAAGTGAGAGTGCGGTATACATGGAGACTGTAAAATTTAGGAGATGAAGTTTGATGTGGGCTTATGTGGTATTAGCTTGGCTTGGTGCAGGAGCAGAGCCAGTTGATAGTGAGGTGGTCTTTGAGCAGAGTTTTGAATTGGTGTAGGTTGGTAGCATTCAGGATGTGTTGAGGGATTGAGTTCCAAAGTTTAAAAATGTGGTGGGAGTAGAGGGAGTCCCCGGCTTTGTTGTTGCTTTTGGATACTTGAGGGAGTGTTTTGTGTGAGGATCGGAGTTGCCGAGTGTTGGTATATGATTGGAGTAATTGTTGTAGGGCTGGGGTTCTGTTTGGCTGGTATATTAGTTGGTGAGTAAATACAAGTTGGGTATAGGTTAGTTGTGGGAATTCTAGCCAGTTTTATTTGTTGTAGGGCAGAGCAGTGGTGGAACCTATATGGGGAGCTAGTGGTGAACTTGGCTATTTTATTGTAGGCTGATTCAAGTTTGGTAAGGTCAGTTTTGTTAAGGTTTGTAAAGATGGGAGAAGCATAGAGAGCAGTAGATAAGAGATGAGTCCTGGCGATACTTAGTCTAGAATGGCTAGTTAGGAAAGGATTCATTTGGTAAAGAGAGCCTAGTTTGATGTGTTTTTTTAATGGTTTGAGAGAGGTGTAGGTCGAATTTTAATTTACTATCAATTGTGACACCTAGTAATTTGGTATATGAGCTGGTGTTTATAATTGTGTTGTTGGAGGAGTGGATTTGAAAAGTGGCTGAGGGATTGGGTGATTTGGTGGGGAGAAAGAGCATGAGTTTTGTCTTGTTTGGGTTCAGTATGAGGTTAGTGTTAGCCAGGATTCTACTTCTAGGAAGGATTGTTGTGTTATAGCTTGTAGTTGTCAGAGAGGGGGCTGAGCATATCAGGTTAGAGTCATCTGCATATTGAATGACAGAGGCGAGAGATGTGGATTTATGGGGTTGATTTGTAAAGATGGTAAAAAGTAGGAGGCCTAATATGGAGCCTTGTGGAACTCCTATGTTAACAGGGATTAAAGATGATAGCTCCTGTTGCCATCTAACAGCCTGCTGGCGTTTGGTTAGATAGCTGTGGAACCAAGCTAGGGAAGAATGACTGAGATGTAATGTGGTCAGTTCTAACAGCAGTTTTTGGTGTGAAATGGTGTAAAATGCCTTTGGGACATCTAGAAAGATGGACGAGACATATTTATTCTGATTTCTCTATTCATTTATTGTGTTAGTAAAACTGAGGAGGGCGGTTATGGTGCTGTGGTGGGGGCAAAAAAACATGTTGTGTGTTTTATAGGAGGTTATTGGAGAGAAGGTAGTGTAGAAGCTGGGAGTGAATACATTTTTTTCTAGTATTTTGGAGAGAGGTGAAAGAATGGCAGTGGACCTGTATTTAGTAAGCTCAGTAGAGTTGCCACCTTTATGCAGTGGGGTGATATAGGAGACTTTCCAGATTAGTGGGACATAGTTCTCAGAGATAGAGCGGTTGATGAGGATAGAAATGGGGTAGGCTACGACTTCGGAGGCAGCTTTGAGGAATTCTGATGGGAGGTTGTCAGCAGCTAGGCTGGTGGGCTTGAGCTTAGAGTAATTTTTTTAATGTATGGGTTGGGACGGGGTTTAAGGAGAAGGAGTTTACATCCTCATTGTTGGCTACGGGGATTGTAGTAGTGATGTTTTGGTCATAATAAGTGAGCGAATTGTGTTTATGAAAAAGGAATTGAATTGTGATGCAATGTTATCATTTGATAGGGGTGTGGTAGGATTGGGGGTGGACGTATTACCAAGTTGTAGGAGTTTGTTTATAGTGGCCCAGAATTTTTTGGGGTTGTTTTTGTTACTTTACTGTGCAGTGATGTAGTAGGCTTTTTTGTCAGCTTTTGTCTGGGATTTGGCTTTATTCCTAAGTTTGAAAAGTAGAAGGTTGTTATTGCTTTTGTTAGTTAGCCAGTGTTCACATGCCTTGTCCCTTTCTTTTAATAGGTCTTTGGTGTTGTTTCTAAGCCAGGGTGTGTGGTGATGTTTTATTCTAGCTATTCTGCAGGGGGCCAGGCTGTTTAGGATGTTGTTGAAGGTGGTGTTGGTGTTGAACAGCGTCATCTAGTGGAAGTGTTTTGAGGGGGGACCAGTTAATTTGTTAGAAGAGGGAGTTGAAAATGTGGGTATTAAATTTTTTCTTGTTGCGGATTAGCCTATAGACTACTTGTCTAGGTGGACTAAGATTGTTTCTGATTAGGTATGTGGGTAGGTGGTCACTTGTGGTAATGGGGAGGCATCCTGCTAGAAGGGGTGTGTAGTTTTTATTTGTGAGAGTCCAATCCGGGATGGATTGTCTGTTGGAGGTTTTGTCTATTCTTGTGGGGTTTTTTATGAGCTGGGAGAAACCATATAGGTTTATGAAATTGGATGGATTATTGAAATTATAGGTGGACCAGTCAGTGTTGAGGTCACCCATAATTACGGTTTCTTGGTGGAAGGTTGTGGATAGCCAGTGAAGTATGTCTCCAACTGTGCTAGTGTTATCTCCTGGAAGGACATAGCCACTATGATAAGTGTTTTCTTGTTGATATTCAGTTTGGTGATGAGTAATTCTGCATTGTTATATGTAGGAAGTGTGGTGTTGATAACTTCTAGGGCTAGATTTTGTTTAAACATTATTGCTATACCTCCTCCACATTTATTTTGACGATCAAGTCTATATATATTAAACCCTGGGGGAAGTATTTCATTGTTTTTGACGTGGCTTAAGCCAAGTTTCAGTCAAAATAGTTATGTCAGGGGAATATAAGTCAATTAGTGCATGGAGGTCATGGATTTTGTTTGGTATACTTCTTAAATTTATATTAAGGAACAGCAGGGAGTGTTCTTTGGGGTGAAGGGATATGGTGGAGTTTATTGAGGTGTAAGTGGTAGTCTTGGGGCCAGGGTTGGGGTGGATGTCACCACTGAGTTTTAGTTTTGATAATATATGAAATAAAGTTGTTATAAGTTTGCTTAGTTTGTGGTTTCTAAATAGTAGTTCATTTTTGGGTCTGAATTGATGGTATTTAAGTGGGAGGTAGTCTATTTCTTTGTTGCTGTAGAGGTTGGGTGAAATTTGGGAGTTGTAGTGGTGGGTTATGGGCAGTGGAAAGTTGGTGATGGAGTTGGTGGGGTGGTCATAGTAGATGGGGTGTAGAAGTTAGTTAAATAATAAAGAAGGGCTAGTGTGAATAGGTTGGCTGTGTGGAGACGTAAGGTAGTAAGTAGTGTGTTTTAGTGGATGTAATGTGTGCTTTAGTGAATGTAACATTGTGTGGTTTATTAGCGTGTTGAGGTTGTTAGAGTGGGACTAACAACGTGTGGTTAGTGTGTGTTGTGAGATGTTGGAGGGGGAGGTGATAGTTATGGGTATGTGGTAGAGAAGGGATTAAATCAGATTAGGAGGGTGACTGTGGGAGGTCAGAACAGCTGAATGTGTAGGTGGAGATGTGTTGTATTTTAATGGTGGGGGAGGGGGTATAGTGTAGATTGGCCTGTTTTGATTATAGGGAGTGACAACTGTTAGATGTGTATGTAACGAGGGTGTTTGTATTGATAGCATTAATGTATTGATAGCATTTTGTAATGGTAAAAAGGGTAGGAATTGGTAAAAGTTTAATGTGTGCTAATGGATGGGTGTTGATTAGAATTAGTGTGGAAATGTGGGCTACTTTATCATTCAAAATTGTACAGGTAGTGATTGGTAGACACATGGGAGTGGTTAGGTTTAGATAAATTTGAGTGATTTAGGGGCAGGAGGGGATAGGGCAGGGTAAGGGAGCAGAGTGAAGCCCGAGCGTAGCGAGAAGAGCCAAGTTAAATAACTGCACTGCAAGGAACAGTCACTTAGACTACCAGGTACTGTGAAAACTATCTATGCAGCTGACAATTTTGTAGACTAGGAATTCTTAGAGAAGTAGAAACCTTATGCCAGGAGTGAGTATGTAGTGGCAGAAATATGGATAGGTGTGTTGAGAAGGAGAAGACTGAGTCAAACAATGATTCCAAACTAGAAAGTGTTGGGTTTAGACATATCTCTGGTGGGGGTGGGGGTTACCAGTAGTGTGCACTCCCTGAATACATTCTAATGAAATGTACAATCATAGAAGGGTTAAATCATTAACATACACTGTAATGTTCCTGTATTTTAAGTAAACCGACCACAGACTTTTGCAGATGCAGCTTGCTGGTCGAGAACTGCTATAGGGATGCCCCACAGTGTTTGTATTAGCTGACAGCTGTAAATGGAAATAAAAAAAAGATGATTAGGAAAAGCTGATAAGGGGAGTGCTATCGTTTAGTCATTATGTATCCACTAATGTTAGGTAGCTGTCATTGAAAGTGGCCTAAAACTAGATATAAATTAGCCATGCCACTGGGTACTTTCAATATGGGATATTGTGGCTAGGCTACTGATGTTCCTCTGGATCAATAGCTTACTGTTAACACATGAATCTGTAAACCTAAATGTGCATAGGTTCATAGGTAGGTACAAGGCTATCGGCCCAAGGGCCTAAGTAAGCCTAGCCAACAAGGTTCCCTGGCTTACGCCACCCAAGAAAGATGATTTCCTGTGCCTCTGTCGAGCAGAGCCACAGAAGTGATCCCCAGGGTGCATTTCCCATCCATTCATCAAGATTTTTCTTGAAGAGTGCTAATGAGGAACTTTGATCGACATAGATGGGTAGCTTGTTCCAGAGTTTAGGAAGTTTCTGGGACAGAAAACTGTCCCTCCAGCATGTCCTGTTTATTGTGGTTACAAGGTTTAGGTCCCTAGAGCGTGTAGCTCGGAGGGATTGGGATTTCTGTAGGTGTAGCATGTCCAACAGCTCTGGGTTTAACATAGCTTTATATGTTAGACAGAGATCTCCTCGGAGTAGGCAATATGCTACAGAGTAAAGCTGGAGTTTTTTGAGATGGTCAGTGTAGGGCATCTGTTTGAGGCCAGTAATCCTCTTTGTGAGGTACTTCTGTGGCCTTTCCAGCTGCTGCAGATGTCTTGTGAGGAACATTCCAAAAGGGCCATTGTACTCTATAATGGGTCTAATGAGTGCCGAGTAGAGGGGAACATTGACCTTTTTTTTCCTTGATGAGAGCCCATTTGTGGTTAGGTGTGCCACATAGAAGGATTTCCTGACTACTGTGGCGATGTGATTATCAAAGAGGAGACTACTGTCCACCTGGGTCCCAAGGTCTCTTATCACACATTCGGTGTTAAGTAGACTGCCGTTTATGTGGTAGTTCATGGGTACAAAGTTTTTACCAAAGGGGATGACAGTGCACTTTTTGGCTTTGAGCTTGAGGCCATGCCTCTGACACCAGGCATCTGTCTCAGTGGGGCCCTTCTGTAGGATGTCCACATCATTTGGGGACTCAACTATGGCTCCTTGTTTGCAGTCATCTGGGAACTTCATTAGCCAGAGACCTTCTGTCTTAGCCTGTACTTCAGAGAAGTAGATACCAAACAGGAGAGGTCCCAGGACTTGAACCCTGTGGTACTCCATTTGTCACTGGTTTGAAGTCAGATTTGGAGTCTGCAACTTTTACAGTGTGGGTTCTGTCAGTGAGCCAGTTGGCAATCCATCTTGTGACCTAGGGAGTTATACCTAGTTTAGTGAGTTTAGCTATAATTCCAGAATGGGGATGGTGTCGAAAGCCTTGGCGAGGTCAAGATAGGCTGTGTGGAACCACCTTACCCTCGTCTACGGCTTTGGTGACTGCCTCAAAGAAGTCGATCAGGTTCAGAAGGCATGATCTGCCTTTCACAAACCCGAACTGGGTGGGGTCCAGAGTTTGGAGGTTACCAATGTCTTTGAGTTCCATGATGATATGTTCCACGGCCTTGCAGACCAGGCTCGTCAGGCTAATAGGGCGATAGTTCCCAGGATCAGTGGTGGTTCCCCCTTTGTGGAGTGGAATAACTGTTGCTGTGCGCCATTCAGTGGGCACAAAGCCTGATGTGAGACTGATTGAACATGGTGCTTAGGTGGGGAGCCAGTTTGTTCCGAAGTTCGTGTAAAACACAGCCTGGGATGGTGTCCGGTCCCATGGATGCTGTGTTTTTGGTTTTCAGAGTGCAGCTTTTACCTGCATAGATGTGATTACAGGGACTCTGCATTAGTTGGTTCTGTAATTTTCATGCCGTTGTGATGTAACTCAGAGCAGATCTGGGTGTTGCCATTGAGATTCTTGACATAGCTATAGAATGCTTTGTGGTTGCCCTTAGAATCAGTGGCGATTTTGTTTTCATAGCTAGCTTTGGAGGATCTTATAAAGAATCTCAGCTTCTTACTGAGGCTGACCAGGGAAGCTCCTCCACTCATGGGATTTTACTCTCTTTTGCAACAGTTTCTTCCTTCTGTTGTAGAGATTGTTTATGGCAGGGGAGCACCAGATTGGCTTCCTTTTTTGGAGGATATTGTCTTGGTTCTTTTTGGGATAGCACGATCCATGCACTCGTGTAAGTGCTTATAGAGTGCATTTGTGTAGGATTCAGCAGTCGTAACTGTATTGTCCATCTGCATGGGTGTCATAAAGTTCGCCACTTCTGTCTTAAGAAGCATGAAGTTAGCTTTGAAGAAATGTTTTTACTGTGGTTTCCTTAATGGTGGGTGGGGGCGGGATGCAGATATCTAGTGATTAGCTTACGGTCGGATCTGACCAACGAGGAGTTGACTTCAGGTGTGGAACACCGGTCACTCGTGTTGGTAATGACTAGGTCTAGGATATTGTTCCCCCTGGTGGGGGTGTGGATAAGTTGATCCTGGGCATTGGAATTTATGAATTCCAGAAAGCGTTGAGCGAAGGAGTTGGTACATGAGTACTTTTCCCAGTAAATGGTGGGGTAGTTGAGATCGCCCATTATTAGGGTGTTTGGTTGAACCCTAATATTTCCAGTATATCAAGAAAAGAGGAGTGGGAATCCTGGGGCATGGTGGGGGATCTGTAGCAAGCTACAATTTGGATTGCAGTTTTGCCCAGAGTTAGTTGCACTTGGATAACCTTAGATGCATTATGCTGATCAACTAGCCTGGAGATGTGGATATCCTTAATGAATATGGACACACCTCCGCCTTTGGTGTTCTGGTCCAGGTTAGATGGCCGAAAAGTGTGGTATGAGTTATAGCCTGGTAATGCAGGGGTGCTCTCTAGAGCCTTGAACCAGGTCTCAGTCACTGCACATATATGTATGTTCTCCATTTTAAGGAGTGCCTTGAGTGAGTGCATTTTTAGATTTAGACTTCTAGCATTGAGTAGCATTAACCTCAGTTTTTGCTTGCCTGTTCCTGTTACGGTGGTGAATTTGTCATTTGAACCTTGCCTAGAAAAGGCACTATAGGGGCAGCAAGATTCTTAGCCAGTATCCAGAATCCCAGGGGCGACAGGTGCAGGCCATCTCCGGCAAAGCATCGTGGTCTGTCGACCATGTCGTTCCAGGCAGACAGATACTGGATCCCCTTAAAATGACACCAGAAACTTGGCCAATTGTTGGTCAATCATTTTGTCCTTGTACTGCGGTATCATTCTGGGTGATGGCAGGATGCTACTCAGGGCTAAGGTCATACCTGCCTGGGCTACAAGATCGGAGAGTTCTTCCATGTCTTTTCATGTAGTCCAGGGAGGTACGTCTCAGGTCATTCACACCAACATGGACAATGACAGAGTCGTATATGTACTTGTTGTGGAGTGACCTGAGTGCGTGGGTTATGTGACGGATCCTGGCACCCGACAGTAACCTTCTCCTTGTTTAACCTGGTGAGAGGGACATCAGTGTGCCTGACTATAGAGTCACCTTTGACTAGTGTGTTGGGTACATTGGTTTGCCTTATGGGCTGTGGTTTATTGGCACACTGCTTCTGTGGGCTACATGTCATTTGGGTTGTGTTGGGGGGGGGTGGAGATTGCTTGCGTTTCTGCTTTGGAGGTCTCTGTTGCTTGAGCAGATTATTATTGAGAGCCTCTGCGAATGTTTTTGTTTTTCTATGTGCGGATTTTGGTGGTGTAGGTTTAGTGGGACTATGTGATGAGTGTGGTGTGGTGCAAGTGTATTTACCTTCTCCTCTTGACTGTCAAGTTCAGTCTTGGTTGGAAAGAGCTTTATCTCCAGTTTGGCTAGATAAGTGCATCTCTCACAGGTTGTGGTGTTGGGTGGTAGGAGGAGAGGGTTGTCTGTGTACATGAGGCAATTGCTACATTGCCTCAAGATGCCCAGATTTATTAGATAGAGAGGAGGGAACACTGGGAGCTGAGCCTTGGACATTCCTGAATAAAAAACTACTTTCCTGTAGACAAGTGAGGAAAGTGAGTATAAGAGCTGATGATGTTCTTCGTGTTTCACTGTTGCAGTCATTACTCTTGGGTTATCCTGCTGGCAGGCTACCCGCAGTCGGCCTGAATTCCAAAGTCTTGGTGCGGCATCGGTTGCTGTCGCTTCTTCCCTGACGTCAGTGTGCCAGGGGTATAAAAGATGCAGCCGATGCCATTTTCTTCAGTCTTTCTTGCCGTGTGGTGCCGAAGCAGAAGCAGTTCGCAAGTGCCGGTCGGCCGACTCCTGAGATTTTCATGTTCGAATTTCAGATCCAAAGTCTTCATTTAAAGCTAAGTACCCCATTGGGGAAACATTTTTCTTGCTCCAGACCGATGTCAGAAAAAGTTAATTGTATTTCTTGTGAGAAGCAAATACCTCATAAGGACTTCATTCTTATTGTATTCCTTGCCTAGTCCGTGATCACGACATTGCTAATTGCAGGTTTTGTGGTAGATTTAACCAACGCACTATTAAACATCAGTACGATTTTGCATTTCATTACTTTGGCCGAAGATTTAATTACACGATGTCGTCGGATAGCCATCCAACTACCGCGATTCACAAGAAACGCAAGGAAAAGGACAGATGTTCTTGATTCACTGTTGCAGTCATTACACTTGGGTTATCCTGCTGGCAGGCTACCCGCAGTCGGCTTGAATTCCAAAGTCTTGGTCCGGCGTCTGTTGCTGTCGCTTCTTCCCTGACGTCAGAGCGCCAGGGGTATAAAAGATGCAGCCGACACCATTTTCTTCAGTCTTTCTTGCTGCGCGGTGCCCGAAGCAAAAGCAGTTCCCAAGTGCTGGTCGGCCGACTCCTGAGATTTTCGAAATTGAATTTCAGAACCGAAGTCTTCTATAAAGCTAAGTACCCCGTTGGGGAAACTTTTTTTCTTGCTCCAGACCAATGTCAGAAAAAGTTAACAATTGTATTTCTTGTGGGAAGCAAATGCCTCATAAGGATTTACATTCTTACTGTATTCCTTGCCTAGGCCCTGACCACAACTTTGCTAGTTGTCGGTTTTGTGCTAGATTTAACCAACGCACTATTAAGCGTCGGTACGGTTTTGCTTTTTATTACTTTGGCCGAAGGTTTAACTACATAATGCCGTCGAAACAACCGATGACCGGAGTTCATAAAAAGTGCAAGGAAAAGGGCAGGCATCCGAGGTCAAAAACCGACGACGAAGCCTCTTCTAGGCCAGTCGCCGGTTCTCAGTTAGGCGCTTTTGCAGCCCCTGACACCCGCTACCTCAGAGCCACAGGCCGCCTCCAACTCCCACGTATAGACGACTAGGCCTCTGGATACTCAACGTATTGGGCCTTCGGAAACATCCCTCAGATGGGTCCGGAGCCGCTAAGCAGGCATCGGCTTCTGAGTGTGTTTTCAGACCTACACAGCTTTATATCAAGCCAACTTCAGCATCCGAGACAAGACTAAAACAGTTTTAAAGACAAGCAAACAAGTACAGCATTCTCCAGGACAGACTTCCATGCCTAAAAAACAGATGATCAAAATGGCCGAAGACCTAATTACTTTGATCAGGGGTTTCCATCCCCCTCCTGATAAGAGGCCTAGGCAAGACCCCACTGAATATGATTCCTCTGATCAGGTTTCCATTTCCTCTGACTCCTCTCAGAACAGGGATACTCTATTCCTCCCTATGAGGATTCCGATGCTGAAGAATCTATCCCTTCAGCCTCCCCTCCTGAGGATTACTCATTTGGAGAAACCCTGCATACCATGAGGGCGCACTTCCACTGGGAGAGCCAAGATTATTCAGAATCTAAGAAAAGGCTTTGAGATTTTCTTCTACTACCTCAGCACAGGCCTCTTGCTATCTTGTTTTAGACATTGTAGATGATGTATTTTCAGAGTCCGGCCTGTCTCCTGACTCTTTACCTCCTGCACCTGTTAAGTCAGACAGATACTACAGGGTTCCAGATTCTCATAAATTTCTATATAAAAACCCTGTTGCTGACACAGAAACTATTTCTCAGGGTCCCAAAGGGGTCAAGGCTGCTACTGCAAAAAACCCAGTCCCCTCAGATAGATTCAAGGGCACTGGACAGATGGGGGGAAAGGTTTACACTTCTGCTACCTTGGCTGTGAGGGCTTTAAATTGTCAATTTCATATGCTTAAATATCAGCAATACTTAATGTCACTGCTTAAACAGAAAATGTTAAATTCTGAATGTGCAGAAAACAAGGAAATCCAGGATTTATTGCATGCAACTGAACAAGTGGGAAAGCATACTTTGCAATGTGGTTTTGATTCTCTGGAGGCCTCTTGCAGGGCCGCTGTTACGGGTTCTGTCATTGGGCTGCATACTTGGTTAAAGGAACAGAATCTGCCTGATCATGTTAAAGCAAAATTATTAGATGCTCCATTACAGCATGATACTTTGTTTGGTGTTAAAGCAGAAGAGGTGTTGAAGAAAATGGAGGACAAAGCAAAATCTATGCAGACAGTTAAGGATTTCTTACAGGTGCAGCCACCCAGATTTTGCAGGATCTGGCCAACAAAGAATTGGTCCTTTCTAGTGTCAGACAGGTCACAGAGGCAGATCCCAGCCCCAAGGCTCATACAGGCCTAAACAATGGGGTGCTTCTACCTCCAAAAGCGGAGAAGACAAATCACAGCCATACAGGAAACAGTCCCAATGACTTTCCTCTGCCAGAACCAAGCATTTATCTTTTGGCAGCCCCCTTAGGGGGATAACTAGCACTTTTTCCACAAAATTGGCACATGATCACCCATGACAAATGGGTCTTGAACATAGTGTTTCAGGGCTACAGGTTCCACTTTCATACCCTGCCAAGGGAAAAAGCGTATACCAGACCTGCCACACAATCAATGGGCAGAGGCACAAAAGCACGTTTCATCCCTCATAGACATGAGGGCCATTCAGCGAGTACCACAGCAAGAGCAGGGACGAGGATTTTACTCAAGACTTTTCTTGGTACCCAGAAAGGACAAAGCCTGGAGACCAATACTGGACCTGTCTATTCTAAACACATTTCTGGACGTTCCAAAATTCAAAATGTTGACTCTGCAGCAGCTTCTGCCCATGCTGGGCATGAAGGCTTGGCTTGTAACTTTGGACCTAAAAGAGGCATACCTGCATGTCCCAATCAGACAAAATTGCAGACGATACCTCAGATTGATAGCTGGATCAATGCACTACCAATTCTCTGCACTGCCGTTTGGCTTATCTACTGCGCCCAGGGTCTTCACAAAATGCCTGGCACCAGTAATTGCATTTTGCAGACAAAGAAAAATTCAAATATATCCTTACTTGGATGACTGCCTTATTCAAGTAGAGAACAAGGACATTCTACTGAAGTATCTGGCTTTTGTAAAAAGATTACTAATTTGCTTAGGATACACAGTAAACAAAAAGAAATCAAAACTAGTACCCTCTCAAGAGATAATATTCCTGGGGGCAAGCTTAAATACAACTGCCCAGATGGCTTATCTCATGCCAGACAAACAAAGGCAACTGACTTCTTACTTCCAAATGTTGTCAACAAAGACCCAGCTATCTGCAAGAAAAATTCTGCAGGCTTTGGGCTTCATGGCATCCTGCATTCAGCTAATTCCATATGCCAGACTGCATATGAGGAAACTTCAGTGGTATCTAAAAAGTGTTTGGACTCAACATTGCCACGGCCTGGAAACATTAATTACCCTCATTTCCTGCCTGCAACAGGAGTTTCGATGGTGGGCACAGGCCTGTCACCACAACAAGGGACAGCCATTCACTTTACCCACAGCCAGGCAGACACCAACAACGGATGCATCAGATTACACCTGGGAGGCCCACATGGCAGGAAATTGTATTCAGGGCACATGGCCCGCAAGCCAGATGCATCTTCATATCCATCAAAAAGAGATGCTAGCTGTTCAGAATGCCCTGACAGCTTTCAAGGATCTACTTCATCCAGGACAACTACTGATAAAGACGGACAATACTACAGTCTTGTGGTACATAAACAAGCAGGGAGGTACACATTCGTACCCCCTCTGCAGACAAGCCATGACATTGTGGGACACAGCATTGACTTATCAAGTTCACCTGCAAGCACAATTCCTGCCAGGAAAAATAAATACTCTGGCAGACGAGCTAAGCAGAAACCTCATGGATCCCCACAAGTGGAAACTGGATCCACAAGTCTTCAGCATGATAACAAGGAAATGGGGATGCCCAGACATAGATCTATTTGCCTCCCCTCACAACTGCCAACTACAGAGATTCTGCACAAGGACTTATCATAAGCAAGCATGTAAAGTGGATGCCTTATCCTTCAGCTGGAAAAACCTAACAGTATATGCCTTTACTCCACTGCCTCTCCTCCCCAAGGTACTCCTAAAGGTCAGACAAGAGAAGCCAAAAATGATACTGATTGCCCCAGACTTGCCACGCCAGCACTGGTACCCAATCCTAAAGAACTTGTCTCAAGGTCCAGCCTGGACATTGCCTCAAATTTCTCACTAACTCAACAAAACAATCAGATCCTGCCCAGCCAACTCAGGACCTTAAATCTGGCAGCATGGCTGATAATGTAGCCATTCAGAACACTCCTCCCTCCAAAGCTGTGATGGATGTTACTTTGGAGGCCAGGATGCCCAGTACCAGAAAATCTTATTCAGAAAAATGGAAGAGATTCTGTGCTTGGAACCAGGCACAAGGAGTAGACATGTTTGTACCAAATATTCCTTATATTTTACAATACTTAAGAGATGCTGGACAAAGGCCTATCCTTTTCATCAATTAAGATCCATGCCTCTGCCATTTCAGCCCATTACAATACGGAACCCACCTATCTTTTCTCATCCTTTAGTAAGGCAGTACCTCAGAGGGGCCAAAACATAAGACCTCCAAGGAGAGCACCAATACCTGCATGGGACCTCAATTATGTCTTGGAAAAACTCACACTGCCTCCTTTTGAGCCAGTCTCAACAGCTGATATAAAATTCTTATCCTGGAAAACAGCTCTGCTCCTAGCAATAACCTCTGCAAGACGAGTCTCGGAGTTGCAGCAGACATGGCTGTGGAACCTTTTATCATTTTCCATCCAGACAGGGTTTCTCTGAGGACAAACCCGACATTTATGCCTAAGATGATGTCCAGTGTGGCCCTTAACCAAACCATTCACTTGCCTACCTTTTATCCAAACCCACAGAACAAGGGTGAGAGACTTCTGCATTCTTTGGACAGAACTAAAGCTTTCAGAAAGACTGAGCAACTTTTAGTGGCATATGCTGCAGGATCACAAGGAAAGGCTATCTCAAAACAGACAGTCTCAAAATGGATAGGCCATTGCATTCGTTTCTGCTACTCACAGCATGGCAAATCAGTGCCTAAGGGCATTAGGCCACATTCAACCAGAGCAGCAGCCACTTCAGCAGCCTTCCTCAGAGGAGTACCAACCAAAGATATCTTAGAGGCTGCAACTTGGAGTTCAGTGCACACTTTTACAAAGCACTACCACTTACCTCTCTACTCTAAATCCAGAGCAGGCTTTGCCACAGTTCTGCAGGGCCTCATAGGCTTTCCTAATCCTATTTAGCCCAGCCACCCATCCTCCGCTTTGGGATTCAACCCAAGAGTAATGACTGCAGCAGTGAAACACGATGAACATAGTACAGTTGTGTACCTACCATAAATGTAGATGTTCGAGTGTATTTACTGTTGCAGTCCAGGTTCCCACCATCCCCCTTTCTTTTGCTGGGTCTTATCTCTACTGCTCTATTCTATACAACCTATGTGGTGTATTTGCTTGTAGATGAAGGAAATGTTTACTTTTCGACATGCATGTTTATTGGCATAATTTTTTAGCCTACCTTTTTGGGGGCACCTGACATTTGGGGCAAGAAAAACTGAAGAAAATGGCGTCGGCTGCATCTTTTATACCCCTGGCGCACTGACGTCAGGGAAGAAGCGACAGCAACCAATGCCGGAGCAAGACTTTGGAATTCAGGCCGACTGCGGGTAGCTTGCCAGCAGGATAACCCAAGAGTAATGACTGCAACAGTAAATACACTCTTAACATCTACATTTATGGTAGGTACACAACTGTACTTTCTTCGTGTTTCACTGTTGCAGTCATTACAGTTGGGTAATCCTGCTGGCAGGTTGCCCTCAGTCGGCCTGAATTCCAAAGTCCTGAGTCCTGCATAGGCTATCGTCGCCCCTTCCCTGACGTCAGGTCGTCAGGGGGATAAAAGCAGCAGAAGACGCCATTTTCTTTAGTCTTTCTTGCCCCGTGGTGCCCAAAGCAGAAGCAATTCGCAAGTGCCGGTCGGCCGACTCCTGAGATTTTCGAGTTCGATTTACAGATCCAAAGTCTTCTATAAAGCTAAGTACCCCGTTGAGGAAACTTTTTTCTTGCTCCAGAACCGACGTCAGAAAAAGTTAATAATTGCATTTCTTGTGGGAAGCAAATACCTCATAAGGACTTTCATTCTTACTGTATTCCTTGCCTAGGCCCCGATCATAACTTTCTGGATTGTCGGTTTTGTGCTAGATTTAACCAATGCACTATTAAGCGTCGGTATGATTTTGCTTTGAACTACTTTGCATCCAGGTTTAATTATCCAGAAATGTCGGAAAGCTGTCCGACTGCTGGAGTTCACAAAAAACGCAAAGAAAAAGAAAGACACCCGAGGCCCAAAACCTGATGACGAAGCTTCTCCTAAGCCATTCGCAGGTTCTCAGTGAGGTGCTTTCGCAGCCCCTGACGACCGCTACTTTAGAGTCGCAGGCCGCTACCGACTCCCACGTGGAGTGAGCAATGCCGCTGGAAACTCAAGGTATTGAAGCCTCGGACGCTAATCCTTCAGATGGGTCCAGAGCCGCTGAGTAGGCACCGGCTTCTGAGGGTGTATTCAGACCCAAACATCTATACATTAAACCGACTTCAAAGGCTAAAGCTCCTTCAAAGGCAAAGAAGCAAACTCAAGAGCCACGTGGACAGGCCTCCATGCCCAAAAAACAGATGCTCAAAATGGCTGAAGACTTGATTACCTTGATCAGGGGTTACCATCCCCCTCCTGATAAGAGGCCTAGGCAAGAGACTGACTATGAATCTTCAGATCAGGTTTCCATTTCTTCTGATTCCTCTTCTGATCAGGAATATTCTTTTCCCCCCTATGAGGATTCTGATGCTGAAGAATCCATTCCTTCAGCTTCTCCTCCTAAGGACTATTCCTTTGGGGGAAACCTTACATACCATGAGGGAGCATTTCCACTGAGAGCGCCAAGATTTTTCAAAATCTAAAATGAGGCTCAGGGATTTCCTGCTACTACCCCAGCACAAGCCACTGGCCAATCCCCCCTGTGTTAGACATTGTAGATAATGTGTGTTCGGAGTCTAGCCTTACCCCTGACCTCCTTACCTCCAGCTCCTGTTAAGCCTGACAGGTATTACAGCGTTCCTGACTCACATAAATTCCTTTTTAAAAACCCTGCTGCAGACCCAGAAACTATTTCTCATGGTCCCAAGGGAGTTGAGGCTTCCGCTGCAAAAAACCCTACCCCTTCTGACAGGGATTCTAGGGCACTGGACAGATGGGGGGAAAAAAGGTTTACACATCTGCTATCTTGGCTATAAGGGCCTTAAACTGTCAGTTTCATATGCTCAGATATCAGCAACATGTCATGTCATTACTTAAACAGAAAATGTTGTTAAACTCTGAATGTGCAGAAAACAAGGAAATGCAGGATATATTGCATGCAGCTGAACAAGTTGGAAAGCATACTTTGCAATGTGGATTTGATTCTTTAGAGGCCTCCTGCAGGGCCGCAGTTACAGGTTCTGTAATTAGAAGGCATGCTTGGTTAAAGGAACAAAATCTGCCTGATCATGTTAAACTTAAATTATTAGATGCACCTTTACAGCATGATACTTTGTTTGGTGTTAAGGCAGAAGAGGTGTTAAAGAAAATGGAGGACAAGGCTAAATCTATGCAAACGGTCAAAGATTTCTTACAAGTACAGCCACCTAGGTTTAGTAGACACTGGACAACAAAGAATTGGTCCTTTCCTGTGTCAGACAGACCTCAAAGGGGCAGACCCAGATGCCTTAGAGGCAGATCCCAGGCGCAAAGTTCATACAGGTCAAAGCAATGGGGTGCTTCTACCTCCAAAAGTGGAGAAGACAAATCACAACCTTACAGGAAACAGCCCCAATGACTCCCCCCTGCCTGCACCAAGCACTTATTACCTGGTACCACCCTTATGGGGAAAATTAGCACTTTTTTCTCAAAATTGGCACATTATAACCCAGGAGAAGTGGGTTTTAAATATCATGTCACAAGGCTATACAAGTTCCATTTCCATACCCTGCCAAAGGCAAACGGCTGGCCAGATCTGCCAAAAAAGCAATGGGCAGAGGCGCAAAAACAAGTCTCATCCCTCATGGACATGAGGGCCATTCAACAAGTGCCAGAGCAAGAGCGGGGGCAAGGATTTTACTCAAGACTGTTTCTTGGTACCCAGAAAGGACAAGGCCTGGAGGCCAGTACTGGACCTATCGATTCTGAACACGTACCTGGATATACCAAAATTCAAAATGTTGACTGTGCAGCAGCTTCTGCCCATGCTGGGTAAGAACGCTTGGCTTGTAACTTTAGACCTAAAAGAGGCATACCTGCATGTCCCAATCAGACAAATATGCAGAAGATACCTCAGATTCAAGGCTGGCTCAATGCATTACCAATTCTCTGCACTGCCCTTCGGCTTATCTATGCACCCAGGGTCTTTACAAAGTGCCTGGCACCAGTAATCGCATTCTGCAGACAAAGAGGAATACAGATATAACCTTACTTGGACGACTGTCTAATTCAAGCAGAGAACAAGGACATCCTTTTACAGCATCTGGCATTTGTGAAAAAACTTCTAACATGCCTAGGGTACACAGTCAGCGAAAAGAAATCAAAACTAGTACCCTCTCCAGAGATAATATTCCTGGGTGCAAGCTTAAATACAACTGCCCAGATGGCTTATCTCACACCAGACAAACAAAGGCAGCTGACTACTTATTGCAACATGTTAGCAACAAAGGCCCAGTTATCTGCAAGAAAAATTCTGCAGGCTTTGGGCTTCATAGCATCCTGCATCCTATTAATTCCATATGCAAGACTGCATATGAGGAAACTTCAATGGTACCTAAAAAGTGTTTGGACTCAACATCGCCACAGCCTGGAAACTATAATTACTGTCATTCCCTGCCTGCAACAGGAGTTTCGATGGTGGGCAAAGGCTTGTCACCAAAACAAGGGACAGCCATTCACATTACCCCCAGCCAGGCAGACACTAACAACGGATGCATCAGATTATGCCTGAGTGGCCCACATGGCAGGAGGATGCATTCAGGGAACATGGACCTCAAACCAAATGCATCTACATATCAATCAAAAAGAGATGCTAGCTGTTCAAAATGCCCTGACAGCCTTCAAGGACCTACTTCATCCAGGACAACTACTGATAAAGACAGACAACTCCACGGTCATGTGGTATATAAACAAGCAGGCGGGCACACATTCTTACCCCCTTTGCAGACTAAGAAAACTTCCACGCAAACTAATACAATAACCAAAAAAAACGAGTAAAGGCAAATGTCACTGTCCAAAACGAAACCGTTTAATCCACTTTCTACTATAAGAAACATAAATATCCTTAAGTGCTTTTCGTCAGCACATATGCTGACTTCTTCAGAGAATATTAAAATCAATTAATTAACTAGACTTTATAGAAGTATCATTTAAAACCACTCAAACACGTGGCTATAAAGTGCCAATCCATTACTAGTATTAAAAGTGTTTAAGTGGTAACTCGAAATTAAAAAGTTTTTCTCAAAGAACTCGAGACGCATTAAGCTCATAAGCTTACAAACAAACACACTATGATAAAATAAATTAAATGGTTACAATAAATTGTATTAAACTACCCTACATTTATACTAAACATAAATTAAAACACGTTATAATATATAGTAACCCAAACTTGTACAGGTTTAACAACTCTCCAAAATAAACCAAATCTTACCAGAGGCATTCACCTCTTATGGCTATTCAGTTTAAGTACACTTGAGATAGAGCAAATATCATTAAGGCCCAGCAAGTTTACATTTCTTAATAGCGTATAAGTGCTTGTATACTCTGTCCCTAAGCCTTCTCTGTTTTCCCTATATAGAAGACTGGGCAGAGTGTACATTTAGCTAGATATATGATAAAAGAAGAGTTACAGTTAAATCTATGTTTCAATTTATAAACATTGCCATTTATGAAAAAACAGTTGGTCTCCTGCATGTATCTACAATAGTTGCAGTTGTAACACTTTGACATCCCTGGATTGCAAGTTGTAGGTCTATCTTTGTGTTCCAATAAGGCTTTAAGGTTTTTTCCTTTCCTAAAGACCACCTTAGGGCGTTCACCTATTTTACTTAAAATAGACGGATGTAATTTAAATATACCCCAATTTTTCTCCAATATGTTTACACAAAAGTGACTATCCTTACTGAAAGTAGTTATAAAGCTTGCTGTGTTATTAGAGTTAGAGTTAGAAACCAATACCATTTGGCAAGCTTCTTCTGGTTCACTGACACAATTATCCCCTATCATAGTAGGGGAAGGTGCAGAAAGTAAAGCGTCCTTTACTGGCAGTAACGGATGATAAAAACTGTTTCTTCTCTTCTCCATCACTTCGTATATTAATGCATCTAATAGTTGTTCTGGGTAACCTCGATGTAAAAACATACTCTTAAGAGTAAAACACTTTTCCTGAAATTCATGATCCAAGCTAACCATCCTGGCTGCTCTAACGAGTTTACCCTTGACCACAGATTTTTTCTGATACTGTGGATGGCTGCTTGAAAAATGAAGGAACGTGTTTGAGTATGTTTTCTTTCAAAATATGTTAGCTGTAAAACAGTTCATAAGATGATTTTTACTTAAAAAAACATTGAGGTATGCTATACTTTGTGTCAAAAGTAGCCGTGAAAGTTAGAAAATTAGTAGTACTATTGATGTAATGTAAAACTAATTTACTAACATCATCATTTCCATTTAAGAGGATAAAAATGTCATCCAGGAATCTGGTATAGAAGATACACCTGTCAAAAAACTCATTTTTAAAAATATACTCAGATTCCCAATAAATCATTACCAAGTTAGCTATACTTCCACCACAAGGGGACCCCATGGCTACCCTGGCCTTCTGTACCAGATACACTACAGATGTACTGTAACAGTAGCAAATGAGCAAACTGATTTAAACAAATTAACCAATAAAAAGCTAAAAACTGAGCCCCGTTCCAGCAGTCTTCGATCAGACAAGTTCTAACTGCACACTCCTGCCACTAGGGTGCAGGGGAACCTTTTCCAACAAAAGATGGTCTGGATTAGTGCTCAAGTTATACAAACAAAGCTAGATTCTGCAGGTCTGAATTTAGAGTATGCTACAGCAAACAAGGCGTACCAATTTCAGAAAGAAACAGTTCAAATAAGCAGGCACAAACTCCTAGCTCAGAAGGGCAGAATCTACCCTCTCCTCCCACAAGAGTACATACCACACCTTCTTAATATAAAATAACTGGCCCGAAGCTCAAGTGCTTAAACCAGAACAAATGCACTTTTAGAATAACAGACACTAAGCCTTCAATAAGCAACTTCCAACTTAGAAGGATGTAAGCTACCTGTCCTGCCACAACAGTGCAGACCACAAATCTTCTTAAAACAACTGGTCTGAAGCCCAAGTGCTTCAACCAAAGGCAGAATAATAGTTACAATTTAATCAGGCTACTAACGAGCAGTAATAAATGCAGCAGAATAAAGGCAATTAAGTACTTTTAAGAACAAGCGGCAAAAGTAAAATAAAGTAGGAAGAAACACAAATGCAGTAAAAGCAGCTGAATAAAGTGCAGGTTTTTTATATATATATAACAATAGAAAATGAGCAAACTGATTTAAACAAATGACACAATTAACCAGTAAAAAAGCTTAAAACTGAGCCCTGTTCCAACAGTCTTCAACCAAACAAGTTCTAACTGCACACTCCTGCCACTAGGGTGCAAGGGAACCTTCTCCAAAAAAGATGGCATGGATTAGTGCTCAAGTTATGCAAACGAAGCTATATTCAGGATGTCTTAATCTAGTCTATGCTACAGCAAACAAGGTGCACAGTTTCAGAAAGAAACAGTTCAAATAAGCAGGCGCAAACTCCTAGCTCAGAAGGACAGAATCTAGCCTCTCCTCCCGCAAGAGTGCAGACCACAAACCTTCTTAATGAAAAATAACTGGCCTGAAGCCCAAGTGCTTTAACCAGAACTAATACACTTTTAGAATAACAGACACCGAGTCTTCAGTCAGCAATTCCCAACTTAGAAGGATGTAAGCTACCTGTCATGCCACAATAGTGCAGACCACAAACCTTCTTAATGTAAAACAACTGGTCTGGAGCCCAAGTGCTTAAACCAAAAGGCTTAGAAAAACAGTCACAATTTAATCAGGCTACCACCAAGCAGTAATAAATGGAGCAGAATAAATACAATTTAGTACTTTTAAGAAGATGCAAACGCAAAATAAAGTGCATTTTTTGTTTTAGTAAAGTGCAAGGAGAGAGGAAGAAGGAGCAGAAGAAAAATTCAAGGTTAAGAACCTAAGTGGGTTGGCCTTCTCAAATGTTCTCTCTGTATTAAGTAGAGTGAACACCAGACTGGGAGGAGTGTCCCCAGATCAGATTTACAGTAGGGGTGGGCAACTGCAAAGCCACCAACTATGACAACACCACAAGAATGGGGGGGCAGTTTCAGGACAGATGAGAAACAGAAAATAATGCCAGAAAATATGTAAAGTAATTTAGTCAGGCAAAATTAAGACAATGCAGAACTCTGAAAGGTTAAAATGCCAAGAAATATACTTATCATTCAGCGATATATTTCCAGATTGTTTGAGAATCACACTTCAGCCCGAACATCAGGAGTTTCCAACAGTGTATGCAGGAATTTACAAACAGTAACTATTTTTAAATCAGCAAGCCTTGAAGCAATCATATAACACAAATGCTGTTAGACCTGTTTTATAAACTTCACACAGGAAAGGGGGGAAGCAGCTTCAGGACAGATGAAAAACAGAAAATGCCAGAAAATATATAAAATAATTCAGGCAAAATTAAGACAATGCAGAACTCTGAAAGGTTAAAATGCCAAGAAATATACCTATCAATCAGCGATATACTTCAGATTGTTTGAGAATCACACTTCAGCCAGAACACCAGGAGTTTCAAACAGTCGGACTTTCCTTGTAAACAAATGTTAAATAAATACGCACACACACACACATATATATATATACATATATATATATATATATATATATATATGTACACACACACACACACACACACACACACACACACACACACACACACACACCATAGACCATCTCAAATTTGACCTACATGTCAACAAAACCATACAAGACCATCAATAAGAAGCTCGGCTCACTGTATAGAAACAAGACATTTTTAACCCCACTGGCCAGGACTGTAGTTGCCCGATCACACCTACTCTCTACTCTTTTATATGCCTCTCCTTTACTCTCAAGCCTCAACAAATCCGAACTAGGTAAGCTGTCTCATAGCTACAGTCATATAGCCAGATTTGCCACTGGCTCCACCTATAGAACCCACCACTGCCAGGACCTTAAACAACTAGAGTGGCTAGAACTGCCCAACTTAATTAATTTCAATCAACTCTTAATAGCTCACAAAATTCTGTACTACCCTGAGGATACCCCCTCACTTAAAAATATAATTAAGCCATATAGCAACCAGAGATCTCTACGGTCAGCCGATAAACTACTGGTCCAAACCCACAAAGCTAATAACTCTGCTGGTGAATC
Source organism: Protopterus annectens (assembly GCF_019279795.1). Lineage (NCBI taxonomy): Eukaryota > Metazoa > Chordata > Ceratodontiformes > Protopteridae > Protopterus > Protopterus annectens. The sequence goes on along the minus strand of NC_056743.1, from coordinate 402,143,343 downwards.
CCTGTTTGCCAACTTTGTCGGCAAAACCTGGAATTTGTTGCCAAACTAACCCTTCAGTCCTCCAAAAGTCTCTTCAAAAAAAACCTCAAACAATATCTCAGAGAATTGGCTATGCCCATGTACCAACCCTGATTAGCTGTAAACTGATAGCAATAATCTGAAATTATCATAACATGTAAGTACGTCACCAAGCTATGTTTCTAATCTGAAGTCTCTTACTTTTAATTGTCTGTCCATGAGAATTGAGTCCCTACTTGGGGACACTACTAAGCCATTGTATATAATCACTTTGTTTTTATAAATGTTTCTTAACTTCTGTGTAATCCATTGTATATAATCACCTTTTTATTATTGTTTCCCAACTTCTGTGTATATAATCACCTTTTTATTATTGTTTCCTAACCTCTGTGTATATAATCACCTTTTTATTATTGTTTCCCAACTTCTGTGTATATAATCACCTTTTTATTATTGTTTCCTAACTTCTGTGTATATAATCACCTTTTTACCCTAACTTCTGTGTATATAATCACCTTTTTATTATTGTGTCCTAACTTCTGTGTATATAATCACCTTTTTATTATTGTGTCCTAACCTCTGTGTATATAATCACCTTTTTATTATTGTTTCCTAACTTCTGTGTATATAATCACCTTTTTATTATTGTTTCCTAACTTCTGTGTATATAATCACCTTTTTATTATTGTTTCCTAACTTCTGTGTATATAATCACCTTTTTATTGTGTCCTAACTTCTGTGTATATAATCACCTTTTTATTATTGTTTCCTAACTTCTGTGTATATAATCACCTTTTTATTATTGTTTCCTAACTTCTGTGTATGTAATCACCTTTTTATTATTGTGTCCTAACTTCTGTGTATATAATTACCTTATTATTGTTTCCTAACCTCTGTGTATATAATCACCTTTTTATTATTGTTTCCTAACTTCTGTGTATATAATCACCTTATTATTGTTTCCTAACCTCTGTGTATGTAATCACCTTTTTATTATTGTGTCCTAACTTCTGTGTGTATAATCACCTTTTTATTATTGTTTCCTAACTTCTGTGTATATAATCACCTTTTTATTATTGTGTCCTAACTTCTGTGTATAATCACCTTTTTATTATTGTTTCCTAACTTCTGTGTGTATAATCACCTTTTTATTATTGTTTCCTGACTTCTATGTATATATATTCACCTTTTTATTATTGTGTCCTAACTTCTGTGTGTATAATCACCTTTTTATTATTGTTTCCTGACTTCTGTGTATATAATCACCTTTTTATTATTGTGTCCTAACTTCTGTGTATATAATCACCTTTTTATTATTGTTTCCTGACTTCTATGTATATAATCACCTTTTTAATATGGTTTCCTCACTTCTGTGTAATCTATGTAAGTATGACTATGTGGAGCTTTTCTCCCCGGGCCTCCGCTGAAAATGGACATGTATCCAGTCGGACTATCCCAGTAAACAAATGCAAAATAGACAAACATGCACACACACGTGTGTGTGTACAATTTAACAAGAATGTATATGTGTGTGTGTGTGTGTGTGTGTGTGTGTGTGTGTGTGTATATGTATATATATATATATATATATATATATATATATATATATATACACACACACATATATATACGCAGACAGGCACATATGTATGTATATACATGCACACACACACACACATATATATATATATATATATATTATATGTAATATATATTTACGCAAACACATTTTATATATATATGTATTTATATATATATACACAGACACACACAAACATGTGTGCGTGTGTGTATATATATGTATATATATATATATATATATATATATATATATATATATATATATATATATGTGCGTGTGTTTGTGTCTGTTGGATGCTGTCGCTTCTTCCATGACATCAGGTTGCCATGGGTATAAAACAGGCAGCTGACACCATATCAGTCTTTCTTTCCGAGGAGGAGCCCGAAGCAGAAGCAGTTTGCAAGTGCTGGTCGGCCACTACCTGAAATTTTCGTTTTCGAGTTTATAATCTTGAAGTCTTCTAAAGCTTATTACCACGTTGGGGATCCTTTTTTCTTGCTCTAACCGATGTCAGAAAAAGTAACTCACAGCGATTTTCATTCTTACTGCGTCACCTGTTTAGGCCCAGACCATGACGTCCCTCGCTGTCAGTTTTGTGCCTTAACGCCCGAACCATTCGTCGTCAGGCTATGTTTGTCACTAAATTCTTTCGCTGTCATTCTCCGTATTCTGAAATGGCTTTGATAAGCCATCTGACTACTGATGTTCCGAAAAAAATGTAAAGATAAAGACAGAGACAGATCGCATAGGTCCAAAACTGCCGACGACACTTCTGTTAAGCTAGCCGCCAGTCCGCCGATACTCAGTGAGGCGCCTTTGCATCCCCTGATGCCCGCTTCTATGGATTCGCAGTCTGGTATGCCGCAAGATACTTCTTCGACTATGGAACCTGCGGATGTCTCTACCTGGGATGGGTCCGGAGCTGCTGTGCAGGCACTGGCTTCTGAGGGTGTATTCCGTCCTACCGATGTTCAAATCAAACCGACTTCTTCGTTTTTAGCCAAAACTACCATGTTTCTTAGGCCCAGAGTACACACTACGCCTCGAAAACCAACGACCAAAGCGCATGCTCAAGCTCTCATGCCACAAAAACAAATGCTTACAATGGCTGAAGACCTTATTACCCTAATTAGGGGAAGCCAGCCTTCCCCTGCTAAGAGATAAAGAATTGAGTTTCCTTCTGATTCTACAGACCAGGAGTCCGATGACTGACCCTTCTGATTATCAGGACATGCCCCTATCAGCCTATGAGGATTCAGATGCAGAGAAATCCATTCCCTCTGCCTCCCCTCCAGAAGATTTTTCTGTTGGTGAAACCTTGCATACTTTAAGAGCATTTCCAATGGGAATGCCAAGACTACCCTTAGTCCAAAGAGAGACTCAAAGAATTTTTAGAGTTGCCTCAGCACAGGCCTCTAGCTATACCCATTGTCCTGGATGTTGTAGATGATGTTTTTATGGAATCCAGTCTTACTCCAGATACATTACCCCCGGCCCTTAGGAAACCTGACAGGCACTACAGAGTACCTGATTCCCACAAATTTCTCTTCAAGAATTCTACTGCAGATCCAGAGACCATTTCCCAGGGACCTAAAGGTATTAAGGCTACTACAGCCAAAAATCCTACCCCTTCGGACAGCGATCCCAGAGCTTTAGACAGATGGGGGTAAGAAGAGATATACCTCTGCAACTCTTGCCATCAGGGCATTGAATTGCTAGTTTCACATGTTGAAATACCAGCAACATATTATGGAGCTAATAAAACAAAAAGTGATGTTATTTCCAGATAGTGCAGAAAATAAAGATTTACAAGAGCTAATGCATTCTGCAAACCAAGTTAGTAAGCATACTTTGCAGTGTGGCTTTGATGCCCTAGAAGCATCTTGCAGGGCAGCAGTTACTGGATTTGTACTGAGAAGATATGCTTGGCTAAAGGAACAAACCTTGCCAGATCATGTCAAATCCAAATTACTAGATGCTCCTTTAAATAAAGACTGTTTGCTTGGCACCAAAGCAGAAGTTGTTCTTAAAAAGATGGAAGAAAAAGCTAAATCTATGCAAACTGTCAGAGTTCTTACAAGTGCAACCACCTAGATTCAATAGGCATTGGCCTTCAAAAAACTGGTCCTTTCCAGCCCCTCCCAGGCCTTCCCAGACCAGACCCAGGGGAAACAGGCCACCCAGACTACAGTCTCAGGGTATGCACAGATGTAAACAATGGATTGCCCCCACCCCAAAAACAGGGAGTGGAAAGCCACCCCGATGTCCTTCAAGGATGCATCTGCAGTCATAACAAATGGGTTGTCCTGCCGTCAGGCAGCCCTTCGGTCGGCCGGATTCCAAAGTCTGGGTCCGGCTTCGGCTGATGTCGCACTTCACCCGACGTCATCTCTGCTGGTCTTCGGGTATAAAGGCATCAGCCGACGCCATTTTCCTCAGTCTTTCTTGCCGCGTGGCGCCCAAAGCAGAAGCTGTTCGCAAGTGCCGGTCGGTCAGATCCAGAGATTACTACTACCGAATACTACTTCGAAGACTTCTAAAAAGCTAAGTATCCCGTTGGGGACTCTTTCTTGCCTCAGCCGATGTCAGAAAAAGTCAATAACTGTTTAACTTGTGGGAAACAAATACCTCATAAAGATTTCCACTCTTACTGCCTGCCTTGCTTAGGCCCAGACCACGACGTAGCAGCTTGTTCGGCCTGTGCTTCTTCAACCGACGAACGCTTAGGCGCCGGTCGGAGTTTGCTGAACAGTTTTTCGCTCAGATTTTGCGTACATTATGCCGCCGGATCCTCCGACTACCCAAATTGTTAAAAACGCAAAGAAAAAGACCGACACTCGCGGTCCGCGGTTTCGCCGAAACCACGGTTAAGCAAGCATGAGTGTCTCGGTTTCGCCGAAACCGAAACCCGGTCAATCTTCAGCCGAATCCACGACTACTACTGAGGCTCCTGCTACCTTAGTTGAATCGGCCTCAGAAGTTCTGCCTACTACTGTGGTTCCTAGTGATTTATCAGACACCATTCCTTTGGATGTCTCTACCCCAGCACGTGGTGCTGCTAGGCCTCCTGGAGCCATGTCTATTAAGGCCTTTGCCAGGGCTAAAGCAGCCAAAACTGTTAAATCAGTGCCTGTTAAGCCCCCCTCACACAGGCCCACTTCTAGTTCACAAATGCTTACTCTGGCAGAGGATTTAATATCCTTAATTAGGGGATCCCAATCTCACCCAGACAGGGCGTCTCAGCCCCAGAAAAGAGACCTAGAGCAGAGCCCCCCGAGCCAGTGTCCTCTGATGATTCTTCGGATGACTCAGACATTACAGATCAGCCAGAGGCTCACTTTTCTACTTATGAAGATTCCGATGCTGAAGAATCCATTCCATCTGCCTCTCCACCAGAGGAATTTTCCTTTGGGGAAACCTTACATGCCATGAGAGAACAATTCCAATGGCAGGGACAAGATTTCTCAGATTCAAGAAAAAGGCTTAGGACATTTCTGCACTTACCACAACATAGGCCCTTAGCTATACCTCCAGTACTGCCTGTTGTGGATGATGCATTTAATGATGTTTGCACTGCTCCTGATACTTTACCTCCAGCCCCTGCCAAACCAGATAGATTTTACAGGGTGCCAGACACTCATCACCACCTTTACAAGGCCCCACTTGCAGATCCTGAGACTATATCCCAGGGGCCTAAGGCAGTAGCCTCGACCTCAGCAAAAAACCCTACTCCTTCTGAAAGGGAATCCAGGTCCTTAGAGAGATGGGGGAAAAAAGTTTACACCTCTGCTACTCTCTCAGCTAGAGCTTTAAACTGTCAGTTTCATATGATCCAATACCAAGAGTTTATGCTTGATCAGTTAACTAAGAAGCTGTCCACTGATGATTCCTTAGATAAGAAATATGTTTAGAAATGGTGAATAACATTCAGCAGGTTAGTAACCATTCTTTAAAATGTGGCTATGATGCACTGGAGGCTTCATTTAGATCAGCCATGACTGGCACAGTGATAAGAAGGCATGCATGGTTGAAAGAACAGGTCTTGCCGGATCATGTTAAAGCAAAGCTGTTAGATGCTCCTATGGATAAAGCCAGTCTATTTGGTACACCTGCTCAGCAAGTAATGAAGAAAATGGAAGAGAAGGCAAAATCTGTACAAACAGTTAAGGATTTCTTACAGGTTCAGCCCCAAGGTTTAGCAGGAACTGGCCTGCCAAAAATTGGTCCTTTCCAGACTCCTCAAAATCTCAGAGGCAGGAATAGACGCTCTAGAGGCAGAAATCAATCCAGAGGAGGTGCCTACAGAGGATGACAGTGGCAAGGCAATAACCGAGGCACAGACACAACCACTGCCACTGCAACAGGACAATCACAGTGACTTGGCTCTGACACCGCCTACCAGGGAGCAAATAACAGCACCTTTAGGCGGAAAGTTAGCCTTATTTTCGAAAAATTGGCACTATATCACAAAAGACAAGTGGATTTTTGCAAACCATAGACCAAGGTTACAGGTTCCACTTCCACACCTTACCAGTAAAAAGAGGAATGCCAAACCTACCTCCAAATCAAAAAACAGAAGCTCTAAAGCAGATAGCGCAATTAATAAAGATAAGAGCTGTGGAAAGAGTACCAATAACAGAACAGGGCAAAGGATTCTACTCCAGACTCTTCCTAGTACCAAGAAAAGAGAAAAGTTGGAGACCTATTCTCGACCTGTCCGTCTTAAACACATACATCATTGTCCCAAAATTCAAAATGCTGACCCTTCAGCAACTTCTTCCCATGCTGGGCAAGGAGTGTTGGCTGGTAACTCTAGATCTCAAGGAGGCATACCTGCACGTCCCCATACGACCAAATTGCAGAAGATACCTCAGATTTCTTGCAGGATCAGAGCATTATCAATTCTCAGCATTGCCCTTTGTCTTATCTACTGCGCCCAGAGTATTCACAAAATGCCTGGCATCAGTAATCGCTCACTGCAGGCTACAGGGAATCCAAATTTATCCATACCTGGACGACTGCCTGTTACAAGCGGACAACAAAAGCAAGCTGACAACAGATTTACAAAGAGTCATTTGCTTACTACAAGCCCTGGGATACACAGTCAATTTACAAAAGTCAAGACTGATACCATCCCAAACAAGAACATTCTTGGGTGCGGAATTGGACACAGCAAAACAAATGGCATTCCTAACTGCAGAAAAACAAAACAACTCCCTCTTTACTTCTTGGCATTAACAAAGCAGAACAAACTAACAGCAAGAAAAGTACTGCAGGCCTTGGGCTTCATGGCATCATGCATAATCTTGGTCCCACATGCCAGACTGCATATGAGAAAGCTACAGTGGTACCTAAAGAATTTATGGTCTCAACACAGGCACAGCTTAGAAACCGAAATCCCACTAATCCCATGCCTGAAACAGGAGTTCCTATGGTGGGCTCAAGCATGCCAGTCAAACCCAGGCTTGCCCTTCCACAACTTTCAAGCAAGCCAAACCATCACAACGGACGCCTCAGACCTAGGCTGGGGGCACATGTTGGACAAATGCATACAAGGATTGTGGACTCCAGACCAGCTGCACCTGCACATAAACCAAAAAGAAATGCTGGCAGTAAAACTAGCAATCCAGAAATTCAGACCATTCCTCAAAGAAGGCCATTTAATGATAAGGACAGACAACACCACAGTCATGTGGTACATCAACAAACAGGGAGGCACTCATTCATACCCCTATGCAGAATGACTCTGGACCTTTGGAATATGGCTCTGAGCTACAACATCCAGTTACAGGCAGTATTTGTGCCGGAAAAGAAAACACCCTAGCAGACATGTTAAGCAGTACCACTCGGATGCTCACGAATGGATGCTACACCCGGACATCTTCAAGGCCATCACAAAGAAATGGGGAATGCCACAAATAGACCTATTCGCATCCCCACTCAATCACCAGCTCAAAAATTCTGCACAAGGACATACCACCCACTTGCATGGAAGGTGGACTCTCTATCCTTCAGTTGGAAAGGCCTGACAGCATATGCATTTCCACCTCTTCCTTTGATGCACAAGGTACTACTGAAAATCAAAGAGGAACCGCCAAGAATAATCCTGATAGCTCCCAATTGGCCAAGAGAACACTGGTATCCATTGCTGAGGATCATGTCTCAGGGGAGAATGTGGTCAATACCCTGATGCCTTTGATGTTAACTCAGAACAACTACAACATCATGCACCCAAACCTAAAAACCTTGCAACTGACTGCCTGGAACATCACATAGCAGCAACTAACCCAGACCTATCCCAAAGGGTTAAAGACATTATCCTTGAAGCCCGCAGACCTTCAACAAGAAGGAACTATGCAGGAAAATGGAAAGGATTTGTCATTTGGAGTACTGAAAGAGGAAAAGATGTGTCGAACATAGATATTGCTAACATCCTGGAGTACTTGGCAGAGCTTCTACATACAGGCCTGTCCTATTCCTCCATCAAGATACATGCATCAGCTATTTCAGCAGAATACAGCTTCGATCCACCTGTCTTTTCGCATCCTCTACTCAGGCAGTTCCTCAGAGGGATCAAGAATGTAAAACCTCCTAGGAAACCACCATTACCAGCATGGGACTTGAACTTTGTGCTAGAAAAATTGACACTCCCTCCATTTGAACCAGCAGCAACAGCAGATCTTCAACACCTATCATGGAAAACTGCTTTCCTACTGACAATTACTTCAGCAAGGAGGGTTTCGGAACTACAGGCCTTAATTGGCAGTACAACCCTTCCTAATCTTCCATCAAGATAGGGTGTCCATGAGAACTAATCCTACATTTATGCCCAAGGTGGTATCCAGAGTGTCTTTAAACCAGGCAATCCACCTACCTACCTTCTTTCCCAATCCACAGAACAGGGGGGAAAGACTGCTGCATACCTTGGATGTACATAGACAGTTACGCTACTACCTGGACAGAACCAAAGGTGCCAGAAAAACTGACCAGCTTTTGGTAGCCTATGCAACAGGAAGGGAAGGAAAAGCAATTTCCAAACAGACAATCTCCAAATGGATAGGAAATTGCATAAGATTCTGTTACTCCTACCACGGAAAACCAATTCCACAGAACATAAGACCTCATTCTACAAGGGCTACAGCTACTACCACAGCTTTCTTATGAGGAGTGGTAACCAAGGACATTATTGAGGCGGCTACTTGGACCTCCGTGCACACATTTGCCAAGCATTATAATTTACCTCTATACTCTAGATCCCGAGCAGGGTTTGCCACTGCTGTACTGCAAGGGATCCTAACTACACCATAATTCTTCTTCCTCCTCCCCTAGTTTGGCTATGGTATTCTACCCATTTGTTATGACTGCAGATGCATCCTTGAAGGACATAGTACAGTTTTGTACCTACCATAAATGTAGATGTCCGAACAGGATAGCATCTGCAGTCAGGATTACCCACCCTCCTTCCCCTCTGTGGTACTCCTAGGGTATCTACCCATCTAATAGCTAGCTGGGGGGGAGTCTCTTATGGTGTATTTGTTTGTATATATGTACATACATGCTTATTTTTTGTGTTTGCCTTCTACTATTTTGGAAACATTGGCATTTATCCAAAATTTAGCTTTCCTAGAGGGCAACTGGCATCTGGGGCAAGAAACACTGAGGAAAATGGCGTCTGCTGATGCCTTTATACCCGAAGACCAGCAGAGATGACGTCGGGTGAAGTGCGACATCAGCCGAAGCCGGACCCAGACTTTGGAATCCGGCCGACCGAAGGGCTGCCTGACGACAGGACAACCCATTTGTTATGACTGCAGATGCTATCCTGTTCGGACATCTACATTTATGGTAGGTACAAAACTACTTTATGGAAAAAGTTCACAGTGACTTTTCAGTTATCCTTCCCAGCCCTGCCCATTTACTTGTGCCCCTAGGAGGAAAACTTGCCCTTCATGCAAAAAAATGGATGTCTATTACTCAGGATTGATGGGTCCTAAATGTTGTATCCCAGTGGTACAAATTCTACTTCCATACACTGCCAACCCCAAGCGGGTTTCCAGACCTTCCTCCAAACCAGTGGGCAGAGGCTCAAAAGCAAGTACTTTCTCTGCTCAGTATCAGAGCTATTCAGCCTGTTCCAGTAGAACAAAGGGGTCAGGGTTTTTATTCCAGCCTTTCCCTGGTACCCAGAAAAGAGGGCTGTTGGTGCCCAATCCTGGATCTTTCAATTCTCAATACCTTTCTGGTTGTCCCAAAATTCAAGATGCTTACCATGCAACAGATTCTACCTATGCTAACCAAGGATGCCTGGTTAGTCACTCTAGACTTAAAAGAAGCTTATGGAATCATGCAGGAATAATCCACGTTTCAGGGCACGCTGCATCCACTATCTGTTCTCTGCACTTCCCTTTGGCTTATCTACTGCGCCTAGAGTATTCACAGAGTGCCTGGCTCCAGCCATTGCAGGCAGAGAAATATCCAAATTTTCCCACCATCAACAAAAAGAAATAACTGGTACCCAGTCAAAAGGTTGTATTCCTGGGAGCAAGCTTGGACACAACTTCCAGATGACATTTCTCACTTCAGATAAACAGGTCTATCTGACAAACTACTTCAAACAAATGGCCACCAGAACCCAGCTATCTGCAAGAAAAATACTGCAAGCCCTAGGGTTCATGACCTTATGTATTCTGCTAATTCCATATGCAAGACTGCATATGAGGAAACTTCAATGGTACTTAAAAAGTCGTTGGTGCCAACATTCTCAGTACCTGGAAACAGTCATTCCTATCATAGGTTGGTACTGGGCTATCTGCCCGAAGGCATATATTAGCCCAGCCACGTTGTGTGGTATTCACCACCCCTTTAGTAGTTCCCTAGACCCTTGTACTAGCAGCTAGTACCCTTGCCTAAGGGCAGAGTTCCTTTGGTGGGCAGAAGCATGCAACCACAACAAGGGACTGCTTTTCACTCAACCCCTCGTCGCCCAAACCCTGACAACAGATGCATCAGACTACGCATGGGGGGCTCACATGGCAGGCAAATGCATTCAGGGCCACTGTAGCCCAGGGCAGATTCTCCTACACATCAGTCAAAAAGCGATGCTAGCTGTACAGAATGCTCAGTCAGCCTTCAAATACCTAATCCTTCCAGGACAACTGCTTATAAAAACAGAACACCACAGTTATGTGGTACATAAGCAAGGGGGAACCCATTCTTACCCATTCTGTAGGTTAGCCATGGCCCTGTGGAACACAGCCTTGAGCAACCAAGTGTATGTACAAGCTCAATTCCTGCCAGGCAAACAAAATTCACTGGCAGACGACTTAAGCAGTAATCTCCTAGAACCACACGAGTGGAAATTGAAGCCCAACACCTTCAACCTTCTGATCCAGAGGTGGGAGACACCAGAGGTGGATCTCTTTGCCTCCCCCGAGAACCACCAGTTAAGCAAATACTGCACCAGGAACCCTCCCAGTATGGCCTGGAAGGTGGATGCCCTATCCTTTCAATGGGAAAACCTCTCATTCTATGCCTTTCCCCCTCTGCCTGTTCTCTTGAGTACTACTCAAGATAAGACAGGACAGGCCAAGGGCAATTCTTATTGCCCCAGACTATGCACGCCAGCACTGGTACCCACTTTTATGCAGCCTGACAACAGTGCCACCCTGGCACCTTCACCAGACCCCTACCCTGCTGTGTCAGCAGGAGGGGACAGATTTTGCATCCACAATTGCAAACCCTAAGGTGCTGGACGTCATTCTTGAAGCCAGAAGGCCTTGTACTAGGATGTCCTGTGCTGAAAAGTGGAAAATATATTGATCTTGGAATCAGTCTCAAGAGAAGGACAAAGCAGTGCCCTCCTTACCTCTAATCCTGGATTACCTAGCAGAGCTACTCCACAGAGCCCTATCCATGTTCATCATGTTTCACTGTTGCAGTCATTTCACTTATCCTGCTGGCAGGCTACCCGCAGTCGGCCTGATTGTTTACCAGGAAATTCCAAGTGGAAGCAGGTCCATTTTCAGCGGATGCCCGGGGAGAAAAGCTCCACATCATGTACATGATAGAGATACAAAGTTGCAGCAATACTAAACAGCATTACAGGTTGTTGGCTTTAATACAGTAACAAGATGTTGATTATCAGCAGTATATACAGAAAATGTTGCAAGTTAAGATAGTTTCTTGTTTATAATATTAGTAACAAAGTTGTCAGACAAGATCTTAAAGTATGTAAAGACAACTAGCTAATTCTGACTGTGCTTAGTAGTGGCGGTAGTATAGTTGGGTTAAGAGTCAGGGGGGGGGGTAAGGGGGGGGTGTTAGTCTGGATTAGAACAAGGACAAAGCCAGTGCAAATTTTAGTGGAATTTGAGCGCAGTCTTGAAAAGGCTGCTGGAAGGTAGAGTAGTTATAGAGGATGGAAGATTGTTCCAAAGTTTAGATATGGTACATGAAAATATGGCTTCTCCTGTGGAGTTTTTGGGTTTAATAACAGTGAGTTAATTTTTGTTGCTTGATCTTAGGGGCCTAGTGGAGTGATAGGGTTGGAGAAGGGTTTGAAGGGAGGGGATGTTAAGGGGTTGGTTAATAAGTTTATGAGCGAGGGTGAGTTGATTAAAGTGAAGGGGTTTTGGGAGTTCTAGCCAGTTTAGTTCTTTTAGGGAGATACAATGATGGCTGTGGTAAGAGGTTCCAGTGGCAAGTTTAGCAATTTTGTTGTAACAAGCATCCAGCTTGTGTAGGTCTGTCTGTCTAAGGTTGGTAAGTATGGGGGATGCATAGAGTAGGGTGGAGATTAGCTGGGAATTGGCTATGGAGATTCTAGCCGCCTTGGTTAGGAATTGGCAGCTACAATATAATGCACAAAGTTTCTTGTGAACTTTTTTTTATTGTGAGAGATATGTGGGTGTCAAATCTAAGTTTGTCATCTATATTTCCACACCGAGTAATTTTGTGTGTTCTGATGGAGAGATGATGTTATTGTCTTTGGCGAGAATGTTGAAGTGGGGGTGTTTTGGGTGGCTTTGGAAGGTTAGAACAGGAGAAGTTTTGTCTTATTTGGGTTGAGTAGGAGCTGAGCATTGGAAAGCCAGCTTTTTACAGAAGAGAATGATTCCTGTGTGATTTGTTGTGGTTCTTGTGTGGGGGAAGAGCAGATGAGAGTAGAGTCATCTGCGTACTGTGTAAGAGAT